>NC_057724.1:53841629-53881206 GCF_004010195.1 Chiloscyllium plagiosum
ATTCCTGAAGAAGGGCTAATGCCCGAAACGTCGATTCTCCTGTTCCCTAGATGCTGCCTGACCTGCTGCGCTTTTCCAGCAACACATTTCCATCTCTGATCTCCAGCATCTGCAGACCTCACTTTTTCCTTAATAATAGAAGCACTCCAGTGAAGAAGGAATGGTTTCTTCAAATATGAATAGAATATTATTAACTTTAAAGCAACAACATTTACTTCACTGAGCCATTTCTTCTCTTGATTTATTCAAAACTGATCCGGTCACTCTGTTTTATCCACTTGACTTTGTAGTTCTCTTGGATTTCACTTTTCTATCTAATTTTCCTTTTAAAGTATCCAATAATTCCTCCTTCAACTGCTGCCTTCCATACTTCACAAACCTTCTATGTAAAGCCATTTCTCTACACTTACCACATAACCAGAGATGAGAGTGTGGTGCTGGAAAAGCACAGCAGGTCAGGCAGCATCTGAGGAGCAGGAGAATTGTCATTTTAGGCAAAACCCTTCGTTGGGACTGAGCCAATGCAGAGATAAATAGAAGGGGTGTGGGTCTGGGGTGAAGGTAGCTGGGATGCGCTAGATAGATGGAGGTGGGGATAATGGTGATAGGTCGGAGAGGAGGGTGGAGTGGATAGGTGGGAAGGAAGACAGACAGGTAGAACAGGTCATGAGGGCGGTGCTGCATCGGAAGATTGGAACTGGGATAAGGTGGGGGGAGGGGTGAAGTCCACATTGATGCCGTGTGGTTGGAGGGTCCAAAGACGGAAGATAAGGCGTTCTTCTTCCAGGCATTTGTTGGTTAGGGAGTGGCGCTGGAGGAGGCCCAGGACCTGCATGTCCTTGGCAAAGTGGGATGGGGAGTTGAAGTGTTCAGCCACAGGGCAGAGGGGTTAGTTGGTGCGGGTGTCTTAGAGATGTTTGCTGAAGCATTCTGCAAGTACGAGTCCTATCTCCCCCACATCAGGAGCAATGGATACAGTAAATGACATGTGTGGAAGTAATGGTAAAACTCTGATGGATGTGGAAGACTCCTCTGGGGCCTTGGACGGAGGTGAGGAGGGAGGTGTGGGCACAGGTTTTGCAATTCCTCCGGTGGCAGGGGAAAGTGCCGGGAAGGGAGGGTGGGTTGGTTGGGGGTGGAGGAGGACTGACAAGAGAGTCGTGGAGGGAATAATCTTTCTGGAAAGTGGATAGCGGTGGTGAGGGAAATATATCTCTGGTGATGGGGTCCATTTGTAGGTGGCAGAAATGGCAGAGGATGATGCGATGTATACATATGATGGTAGGATAGATGGTGCGGACCGTGGGGGTGGGCATTCTGTCCTTGTTGTGGTTGGAGGTATGAGGTTTGAGGGCGGAGATATGGGAAATGGATGAGATGCACTGGGGGCATTATCGACCACGTGGGAGGAGAAATTGCGGTCTTTGAAGAAGGAAGTCATTTGGTGTGTTCTGTTGTAGGTGGCAGAAATGGCAGAGGATGATGCGATGTATACATATGATGGTAGGATAGATGGTGCGGACCGTGGGGGTGGGCATTCTGTCCTTGTTGTGGTTGGAGGTATGGGGTTTGAGGGTGGAGATATGGGAAATGGATGAGATGCACTGGGGGCATTATCAACCACGTGGAAGGAGAAATTGCGGTCTTTGAAGAAGGAAGTCATTTGGTGTGTTCTGTGGTGGAACTAGTTCTCCTGGGAGCAGATGTGGTGGAGGCGGAGGAAGGGATACCTTTTTACAGGAAGCAGGGTGGGAAGAGGTGTAGTCCAGGTAGGTGTGGGAGTCGGTGGGTTGTAGAAGATGTCCATGTTGAGTCAACCCCGTTGATGGAGATGGAGAGGTCCAGGAAAGTGTGGGAGGTATCTGAGATGATCCAGTTGAACTAAGGTGAGGGTGGAATGTGCTGGTGAAGTTGATGAACTGTTCAACCTGCCCTCGTGGGAGCACGAGGTGCTGCCGATACAGTCATTAATGTAGCAGAGGAAAAGGTGGGGAGTGGTGTCTATGTAACTGCGGAAGATGGACTGTTCCATGTAACCAACAAAAGGATAGGCATAGCTGGTGCCCATGCGGGTGCCCATGACTACTCCTTTCATCTGGAGGAAGTTGGAGGATTCAAAGGAGAAATTATTGACGGTGAGGACCAGTTCAGCCAAACAAATGATGGTGTCAGTGGAAGGGTACTGCTGGGGATGCTGGGAGAGGAAGACACGGAGGGCTTGGAGGCCCTGACATGGAGGTATATAGGGACTGGATATCCATAGTGAAGATGAGGCGTTGGGGGGCAAGGAAATGAAAGTCTTGGAAGAGGTGGAGAGCATGGGTGGTGTCCCTAACATATGTGGGGAATTCCTGGGCTGGGTTGGGGGGGGTGCATGGTAGAACAGTATCAAGTTATGTGGAAATAAGTTCAGTGGAGCAGGAGCAGGCCGAGACAATGGATCGGCTGGGGCAGTCAGGCTTGTGAATCTCAGGTAGGAGGTAGAACTGACCAGTGCGGGGTTCCTGAAACATGAGTTTGGAAGCATCAATTCTCCTGCTCCTTGGATGCTGCCTGACCTGCTGTGCTTTTTCAGCACCGCACTCTCGACTCTGAACTCCAGCATCTGCAGTCTTCACTTTCTCCTCACCTCATAACAACTTTAGTGATAAATTTAAATTGGCAATGCCTTTAGGAAAGATTTGTGATGGCTAAAACTATATGAAATATAAATAATTCATGCACAATACAAATTTGAAGATTAAGTAATAGCATGACTTTAATGAATAAAATTTGCATTCGGTATCAGTGCAAAAAAAAGCATTTTCTGCTTCGGCTTTGAAAGTTTAGATTCTCTCCTCACTCTTTGTCTTGAGAAGTGTTTAAGAGCTCAGGCCATGATTATAGGTTACACTTTATCTAAATAGTGTTTGTTCATCAAAGCGTAACATTTGCTTGAAATTTTGCTTAAAGTGCATTCCAAGCACTTCAAACAGTAATGAAAGGATACAGAAAGAATACATGTGTAAGAGATGAAGTTACAGCAATCTTATAGAATGTGTCTCATTTCTGTTCAGGCCTGCCACAAAACAATTAAAGGGATGGGTGCTGTTTTTTGTGCTCTATGACCTAAAGTTCATCTTGTCAAACATAGCCTCTTCATTAATCCTCTCGGTTTGTCATTCCTCACGTGGAGCATCTGTACATGCAGGTTTCCATCTTGTAAAGGTGATGATTTGCACAACGGTGAACACTTCATTTATATCTTCCATATAATTGTATTTAAAAACTTGTTACCAAAAAACTTGCAAAGAAAATGATAAGTAAATTTTTTAAATTGATTTTGCCATCTGTTTATGGCAATATTTTGCATACCTTCACATCCAGCTACTAAAATACACCCGCTGCCTTGAAAGTACAATGCAGACAGGAAGAGAGTGTCAAAATATAATGTGAATTTTTTTTATCATACTTTAAATTGGCAAGGCCATTTCTATGATTCTATGAATTCTATTGATTCTGCGATTAGACGAGTTTTATTTAAAATCACTAGCTTTTGGAGCACTGCTCCTTCGTCAGGTGAAGTTATTTCATCTGACAAAACAGATAAATAAACCTGTTGAACTATAATGGGAAATCATGTGACTTCTGAATTTGAAGATAGAATGTCACCAACGTGTTAAGCATTAAATTGCCAAAATCATCAAGTGTAATTCCTACCTTTCAGTTGTAAAATCTAAGCGATAATGATAAACATTAGTTAAATGCATATTTGATGTTTCACGTACACTTATATTTAAATGCACTTGTATATCAAAGATAGAGGTTAAGTAATGCCAAAGGAAAATACTCGTTAAATGTTAAACAAGTAGCAGTGTGCAAAAGAAACTCATCATGCTTCTTGACATCTAAGCAGAAAACTAAAATGCCTTGGGCCACATTTTTCAACACAACTTGAAAAGATACCTTCGATGCCTGTAGTTGTTACAGTTTATAAGATGATTTGTTTTTAAATATAGCATTCATGTACCTAGGTTTTGTAAAGATGGAAACTAATTAGTTGGATAATGATGAAAGACTTTTGGGCTATAGATGAAAAAAATAAAACTCATGCCTACACGAAAGGAAATTATCCCGAGGACAGGACCCTCTGTATGCTTGTGATGGGATGGAACTGCCTTTCTTGAGTCCAGAAGGATTATTTCTCGAACTTTCGAGAGCCCTTCTTTTGTGTAACATCCTGTGATTACTGTAAGCATTGTTAATTAGTTGTATCAGACATTCAGTACTTTGATTTAGAGTATGTTCCATCCATTTATACATGAATTTTGCTCTTGAGGTTCAGATTTGCATGTTTACACTGTCTTAGGTTTGTTTCAGGCTTGTAGGCTGCTCTTGCATTTACAGCCCCTGAAAAATAGGTGTCAAAGGAGCAGCTAAAGTTGCTCAAAAATTGCCAACTGCAGGCAGGTGCCCATTTTGTCAGGCACAAAATTGGCAGGATAGTACTCAATTTCTCCCTGATTTAGTCTAATAAATTCCATATGTTTACAGCTATATATCATAAATGGTGGACCACATGATGAAACATGTCTTGTTCAGTTAAAACAAAACCAACCAGTACTCTCTGTTTGAAGTATGCCAACTGATGATACTTCACAGAAGTTAATTGATAATGGCCAGGAATTCACAGCACAGAGCACAGTTTAATCACATAACTAAAAGAAATACATATGTACAAGCAACATCATTGAGGGTTAGTGAAGACAGAAGGAATAATGGAAAGGGCTTTACAGGGTTGATGTTCTAGTTTTAACATTAAGATGATTGTTTAGAATTTTTATTGCTTCATCTACTTGATTGTGCTTTGTTACTGCTAGTTTTATGCTGGTTTCGGGCTATTCAAAATCAGTCATGCAGAATTTATTTTGCCTGCTTATATAGATGACCAATGTAAAGTATTGATGAAACATATGAACTTCAATCACACAAACAGTATCAACATTAACATCTCATGATAAAACTAGAATGATTACAGTGTGGAAACAGGCCATTTGGCCCAACAAGTCCACACTGGCCGTTCTCCCTCCACCTATCGCAATTCCAACGCCCCTCCCCCAAGTCCCTCCTCCTTACCTTTTATCTTAGCCTGATGGACACACTTTCCTCATTCCTGAAGAAGGGCTTATGCCCGAAACGTCGATTCTCCTGTTCCTTGGATGCTGCCTGACCTGCTGCGCTTTTCCAGCAACACATTTTCAGCTCTGATCTCCAGCATCTGCAGTCCTCACTTTCTCCTCGAAGATTTTAACCTACTGCGAATCCTCTTACAAGGATGCCTTCCTTGAAGAAGCTCTCTTCCTCCCTCTGCACGGATTTCAGTGAGTCCCTCTCTCACTGCACACCCCAGGTCATCTCCTCTGCACAGAAGCTCTTCAGCCACGTTCTCCCTCCACCTATCGCAATTCCAACACCCCTCCCCCAAGTCCCTCCTCCCTACCTTTTATCTTAGCCTGCTGGACACACTTTCCTCATTCCTGAAGAAGGGCTTATGCCCGAAACGTCGATTCTCCTGTTCCTTGGATGCTGCCTGACCTGCTGCGCTTTTCCAGCAACACATTTTCAGCTCTGATCTCCAGCATCTGCAGCCCTCACTTTCTCCTCCGAAGAGTAACCCACCCAGACCTATTTCCCCTGACTGATGCACCTAACCTACACATCACTACAGGCAGTTTAGCACGGCTAATTCCCTGCACATTTTTGGATTGTGGGAGGAAACCCCACACAGATACAGGGAGAATGTACAAACTCCACACAGGCAGTCGCCTGAGGCTGGAATCGAACACAGGCCCCTGGCAGTGTGAGGTAGCAATGTTACCCACTGAGCCACCACACCAGCCTTGTTAAGCAGTGCTTCAACGGAGTTTGTCTTTTTTGGACTACAAAGTAACTACTATATAACCAACCTTTTTCTTGCTTTTGTTTTTAAATTTCAGATTCAGTTCCTCAAGTCAATCTGATTGTGCCAGAACTAACTATTTCTGACCAGCAACTGATCATTGAAGTAAATGGAACACTCTCAGTCACTTGCAGGTAAAGTTGCACTTATTTTTAAGGTACTTCTTTCTGTCTCCTTCTGTCTATTTGTATTTACTTTGGCTCCTTACAAAGTACAATCCTTTTAAATCATACTACAGCGATTCCATTGGTGATTCAAATAGATCAATAATGCATCAAAGTAAGTTTTGTAACTAGGTCACTAGTTTTATCACTGTGGTACATCTAATCTTGCAACCTGATTGAATATGTCATACAAATTGCAGAAGTGAAAACTCCCTTGTCTCCACTCATAACCAGCATTAAGTAAACTCTTAAACACTATTGTGGATATGAATTAAAGCCAACTTGTTACAAACACTATTAGAAAATCAAAATGCTGGACATGCTTGTAAAAGAAAATAAAACACATAACCAGGAAATACTTCGCAGATCAGTCTAAAGTCACATGACACCGGGTTATAGTCCAATAGGATTATTTGAAAGAGCAAGCTTTTGGAGCCCTCGCTCCTTCTTCAGACAGCTAGTGAGAGAGAATACATAGGACACAGTATTTCTAAGTAAAAGATAAAAGGGTCCGACAACTTATGTGAACGTTTGTCATGGTAGACTGATTAGCAAGGTTAGATCACATGGAACAGAGGGAGAGCTAGCCATTTGCATACAGAACTAGCTCGATGGTAAGAAGATAGAGACTGGTGGTGGAGGGTTGCTTTTCAGACTGGAGGCCTGTGACCAGAGATTTGCCGCAAGGATCAGTGCTGGATCCACTGCTTTTCGTCTTTTATATAAACAATTTGGATGCAGTTTGTTAGTTAGCAAGTTTGCAGATTACACCAAATTGGAGGTTTAGTGAACAGTGAAGAAGGTTACTTCAGAGCATAATGGGATCTTGATCAGATGGGCTAATGGTCAGAGGAATGGCAGATAGAGTTTAATTTAATTAAATGTGAGGTGCTGCATTTTGGAAAGGCAAATCACGGCAGGACTAATACACTTAATGGTAAGGTCCTGGGGAGTGTTGCTGAACAAAGAGATCTTGGAATGCAGGTTCATAGTTCCTTGAAAGTGAATCATGTAGATAGAATAGGGAAGAAGGTGTTTAGAATGCCTTCCTTTATTGTTCAGAGCATTGAGTATAGAAGTTAGGAGGTCATGTTGCAGCAGTATAGGACATTGGTTAGGCCACTTTTGAAATATTATGTGCAATTCTGGTCTCCATCCTATAGGAAAGATGCTGTGAAACTTGAAAGTGTTCGGAAAAGATTTACAAAGATGTTTGCTAGGGTTGGAAGGTTTGAGTTACAGGGAGAGGCTGAATAGGCTGGGCCTGTTTTCTCTGGAGCATCAGAGGCTGAAAGGTGACCTTATAGAGGTTTTTGAAATAAGTGCTGTGGATCGAATAAATAGACAAGACCTTTTCCCTGAGTTGGGTGAGTCCAGAACTAGAGGGCATAGTTTTGGGCTGAGAGAGGATAGATTTACAAAGGACCTAAGGGCCAACTTTTTCGTGCAAAGGGTGGTGGTGTATGTATGGAATGAACTGCCAGAGGAAGTGGTGGAGGCTGGTACAATTACAACATTTAAAAGGCATCTGGATGGGTACATGAATAGGAAGGATTGAGAGTGATATTGGCCAAGTGCTGGCAAATGGGACTAGATTAATTTAGGATATATAGTCAGCATGGACTGAAGAGTCTGTTCCCATGCTGTACATCTCTACGACACTGTGACTCTAAATCTAGATGGCTATTAAGTGCTTAATCAGTTAAAATGGAGGTGCAGGTTTCAATTGATTAATATGTAAATCCCAGAATTTCTTTTAAGTCACTGCCCCAAGATAACTTCAGGTTTTATCAAAATAAGCATGATACCTCATTTCAATGTGAGGACAGTTTAAAGTCTGTTTGTATCTCAGCCTGGAGGCTGACTGGAATTTATAAAATATTACACTGACTGACTGTCTACAGATTGTGTGCTTTTTGAACAAAATAGAATGTATCTGCAAATATAAATCTGCAAAAATGCAGATTGTGTTTGTGTGTGTGTGTGTGTGCACAAATGCATTTGTGAAGAAAGAAAGAGGGTTAAAATTGCTGTCAAAGAGCTGTCAAACTTGTGAGACCATTTGCTGGTCAGAAATCTGAGTGGTGAATGAACAGCCTTTGTCAAGGATCTTTCCCAGAACCACAGCATCCCACCTCAGCTACCCTGACCAGTCAGGGAAAGTGAATAGTATCATGTTGTTTTCAAGGTTGCAGTAAAAGCAAGAATTGAGATTAAAAGAGGAAATACTGCTCCCCAGGTCTCTCAGCTTTTTATCTGGATGTTCTTCTGTGAGATTTCAGGAGCTGCACTGAGGTGAGTTCTCTCAAAGACAGAAGAAAGATGTTAATAAAGGAGGCATGGATAGAAGTGACTGGAAGTAAGAAGCAAGCCCAACCTAGCCAACTCCTTCATCATTCCTAACAATCCTGCCTGAGACCCACCTCCAATTGGCACCTTCCCATGCAATTGTAAACAATATTCTACTCGCCCTTTCATCTCTTCACTCCTCATTATCCAAGGCCCTAAATACAGTTTCTAGTTGAAGCAGAATTTTATTTGTACTTCTTACTACAGTATTCACCTGCTCATAATGCTAGTCCCTTAACACTGACGACACCAGTTGCAGAATGGGTAGGTACTGGTAACCTTAATTCTGTCCATAAGAATGACCCCAGTGCTTGCTACTTCAATTAACGATCTTGCTCACATGCTAATATTTCCATCTTGGGCCTATTCTTATGAAGCTCAATATAAGATGGAAGAGCAGTATTTCATTTTCTGCTTATTGCTGCTAAATACTAATTTAAAATCCAACATTGAGTGCAACAATTTCAAAGCATGACCTCTGTACTCCATTTTGATTGCAACCCATTCACTCTGCCTCCACCCAGGTGTCTACTTTGTGTCCTGTTGACTTTACTCTGATCAGAACAGAAGCATTTTCTCCTTTTCACATCTATCCTTTACACTTATTTCAAGTCTCAATACTTTCTTTAATATTATTAATACACTCCTTGTCTCACCATTTGTTCCATTCACTTATCTTTCCTCTCCTTCAATAGTACTAAAACCACATTTTCTAACCCCTTCCAGTTTTGAAGACTGATCATATTAGATATGCTGAGTTTCTTCAGGCCTTGCTGTTTTTGTTTAAAGTATCTTTGTATTCTCCTCACAAATCACATTTGTCACAAGTTTTATTTTAGATTCCTACCATGGCAGATTAGATTAGATTCCCTACAGTGTGGAAACAAGCCCTTCGGCCCAACCAGTCCACACGACCCTCCGAAGAGCAACCCACCCAGCCCATCTCACTCTCACTAAAGCACCTAACACTACGGGAAATTTAGCATGGCCAATTCACCTGACCTATACATATTTGGACTATAGGAGGGCACCTGGAGGAAACCCAGGCATCATTTTCAAATTTAGAAATAATACATTTGTCCTTCAGCTCCAAGAAGCTCCATAAAGATGGTGAACAGTTGGGCCCCAAGCATTGATTTTTGTGGTATCCATTGGTCCCAGTCTGTCAAGATGAGAATGACCCATTTATGCCCTTTCTGATTTTGCCTATTAACCAATTCCCAGTCCATGCTAATATAGTTCCCTTAATCCTATGCCCCTTACTTTTGCTTAGCAACTTTCTGTGTGAGACTTTATTAAAAACCTTCTGCAGATCCAAAAACATCAGACCCACTGGTTTCCCGTATTGTTTCTGCTCATGACATCCTCAATGAACTTGATCAGGTTTGTTAACATGAAATCCTCTTCAAAAGTTCATCTTGACTCTGTCCAATCAGACAATTATATTCTAATTACCTAGTAATCACTAGGTAAAGTAATCCTTTATAAAAGATTCTAGTATTTTCCCTTTTAGCTAACAGGTCTGTAGATTCCTATTTTCTCTCTCCAACTCTTTCTTAATGGTTGCATTATATTTTCAACCTTCCAATCTGCAGGCACAATTTTTGAGTTTATAGAATTTTGAAAGATTCTATAAGCCAAGGCATCTATTACCGCTGCAGGCATCCCTTTCAGGACTCTCAGATAAAGGTTATCACGTCATGAGAAATTGTTAACATTTATTACAATTCATTTCTCAAATATCACTTTTTTAACTAATATGAATTTTTGTCAGTTCCATATTCTCACTAGAACTTAATTTTTTTGTAGAAATGTCATGTCTTCTTTTATTAAGACAGACATAAAGAAGATGACACACATACAACATACTTTTTTAGCTTCTCTGCCATTTCTCTATTTCCGATCAAAAATTCTCCTGTCTCTGTTTGTAATAGGTTCACATTTATATTTGCTAATATTTTCCTTTCTGCATATCTACAGAAGCTTTCACTATTTTTAACTTTTCTTGCTAGTTTGCATTAATAGAGTCAAAAAGTGTGGTGCTGGGAAAGCACAGCAGGTCAGGCAGCACAGGAGAAGCAGGAGAATCGACATTTCAGGCATAAGTCCTTCATCTGGCTCCACATTTTTTCCAGCCCCACACTTTTTGACTCTGATTCTCCAGCATCTGCAATCCTCATTTTCTCCATTTTGCATTAATAATCTATTCCCTCACTCTTTGTCAGTTTCTTGGTCCCCCTTTGCTAAATTCTAAAATTTTCCTAATCCACAACATTTTCTGGCAACTTTGCAAGTCATGTCCTTTGATCTAATCTATCTTTAACTTCCCATGTTTATCAGGGCTCACTCTATTTTCCTATAAAGTATTTTTGCCTCAAAAGATTGTACATTTTATGTTCACTTTATCAATTCCACATATGAATATTCCATTGAAAATTCACATCATCTGCTGGTTCTTTACTTTGAGGAATGTGAATTAACTAATTTTTGACTTTGTTTCCTGTTTTGTGACACATCATCAAAGAGGAAAACATTTCTGAATCATCTCAACAATCCATTTATAAGCATGTAAACTTTAGTTAGGTAATTTCAATGTTTGCTATTTCCCAAAAAAGAAGGCACCAAAACCTTCATAACTTTTCCTGAAATCAGTTTGGTTCATGAGGCAATGATCTTTCAGCAATTGCAGTTGAAGGTATTGTGAATAAATCAGTGCCTGTTCCACTTAATTGGTCAGTTGCAGTGTTGAGCCTTTTGTCATCACTTGAATGTCAAATTATTTGTTTTATGCCAAGCAATGCTTACCACTGTTCAAAATGAACTGAAAAGTGCACTATTCAGGGAGATCCTGTCAGATAAGTGATACTTTACACAAAATACTTCTCTCAGCATGTAAAAGCAGCATTCAAGAATTAAAGGAAAGTCAATTCATTATTTAAGAGGCTGGCCAATGACTTTTAGTTAACCTTTTTAAAAACTCAAACTGCAGTTGAACTTTTACCATTATAATTTGACAATTTGAAGCTTTTAAGAAAAGACTGAGGAAAGGGCAGGGTTAAACAAACAATGTACATGACTGGGACAGGGTGGGAAGACCTTAATATAACAGGGAGAAGGATGGGACAAATGATATATCTTAAAAACAGACTGATTAACTACCTACATATGTGTAACCTGACTTGATTTAAACCTGCAATATCTTTTCAAACCCACAAAGCAAATATTTAACTGTCCAATGGAGTTGTTAATCAGAACCTCAGACTATTCCCAGCATAATCATTCTAGGTGTCTCTTAGAAAAGCTAAAACTGACTATTTTATAAATTAGTTATCTATGTTTTATGCTGTTTCTGGAATATAACCCAATATATTTCTATCAGGCTGTCATTATATCATCTTGCTTTTAATGGCAGTTACACATTCATGTTGAATTATAAATATACTGCTGAAATATATTTGGTTGCAATTCATGGTAAATAAATATTTGAAGCAAGTATTTCAGTCATGGAAAAATATGAATCAAATGAAATATATAGAAATTATCTAAAATTAGTCAAATTACATTGATATCAACACATCAAAGGATCATGGGGAAACTGAGAGCTGCAATAATGAAGTCTGGTTTATGAATACCATCCAAATTTTGGTCATGCCATTGGTCTAGTAATACTGATGACCAGGCTAACCTTTGTGAAATTTAAATTCAACTAGTTATTTAAAAATTGAATTGAATGCTAATCTCAGTAATGATGACCATGGAATTTTCATCAATTGTTGTAAAAACGCATCTGATTTATGAAGCAAGAAAATCAGCCATTCTTACCTGCTCTCTGATAACTTAATCCCGACCCACAGCAATGTGGTTGTTTCTTAATTGGACTCAAACGCAAGTAAAGATGTAAAACAAATGTTGGCCTTGCCAGCAATGTCCACATCTTTTGAGAATGAAAAGCAATTCTATAGCAATTTGCACTTCATTTTATCTGCTTTATAACTCTCATTTCTCTTCCTATTTCGTACCTAAGCTTGTTTTGTACCTAGGTACTTTGGAACCTGAGATGGCGACATGTGTGGCAAAATTATACACTTTTCACTGTTCTCCTGTACTTGAGTGCATGTGATAATAAAAATCTAAAATCTGTCACTCTAAATCTATGCACCCCTCAGTTACTGACCTCTCTGTGAAGGCAAAATGTCACCATCAGAATTTAATACTCCTCAAGTAAATCTCCTCTAGGCAATTTAAATTTAAGACAGATACATGTTTAGCATAAGATTAAGCAAAATATTAAGGGATATGGGCCATATGGAGTAAAGCTACAGATCAGCCGTGATCTTATTAAATGGCGGAACGGACCCAAGGGGGCTGAATGGCATACTCCTGTTCCTAACACTAATCTTTATTAGCATGTGCACAATTTTTTTTTGTACATTTGGAGCAACCCATTCTTTTCCCCCTTCCCTTACTGCTTTTTGTCATTTATATAAATGATTTGAATCTGAACATAGGAAGTATGGTTAGTAAGTTTGAAGATTACACCAAAATTGGAGGTGTAGTGAACAGTGAAGAAGGTTACTCAGAGTATAACAAGACTTTGATCAGATAGGCCAATGAGCCGAGAAGTGGCCGATAGAGTTTAATTTGGATAAATATGAGGTGCTACATTTTGGACAGGCAAAGCAGCGCAGGACTTACACACTTAATGGTAAGGTCCTGGGAAGTGTTGCTGAACAAAGAAACAGTGGAGTGCAGGTTCACAGTTCCTTGAAAGTGGAGTCACAAGTAGATGGAAGAGTGAAGAAGGCATTTGGTATGCTTTCTTTTATTGGTCAGTGCATTGTGTATAGAAGTTGGGAGGTCTTGTGTAGGGCATAGGTTCGACCACTTTTGGAATACTGTGTGCAATTCTGGTCTCCTTGCTATAGGAAGGATGTTGTGAAACTTGAAAGGGTTTGGAAAAGATTTATGAAGTTGTCAGCCAGGGTTGGAGGGTTTGAGCTATACGGAGAGACTGAATAGGCTGGGGCTGTTTTCTCTTGAGCGTCAGAAGCTGAGGGGTGACCATATAAAGGTTTATAAAATCATGAGGGGCATGGAGAGGATAAATAGACAAAGTCTTTTCCCTAGGGTGGTGAGTCCAAAATTAGAGGTCATAGGTTTAAGGTGAGAGGGGAAAATTTAAAAAGCGACCTAAGGGGCAACCTTTACATGCAAAGGATGGTGCACGTATGGAATGAACTGCCAGAGGAAATGGTGGAGTTCGTACAATTGCAGCATTAAAAGGCATAGGAATAGGAAGGGTTTAGAAGGATATGGGCCAAATATTGGACTAGATTAGATTAGGATATCAGGTTGGCATGGATGAGTTGGAAGGAAGGGTCTGTTTCCATGCTGTGCAGCTCTCTGACTCTATCGCTCTGACAAACCGTCTTTCATGAATGGTAGGATCATCAAAAAATGTGAATTTTCAAACAGACCCATACAATACATACACATCCAGAGTGGTTTACTGACAACAATATTCAAGTCATTTTTTTTGTTGAAATTTAACTATGCCTCATTTTCTTATGGGTTAAGGCAGAAATGCCTCCTTTTGGCTGTTATGACTCACAACACTATCAGTCTGACAAATAAAAGAAGTTCTTTATCCACTCCTAGAATTCTTCACTGCAAGATCATGTCATGTCATGGAAATCATATCAGGTGAGAGCTGAAATGAATCCCAATAAGATCCCAGGAACACATTGTGGGAAGTAAGGCCTGGATCATAGCATGGGGGTCCCTCATCGGGGACATGAGACTTCCAACTGCGCAGGGTGGGAGAGTTGTGGGTATCAGATAGTGCACTGTGATCCCAAATGTGGTGAAGCCAATTCCATCATTCTGCAAATGGTACCAGTCATAGTAATGGCTATAAGAGATGTTGGATGGTTACCAGTGATTGTGAAAGATGTCCATGATTACCCAGGGGTCTAATGTTAAGAGCTGGATCAGACAAATCTCCTCGAGGGAGCTTTCCTAGGTAGATTTTTGAACTTAGAGGAAACACTCTTGCTGCTCGTGGATACAAGCATTGCTGCAAATACTCTGACCTCATGGATTTCACTACTAACACTCAGTAGCAGCAGTATGTACCATCTACAAGAGCGCACTGCAAGAATTCACCAAGGTTGTTTAGATAGTCCATAAAATGGACTGTAGCAGTTCAAGCAGCTCACCACCACCTTCTCAAGGACAACTAAGAAAAATAACGAAAACAGAAATTGTTGGAAAATCTCAGCAGGTCTGACAGCATCTGTGGAGAGAAAGGAGCATTAACATTTTGGATCCACTGACCCTTCTTCAGAGCTGATTGTAGTTAGTTGTCATTAAGTCCACACTCCCCACCAGCCCCCTTTCCACACCTGGTACATTCCCTTGCTGCCGTAAGAGATGTAAAACCTGTGCCCACACCTTCCTCCTCATCTCAGTCCAAGGCCTCAAAGGATCATTTCAAACCCAGCAGAGATTTACTTGTACATCCTCCAACCTCATTTATTGCATCCATTTTTCTTGATGTGGTCTCCTCTACATCGAATAGACTGAGTGCAAACTCACAGAATAATTAAGGGAACACCTCTGTCCATATGCACCAACCAACCCCACCTTCCTTTGGTCATCCACTTCAACGCCCGCTCCCGCTCTCCTGACGACGTATCCATTCTGGGCCTAGTCCACCGCCTACACAAGGCCATCCGCAAACTGGAGGAGGAACACTTCATCTTCTGCCTCAGGAGCCTACAACCTCAAGACATTAACATTGAATTCACCAGTTTGTAAATCTCCCCTCCCTTCACCCCATTTCCATATCCAACTCTCTGACTCAGATCTGCCCTCTTGACCTGACCTACCTGTCCATTTTCCTTCCCACCTATCCACTCCATACTTCCCACCTACTTATTTCCATCAACTCCCACCTTTGTCTACCTATTGCTGGGGGAATAGTAAGAAAAGACCAGGGGGACCCCTCTCTCTGTTGCAGGATGGGAGATAAAGGATGAGGGCTGAAGTGTGGGAGATGGTTTAGATGTGGCTGAGGACTCTGTCAACTATGGTGGTGGGGAATCTTTGTCCCAGAACTTCTCCCAGTTTCTCCATCTTTACTGCATCTGTTCTGATAATGCCAGCTTCTACAATAGGGCCTCCAAAATGTCCACCTTCTTCCTTAACGCTAATCTAGAAATGGCTAATCTAGAAATTTCTGAAGGGCTTTTGCCCTCCTGCTCCTCGGAAGCTGCCTGACCTGCTGTTTTTTTCCAGCACCACACTCTCAACTTGAAATGGCTAGTGTTGAGTTTCCTCAACAGATTTTACTTGAACTTAATGACTACCGATGGGCAGTTAGCTGTAACCCCAGTAGAAGCAAGACAAGCTGGTCAGTAGCTTGAAATGGCCACCCACCTTCGTAACATAAAAATCCACCAGGTTTATATTGAAAATTAAAGAGTCTGGTATTGTCATGTGATAAGCAAATAGTCCACTTCGAAAATTATTCTTATTCTACAAAATTACCTTTCTTACTTATTTTGCTTATACTTTCCTCCAAGCATAGGTTTAGCCTGAGAATGAATAATTAGTGAAATGTGATTTTTGCAGTCAAAAAGATTTCATCCCTGACATCTTAAGAATGGTCAATAAGTTCTGCATGCGTTTTAAATAAGCATAGCCCTAAACCAGACCAAATAATACAGATAGATGGTATAAAAGGAATAGAATGGAATGTTCAACTTAGCTCAGGGAATTCACTGCAATGTGGAACATAGTTTTATTGATATTTTTAAATAGCCGTCTTCATATTTCATTTTACATAGAATCATTTGCCAAAGCATATAAGTCACTTCACACTGCATGATCCTCCTGAGGGTGGACAGTTTCTCTGAAGTGGAGCTTTTGTGAGTAAGAATGGGCACAATATTCAATTGCTTGGAAAATTCCACTTCTCAGACTATTGGGAGAAATTATTTACCATACTCTGGTGAGTTGAGAGACAAAGCAGCAGTCTGCATTAATTCCACCATCTCTGATCCCTCATTATTTGTTTCTTTCTTTTATTTATTCATGTGTCTTTTATGACATGTTGAAAATTTAACAAAACCCACTGACTACAGTTAACAGATAATTAATTAAATTGATGTCAATATATATAATCCATTTTTTTTAAGAGAGAGGGACATTAGAAGTAGATTTTCATTCGTTAGGCCTTTCCCTTACCCTTCAGCCCTGTAAATTGTCAAGAGGTTGAACTAACCTGATCGTGGCATTTGAGAGTAAGGGCATTTCAAGTTTGATGAACAGTAAATAAGATTAAAGATTGGAGGAAGAGATTTGGAGTGGCAAAGGTAAATGAAGAATTAGTACAGAAAGATAAATAAGGCAGGCCAAAGAACAACTGGACTAAAGAGATAGAAAAAAACACAAAGGATGGAATCTTATTGTGGTCCGAGCGACACAGGCTGTGGTGAGGTATGTGACAGAATCAGTTGACAAGTGCAGTTATATCCCACCTTGCCATCCAGATCTTGCCACCTCCATTTCAAATGCTTTCCACAAGTGACTTGGTGTGATTCTCTGAGACAGCAATGTAACACCGACAACATATGCCAGCTGTCTATGCAGCTAACACACTGCATGTTCATGCAACCAACCGGCCATGTCAGGAACTGATGGTGACTAGATGTCAATCCAGTCTTGGGGGACTGCTTTTGGTAAAGGGGCCAAAGTAGTGCCTGTCAGGGGCACAGTCTACATATAGTCGAGGGGCTTTAACATGGCAAAGCACCCATTTTGGATGCTTAAGATCAGGAGATCCATCCCAGTACTACCTAGGTAGTGGTCATGCTAGCTACCTGACGAAGGAGCTGTACTCCAAAAGCTTGCACATCCAAATAAACCTGTTGGACTATAAACTGGTGTTGTGTGATTATTAACTAGATAGTGGTCAGGAGTCAATCCTACAGCGCCAGTCAGGGGAATCATGATCATTAGTTTGGAAGCTGCAAACATAATGGTGAGGGGTCTATTCAGTCATGACAAGAGACCAATGCAAAGTCGGTCTGGGATGACTGCAGTCTGGAGGGGTCCATCCATTGATCTTTCAGATGGTTCATGGGAGTGCTTGTATGGACCATTGGGGGATTAGTGATGGTAAATCAAGGCTGTGGGGTAAGCAGAGACATTTATAGTAGTGGGATTGAGAATGGTGATGGGGGGATGCTCCAGTTTAATAAGCAGTATTGGAGGACATACAAGGCTACGAGATGGGTTGTTGTTGACTGTGAACACCACTGTGACCTCCACAGAGGGAGCACAAAGGAGTAGGGTAGGTATCAGCAACATATAATGCCAAGTTACATAGGGCAGGGAGTACAGTTGTAGACAAAGCTAATTTTATTGGGGGGAGTGAGGGATGAGTAGAAATGGGGTGCCAGGAAAGTGTAATATAACAGGGGACGGATAGTCTGTTTCAGGGGTAGTACCTGGTGACCAGGTGGATCCCAGCGTTGATGGTTTCCAACACAAGTTATGTTGACTGCTGTCACACTCCCTTCTCAAGGTGCAAAGTGCTCCAAAAAATAGCTGGAACAACACTCAGGATTGGTGAGGTAAGAATCACTTGGATGGCCAAAAGCATGGGATCTGTGTGTGTTGGACACCATGACCTTGCACCAACTCAAACATGTAGTGGCCATTTGCAAATTGCAGCTATATCAGATTTATAATCATTGCATCACCCATACATCCTAAAAAAGAGAGTGCTTAGAGATTAGTGTGTGCTGCAAGCAGTCCAACGTCTCTGGCACATGATCTTAACTGGCATGGCAATCTTCAGCAAGTGACTGCACCATGCTAAGGCAAAATGAGGATGTCCAATGCAGTTATGTCCCTTACTATCAGGGTACAGCACTTAATGATGAGTTTGCAGGTTACATCTACAGGGTATGCCATCAATTACTGTCCTGAGATCTAAGAAATTCTTTAGATTTTTTTTCTGTGCCCAACGTTGTTCCTTTCCAGTGGGAGTGGTGGGTCTTGTTGGTGAGGTTGCTGTGGCTGATTTCCCAAGAAGGCAAAGATGGATGCAGGAGGAGCAGGACTAACAGCAAGCAGCAGGAAGGGACAAGGAACATCCAGTTCAGCAAAAGGCCACGGCCTCAGGGTCCGTCAGGATACATGGAGTGTGCAGGAGAACGAGAGCTTTTTGGCCTTGACTCCTTTTCCTGGGCATGAACAAGGCAGAATGCCAACACAGGCTCCCTATGTCCTGATACATGGTGACAAAACTATGCCAGATATTAGAACCGGACTAAAGTCTGCAGGAATGAAGGTGCTATATTCTCCCACCAGTCATGAAGTTCACGACATGCAACTAGCTCCTTCCAGGGAATGGTAGACCTGTGTAGGATCTCTCAATTATATACATAGAAATCCATCAGTAAAGCGATCATTGTGTCTCTACAAGGTCACACTGGGTCATAACTCTCACCCAAAATGAGGTCATTGCTACAACCCAGCCAGTGGGATTCAGTAACGTAGCTGGATTTCTCTATATGCAGGGTGCTATTGACTGTACACACATGGCACTGATAGAGCCATATCACAACATTGCAGAGTTCATCACCAAGAAGGGTTCCAATCCATTAGTGTTCAGGTACACTCTCATGTATCTGGTGTCTTTGATGGTCCAGGACATTACATGGCTGGCTAATGGTGGTAAAGGGCTATCCACAGTAACCATGGCTCATTATACCACAGTGCAAACCCCTGATTAATGCAGAATACAGTTACAATGCAGCCCATCCTTTAACCAGGGCTGTGATGAAGCAGACAGTAGGGCTCCTGAAGATGCTGCTCCACCATTGGATCAGTCTGTAGCTTGGGGGGATGGGGGTTGTTGTACCGGAATGTTCTGCATCATCTTGGTGTGCTGTACTCCATCCAACTGAAGCATGCAATGGGGTGATATATTGGAAGCAGAGAAACTGAGGGAGCAGGAGCAGTCTTCTGAGTAGGAGGACAAGGGGAGGAAGTTGTTGTAGGCATTTGTGACAGGCATTACAAGCCAGGCAGAACTTCAATGACAGCCGCTTCTAAGAAGCAAGAACTAGGTGCAGCAGACAATTGTTAATTGTGACATTTTTAATCATGATGCTGAAATCTGGTTGGTGTTTTGGGGATGTTGTTCAGCTTGGGCAGCACAGTGGCTCAGTGGTTAGCACTGCTGCCTCACAGTGCCAGGGACCTGGGTTCAATTCCAGCATCGGGTGACTGTATGTGTGGAGTTTGCACATTCTCCCCATGTCTGTGTGGGTTTCCTTCAGGTGCTCCGGTTTCCTCTCACTATCCAAAGATGTGCAAGTTAGGTGAATTGGCCATGCTTAGATTATTCAAGAATGTGTAGCTTAGGTGCATTAGTCAGTGGCAAGAATAGGGTAGGGGCCCTACCGTCTGCTTCATCACAGCCCTGGGTTACTCTTTGGAGGGTCAGTATGGATTTGTTGGGCCGAAGGGCCTCTTTCCACACTGTAGGGATTTTAATTCTAATTCTTATGTCTCATTTCTGTTCCCATAAAACCACAAGAAACAGGAACAGGAGTAGGTCGTTCAGCCCCTCAAACCTGCTCTACCATTCAAGAGGATCATGGCCGATCCTACATTCTTCCCACCCACTATCCTGCATTTCTCCATAACCCTTCATTCTACTACTGATGAAAAATCTATCTCAGCCTTAAATATGCACAAGGACTCTGCCTCCATAGCTGTCTGTGCCCATGAGTTCTAAAGATTCACAACCCTCTGACAGAAGAAATTCTTGCTATCTCAGTCTTAAATTGGCACCTCTTAATACTGAGACTATGCCCTGTGGTTCTAGACTCTCCCATGAGATGAAGCATCCTCTCAGCATTTACCTATCAAGAATCCTTGCAGTTTCAATGAGATCATTCTTCTAGACAGTGAGTAGAGTACTAATCTGTTTTGTGTTTGCTCATAAGACAATCCCTCCATACTGGGAATAATTTTCATTCCAGAAATAAAAGTTCACACTTATGTTTGGATTTGTCCAATTGTGAGTCCAAACATCAGACTGGGCCTCACACTTACTCAGCAATGGCTCAGAGGGATGGCATGGTGGCTCAGTGATTAGCACTACTGCCTCACAGTGCCAGGGACCCAGGTTTAATTGCAGCTGCAATGATTGTCTGTATGGATTTTGTATGTTCATCCCCGTATCTACATGGGTTTCTACCAGATGCTCCAGCTTCATCCCACAGTCCAAAGCTGTGCAGGTTAGGTAAATTGGCCTTAGTGTCCAGGAGTACACAGGTTAGATGGATTAGCCATGGGAAATGTGGGGTTATAGGAATAAATAGGGGCCGGGTCTGAATGAAATGTTTTTCAGAAGATCAGTGCAGACTTGATGAGTTGAATGGTCTTTTACTGCACTGTAGGGATTCTATGATTCTAATTTAAACAAGCAACTTTAAAAAGACCTGAGAAATACATTTTTAAGAAGGCCACTTAAGCCATTCTATCTTTTTATTTTCCAATGTAACCAAAGATAGAACAATAGAAGTGACACCAAAAAAAGCACAACTTTCAAAATTATACTACACTACAAATGTTGAAAAAAAAATCAATTTTTTTTAAGATGAATGGTGATAGCATATTAACAACCATTGATAATAACTGTTATTTTTCATCTGAGCATCCACCATTCATTCACGATATCACTATGTTTAGGTTTCACCATTTTCTTCCTTTTCATTCAGCCTTTTTGTTGAAGTCAATATTTTGTATCCATCATTCTATGCTGCAGGCTTTTAAATGTTAGCTTTGCATCATCTTCCACTACTTTATAATTTGCTTCATCTCTTTCAAGCTTTTCAAACTTGCTAGGAATTTTCATTGATTTTAAAATAAAACTGCACTGATCATTAAACCAACTTTTTGCCCTAAACGTCACCCACTCCCAGATTCATTGGTTCTTGTCTCAATATTTCCGATTCTGGAAAATACATCTTAGTGCATGTAATAGCCGAATGCTATTCTATACCATAAATACAAATCCTGGTTTTGTCAGTGCAGTTTACACAGTAAGTGAAAAAATGTTAATTTAGTCAGAAGGAAATACATTCAATACAACATTATCAAAGGAGTGCAATTGTTTATTTTTGCTTTACATACAGAGGAACCTCAATTATCTGAGCGACACGGACGAGGAGTGTTTTGTTCGGATAATCAAATGTTCAGATAATCGAATGCAGGATATCACAGTTTAGCAAAGCATTGGGACCTTGCAATCATGTCGGATAATCTGAAATTCAGACAATCGAGTGCTGGACAATTGAGGTTCCACTGCACTTACATTGTAAATTATACTTACCGTTTACCATAAATAAATCCAAATATTGTGGATATAATTTGCATTATTGCACCACTCTTATTACATTATTACTTTCCAACATCTTCACAGAGTTGGATTTTAGTCTTTTTTCAATTATGGATGACAGAGAGCTGAGCTAAATTTGATATAAAGTCACTGTACCAGTTTAGCTCAGTTATTAACAATTTTCCCTTTAAATGATCTTGTAGGTATGATCTGCACCAGGGGTCAAAGCTGGGCAGGGCATGACTCTAACCCTCCATCTCCATCACACTTCCACTTCACTATTGCCATCTCTAACAGTTTGGTCAATTTTGTAGGTCAGGACTTGATCACTTAGCTGCTGCTGAAAGCTTACTCACACCTTTGTTGTCTTTAATCCGAACTATTTTAATGCAATTAAGATCATTCAAAACACTGTTGCCTGAGTCTTAACTTACAATAAACCAACATTTTTGTTCTAGTGGCCCTTCAGAACTGACTTTGGGGGAGGGGCATGGTGGGCAGAGGAGTAAACAATGGGTGGAGATGGAGCCCAGAGTAAGAGAGAGAGAGAGAGAGAGAGATAGAGGGAGAGAGAGAGAGAGAATAGCAGTTGAGCAAATGAGGGAATAGATATGGAAATCTGGGGAGAAACAAAAACTGCTGAAGGGGGCCATTAGTGGGTGAAATGGATTGGCTGTGGTGAAAGAGGCCCATGTGATGACAATACCTGGTGTGCAGGGGTGGGTAAAGGACATGGAAAGTGTTCAAACCATAAAATTATTGGACTCAATATTGAGTTCTGAATGCTGCATGGTTACCAAGTGGAAAATGAGATACTGTTCTTCCAGCTTGTGCTGATGCTGTATGGAGCACAGCAGCAAATTCAAGACAGAGATGTTGGCCAGGGAACATGGTGGTGCTTTGAAATGGTAGGCAGCAGGAAGCTCAGGGTCATTTTTGCAGACAGAATGTAGATGTTCAGCAAGGCAGGCACTCAGAATGCATTTTGTTTTTCCAATGTTGAGGAGACCATATTGTGAGCAGTAAATACAGTAGACTAGATTGAATGAAGCGTAGGTAAATTGCTGCTTCACATGGAAAGTGTGTCTACTGCTTTGGATAGTGAAGTGGAAGGAAGTAAACAGGCAAGTGTTTCCTAAAATTTTCTCCTTTGTTTTCAATAGTTCCATGGTCACACATCCTCCCCAAGTCTGTAATCTTCTCCAGTCCTAGAAACCTGCAAGACATCTATGACAACTGGATGCGTAACAATGGCTGAAATCTTACATGACACTGCGGGTGTGCTGGGAGAAAGGGAGGACTGCAAATGCTGGAGATCAGAGTCGAGTGTTGTGCTGGAAAAGCACAGTAGGTCAGGCAGTATCCAAAGAGCAGGAAAATCAACGTTTTGGGCATAAGCCCTTCATCAGGAATCAGACCCTTTCCAGGTGAAGGGCTAATGCCGGAAACGTCAATTCTCCTGCTCTTTCCATGCTGCCTGACCTGCTGTGCTTTTCCAGCATCACACTCTCAACACTGAGGGTGTGCTCCATTATTTCATGGAGCTATTAAATCAAGCTCTTGTTTGGTATTCAACTGAACATTAAAGATGCTGTGGTTCTATTTAGAGAACACTAAGAAGCACTCCCAATGATCTGATGACATTTCTTTCTTAATTATTAGATTAATAATGATTCACCTCTGAAACTTGTGGGGCACTGCTAGACCAGAATGCCTGCATGTCAAAAATGCATTCCAAAATGTATGATGGCAATTTCCCAAACCTATTCTTCTAGCAGGGATCAAAACTTTCAGGGAATGTGGACCAGTAAACCAGGCCCACGGTGAAGTAATTTTACTTCTTGTATGAATAGTTGCAGTCAATACTGAGGTCTGTGCAAATGAGATATTTAAAATATAAAGGACTTGTACTCATACCATGTTCTCATGACCATCGTATATCTCAAAGTGCTTTACAGCCAGTGGAGTTCTGTTGAACATTAGGAAGTGTGACAGTCAATTTGAACTGAGCAAACTCCCACAAACAGGAATGTGATAATGACCAGATAATGAGTATAAGGCAAGGAATAAAAACCAAACGGAGCTGTGGATGCTGTAAATCTGAAACAAAAACAGAAATTATTTTAAAAACTCAGCAGGTTTGGCAGTATCTGTGAGAAGAAATCAGATTTAATATTTCGGGTCCAGCAACTCTTGGCATTAAATCTGATTTCTCTTCACGGATGCTGCCAGACCTGCAGAGCTTTTCCAGTAATTTCTGTTTTTGTTTCAGACAAGGGATGCTTTTTTTTCTTTGTACAAGACCTTGGCCGTGTGTCACATGACCTGTTATCTTTTATTGTGACTTTGAGGTTTTGTAAAGAGACAACCAAGAGCCACATCCAGTATAAAGCACCTTACTAATTTTGACTATTATGGTTTATCAACAGGGGTCAAGCATCTTTGAACTGGTCTGGACCCAACCTATCTAATTCTGCAAAAAACAGATTTAACATAATCAACTACAGGTGTGATGACAAGCAGAAGTATTTTTGCAGTACCATAACTTTAAGGGAGGCTCAACACAGTGACACTGGGAACTACATTTGTAAATATGCCATTTCTGCAGACAATGGAAATCTTAAATCCCAGATCTATGTATTTGTCAAAGGTAAGGAAATCAGTTTAAAGTCTCCTTTTGTGGCCTTTTCTATCTGAATGTGCTCTAAACAATAATCCTACCACAGAAAACCCCAAGTGTGATACAGTGTGACTGTTGCCCCATTAACTCAAATAATAATAGTTTAATTGAGGTAGCACAGCCTAACACACTGAAAGGTAAAGTGATTAAATAACTAACTTATTCACAATCAACGTTCCTACAAACAAGAAGGTTGAATTGATATGCATGCTTTCTGGGGTACTGTGGTGTGGAGGATTGGTGCATATTTTGCAACATGTAGTTCAGGAAAAAGTGCAGACAAGAAACTCTAATCACTTACTGAGAGGAAGGATGCAGCAGTGGACTGGTTATCCCAGACCTTTCTTCTGTATGTTCAAAACTGTCTTTCCCTCACCACATAGCAGGCAGAATGGCAAAATGAACATGTGAAAAATAATTAATTGAATGAAGGAGATTTTAATTTCTAATAATAACAATATGTTATGCATAATTCAGTTTGCTTTATCTTGTTTATAGTTGTTCTCAGTTTAATATAACTTGCCTGGTTATCACATCAGCACTCAATGTGTTTGCTTCCCACAAAAATAGATATTCAAAGTTTTTGATGGATTTTCATGCTGTGAAATATATAGGGGTGGATGTTAAGATTGTACAAATGATGGGAACTGGGGAATCTGGTAATACATGGGAAATCTGGAGCTCAGTGCATCGATCAGTTGCTTTTTATTGAGCCACTGTATTATCACATGATTCCTGAACATTCCAGCCACTTACTATCAGTAGAAGTGACGATGACCCAGATGTTGTGATTTCAACTCCAATTCTAATTCAAACATAATTTGAATCCAAAGATGAGGAAGAATGGAAACTAGAAGGTCAAATGTCATAGAATCCCTACTGTGTGCAAACAAGCCATTTGGCCCAACAAGTCCACACCGACCCTCCGAAGAGTATCCCACCCAGACCCATTCCCCTACTCTACATCTCCCCTGACTAATGCACCTAACCTACACATCCCTGAACATTATGGAGAATTTAGCATGGCCAATTCATCTAACCTGCACAGCTTAGGACTGTGGGAGGAAACTGGAGCACTTGGAGGAAACCCATACAAACACGGGGAGAACATGCAAACTCCACACAGAGAAAGTTAAAAATCACACAATACCAGGTTATAGTCCCACAGGTTTATTTGGAAGTGCTAGCTTTTGGAACGCTGCTCCTTCATCAGGTTGTTGTGGAGAATAAGATTGTAAGACACATAATTTATAGTAAAAGTTGACAGTGTGATGTGACTTAAATTATATATTGAAAAAGACCTGGATTGTTTGTTAAGTCTCTCATCTTTTAGAATGACTATGTTGGTTTCAGTTCTTTCATATGTAAATCGCAAAACCTTTTTTAAATTTACATTTACTGATCACTGAGCCACCGTGCCGCCCTCATTTCATTGGTGCCTTCCTAGGCATGCTACTGGGGATTATGATCACCTTGAAGAATATTTCCTTCCTTAAAAATTAAAGACAGAAGCCAGCTGGGAATACTGAGGAGGCATATATGAGAGGTGGCAAAGGAAATGTCACTGCTGGTCACAATATCACAAGTGGTTCAATAACTGAGGCAGGGCAAGAAAAGGACAACAATGATCTATTCATCTACATCCTGATGAGCACAATCTCTTCACTATACCCTCTCAAGCTTATTCCAGTGCAATGCTGATTATATCAACTTAAGTTGCGCCAATCCCTCCTCCCTGACTACGTACCTCTCACATCTTCGTGTATCCATCCTGCGCCGACATTCACCCTTTTGTTTTTACAATACCATACTCAACCTTCAAAGTCACTCCCAGTAAATTGTCTCCATCCATCTGTTTGACACATGTTATTCCTCTCAGCAGTATCCTCTCAAATTCACTAAACCTACGCACCAACTCTCAGACAAGCACCTACCTCCGCCCTGGATCCTGGCTCCACTACTCAACATGAAGCCTAGTTATGAGGAATGTCTGACAATGACTCCTCCAAGTCATTAGTCTAGACAATAAATAATTGAAACCCAAAGACTGACCCTATGATATGCCTCTAGTTACATGCATACACCCAGAAAAAGATTTATTAATCCCAATTCTGTTGTCTGCATGGTAACTAATCCTCAATCCATGCTAATATATTATCCCCATACCATCTTGCGCAAAAACCTATTATGCGGAACCTTATCAAATGCTTTCTGAAAATCCAAATGTACTACATGAACCAGTTCTCCTTTATCACTATGCTCATCATATCCTGAAAGAACTCTTGCAAACTAGTCAAACATGGTTTCCTTATCATAAATTCATGTTGACTCTGCCTCATTCTGTTAAGCTTTTTTTTTGCTTCCTTAATAATGGCATCTAAAATTTTCCCCAGGATAGTCTGCAATCAAAGTGACCTAGAATTTCCTGCTTTCAGTCTCCTTCCATTCCTGAACAGGGGTGTCCCAGCACCAATTTCCTAAACTGCTGGAACGCTCCTGGAATTTTTTTTTCCCTGAGTGTGATGAAATCTCTGTTAGCATTCCAGAGAGTCCTTACTCCCCATGATACTCTGGTCCACTCTGTCATCCCCAACATCTCAAGTGCCTCATAAACTTTGTACCTGTGTACGTACGTGTAAGGGCCCAAGTGACTGCACAAAGGCCATTTGCTTAATGTTGCATCTTTGCTCCTTTTCTTGGATCAACCAGGTAATCAATATTTTACTTCTTTAACTCAATGAAACCTTATGATTTACTCCCTATTGCTTACCATAAAAGAAAATTAGTTAAGTATATTTTAAATGGAGGGAGACATAGCCTCATCAAAAATAACCCTTGTGACCAACCAAGAAGATTCAACCATGAAAAGCCAGTTCACCCCTTCTCACTAGATTATAACAGGGCTCATTCCCCAAGAATTGAAGAAATGGCACCAAGCAGGTTTTCAGTCAGTATCCCTTGTGGGTAACTCTCGACCAGGCACAATGACACCTGGCCAGGTGACTGCTGCAGGATGAAAACATGATGACAATTGCCTGAGAATCTCGCATAGATCTGCATAAAGATCTTCTTGTGGTTGTACACTGCAGGTGGAGTTCAAATCTTTGAAGCTAACAAACTCTGTTCAATGATTTACGGAGTTTCACTGCAACATTTCAGTGCATCACGCACTGATGGAAACCAGGCAAACCTGAGCAGTCTTTCTGACTGGTGTTACCTGATGAAGGGCTTATGCCCAAAATGTCAACTTTCCTGCTCCTCAGTTGCTACCTGACCTGCTGTGCTTCTCCAGCACCACACTTTTCGACTCTGATCTCCAGCATCTGCAGTCCTCATTTTCTCCTGGTGTCACCACAGGCAAGTTTGGTAAAATTGTCAGCCTGGCAGAGTATTATTCAGTAACATATCTTACCACACTATGCAACAGATGTCTCTTGCAGATTTCTAAAAGGATTCAAAGGCACAAAGAAAGTTGAAAACCGTGGTGATATTGACAGCCACTTGTGGCCAGCAGGTCCTGTTGACAACAGGTTTTGTTCCAATTGGCTTCAAATAACTCCTACCACCTCATGTGACAACCCGAATCTCCTCAGACACTGCTGCTCCAACATTTCAATGATGTCTATCCTCTGCTTGTAGACTCTATGTACAGGATAAGTCCTGCTGTGGAACTGCAATCTGTATCAGAGCCCGTCCTGCTGCTTCTCCTGTTACTCATGATTATCTTGTTCCCCACCTGTAAGACTCCTACCATAAGATATAGGAACTGAATTAGGCCATTTGGCCCATCCAGTCTGCTCCTCCATTCGATTATGGCTGATAAATAGTAGATCAGAGGTCCAAGGAACAGAGCACTTCCAAAGTGTTGATAACTTCATAAAAATGTGCAAGGTCAACTCTCACCTCAGTGCATTTCTCTCATCATAGCTCCAGCTGCCTCAGTTACCACAATCTTCTCACTTTGCTTTCACTAGTGAGTTTTAAACTTGGGAAACCCAGGAAGCCAAACACAGGCAAATATTGTTTAGTCGAGTGATTAACATATTGAAATTGACAATCGAAATGTTAATTGTCCCTCATACACAAACAGCCTAACACACTGGTATATATGAAAGTTGGTGAATTGAAACAGAATTATCCACTGCACTCAATTCTTTTCTCAATTTCACTCTCTATCCGCAACAAAACCCATTAAAGCTGACAAAATAAAAGTTATTCCAATTTTGGCAAACAATATGAATGTAAGGCACTCGTGGTCAGGTATAGCAGGAGAAGGAAGAGACAATAAAAGTTTTCATTGGTTTCCCTCAATAAAGCGGCAAAGTGTTTTCATCAATTTTCCACACCAAGCTTTCTGAATCAATCTCCGAGCTGCCCTGTATTATGGCTAGTTCTGTGACTTGAGCAGATGAGTCTATTAAAACACCCAAAGTTATGTCACTTATTCCTCTCGTTCTCTCATCCTGATCTACATTCAGATGCATCCTCTAGATAACTTCATAGTAACACATGTAGATGTGAATTACTGCAAAGTATTGCAAGTCAACTCATCAACCTGGAGTTATTTGACTCTAGCTTTTAAAAAAATCCCTCATAACTTGACAATCATACATAGTTGAATATGCAAACCAAATAAAAATTGAAGTCTTAATCTTTACTAGGTTTAGACGTAAAGGATGTGTGATGAGGGTCACACAGTCTAGACTTAAAGCCACTACTTCTCATTGCATGACAGTTTTAAATAGAAATACGGGAACATATTCAACAAAATGCAGCAAGCGATACTGAGATGGAGGTATGCTGAGTTGAGTCAATGTGAGTGCAGTTTACTGAAAGGGAAGTGTTTGGTGCCCCTTTGTATTCTCTTCTGGTTTGGAAATAGATTCTGAAGTTTTCGGAAAAGCTGCTCATTTGCAATTATTTCCTGATTCGCCTTTGTTTTTAAGTTCCTGATTTAATATGATGCATCGGTGTCAGGATCTTTGAAAACTAGTCAGTGACTAAGATGTTCCAAAAGAAATGATACTACATAAACTAATTTAATTGTACAGTTGCTCACTAGAAGTCAATCTTTCTTTATCCTGTTTTACTTTAGTAGAAGCCATTTAAGAATTAGGAAGGAAATTCAAAAATCGTTTTATAGCAATTGCAACACACTCCCAAAAATAAATGTTTCCAAACATGAAAGAATCATTTTGGATGGATTTCACAAACAATTTGCATAGAGCTAAACTGTTAATGACATAACCATACAAAAGCGAAAAACAAAATTGCCAAGATGCAAATCTCTGAGAACAAAGCCCTCAGGAGTGGGGCTCTACCCTGTGCAACAGCAACAAGTTTCAATAATCTCTTTAAAGTAATAAAACATTCCAAGGTACTTCACAGTTTCATACATTGGTTTTACACATTCAGCAGAGATATGTGAATGGGTTAGAAGATTTTAAACAGTGTCTTAAAGAAGGAGAGGGTGGTAGAGAGACAAAGATGTTAGGTAGAAAATTCTAGAGATTTGTTTTTGGGCATCTGAAAGCATAGCCATCAACAATGGAGCCAATTAAAACAATCATGGATGAAGAGGAGGCCAGAATTGGAGGAAAACAGACCGTCCAAATAATTGTTGAGCTAAAGGAAGCTACAAGAATAAGGAAAGGTGCGGCCATGAAGGGAATTGAATGCAACTAAGAGAACTTTAAAATTAAGGTGTGGCCAGACTGGTGTCTAAGTTATACCCTGGAACAAAAACTCAAGCAAGTTGTATCTGCAATGTACTGTCATCCCAAACACTGGGATCATGGTTTCGCTTCTGTGATGTTTCTAATGGTTCATTCTACAGTGAGTTTGGGCAGTATCACCTATAATACAATTTAGTTGTCATAAGCCTGCAGTATAACATTGCATTAGTTAACTTTATAATTGCATTCACAGAGGCTATGGGGTAATTGGGTTACGAAATAGTGTCACACTTTTGCATTGAGAAATCTTCCTCTGGAAGAAAGAAGATATAGCGTGCATCTGATCACTCTATATCCAATCTGGATGTGCTTGATGCTGATAACAAATGTTCTAAATGTATCAGTATTCATTTCTATTGCATTAGCCAGCAAAGAATTGCAGAACCTCAATTTGTTTTAATAAACTATTGAATTTCTGGTGATTTGCTCATCATAATTCAGGTAATAATACTATTTAATAATATCAGGAGATTAATGCCATGAAATGTGCAATGTTACATTGCTGTTAATGTGTAAGAGTGTAAATTTGGCCCATTCGTTTTAATTGCAGTTATATTCACAGAATCACAGAATTATTATAGTGCAGAGGAGGCTATTCAGCCTGTTGTATCTGCATTAGGCTTGATGCAAAATGCTCAATAATCCTGCAAGGGTGAAATCAAATAAGTAATCTGGTCATGCATAGAATGAAATGGTTTTACAATGTGAACACATTGAAGTCATTTTGAATTCCTCTTGGGAGTTTTTAAAGGTAAGCTGGGTCTTTGGATACTGTGAATACTTTGTATCGAAGTACAAAGAGCAACTCACTTAGTGTCATTCTCCTGCCTTCCCTCCATAACATTGATTGTTGCGCCTTTTCAGGTAACAGTCTAATTCCCTCTTGAATGCTTCAAGTGAACCTGCCTCCACCACATTGTCAAGCACATTCCAAATATTTAACCACTCACTGTGCAAAAAAAAGCTTATTCCCTATCACTTTTGTTTCTTTTGCCATTTACATTAAATCTGTACCCTCTTGTTCTTGATCCTTTCACAAGTGAGAACAATTTCTCCCCATCTAATTTGTCCAGATCCTTCATGATATTAAGTACCTCTAGCTATATGCATCTCAGTCTTAGTAAAGATACATATGCTATATTGTAAGTGGAGAGAGGTCCCATGGCGAGTAGATACTTGCAAATGTTTGGTTTGCAAAACCAACTTTAAATTACTGCCCAACTTGCACTTTAAAGAGTCAAATATTTATCACGCTCATAATGAATAAAATCTTGCTGATGCACAATAGGTGCATTGGGCCTTTCTCTGGATGAATACTTAGGATCATTATCAGCATGAATGGTAATCCAATATTATCAAGATAGAATTATTTGCCATGCATGGTTTCGATACAAAGTATTCACAGTATCCAAAGACCCGAGCTTACCTTTAAAAACTCCCAAGAGGAATTCAAAATGACTTCAATGTGTTCACATTGTAAAACCATTTCATTCTATGCATGACCAGATTACTTATTTGATTTCACCCTTGCAGGATTAATGAGCATTTTGCATCAAGCCTAAAGAAAGAATTTTATAGTTTACAATACATCTGTTGTGACCTTCGCCATCTTTCCTTAGAATAGCGAGCACCCAAATGACTTAGCAGTGTGCTGTTCTTGTAGATGTGAGGTGATGAAAAACAGGTTGGCAGTTTTAAAATGAATCAAATACATTCCACAATGGACAGATTTATGTATGAAGTAAATGTGCTCAGTACAGATCTACAGAATTCCAAACCCAGGAACAGCATAAAATAAGTCCAATATGTCATGAATTGTCTGGAAAAAAAATGGAATGATATTGTTTCATTGGGAATATGATTTTGGATTCTATTGTTGCTAACTGTAACTGAAAATGGCTGAATTGTGGGAATAATGGAACTGGTATCCTAAGAGGAGTATTGGGCATTGCGAGAACCCCAAATGTCTTCACCATAACTCCTTGACAAGAAACTTTTCCACCTATTCTATGCCTAGGAATGCAAACATTGGCTTGCTGAACTGTCCCGCATTAATAGGCTCAGGTTAAATCAGCATTTACATTACTACCTTCCATCAGAATGTGTCCAAGCTACCAAGTAACCGAATTAACTTCTTCTAGTCAAACTATCAAATAAGATGTCAAACTACAGTCATAAACTAACAATAATTTATTAGCACTAAATTTATCAGCCCTCACAGTTAGCAGTAACTAGCCTTAAACATTAATATGTAAATAATGAGTAGATATGGTTCATTTATGAAAAAAAGAGAAACACAAACTGAGCATTAACTGTTTTCTGATAATAATGTCATATTTGCAATCCATGGTACAGATTAAAATGCATTGGTAAAGTACTTTAAAGTTAGAAGGCTGAAAATTAATGTTAGATAGCTGGCCCTAAATTACAACAGTGATGACACTTCCAAAATAATTCATAATTTCTAAAGTGTGTTGAGACATCCAATGTTGAAAAATGTTTTATAAATGCAAGTTTTCCTCTTCTTTTAGTTAACTAAATAAAATTAATTTGCTTGTAGTTAGCAATGTTTCAGGACTCACACACCCCCAACCTCAAAGTCCACTGTAGAGTTTGGCTTTTATAGTACTAACCAGCTTACAGAAGGCCAAGTTAGACAGATTGTTGATATGCAATGGACTTGAAGGTAATGAGGAGCAGTCAGTAAAGTGGAGCTGAGGCCAAATCAGATCAGTCATGATCTCCTTCAATAACAGAGATAAGGCTCCTGGTGCTAACTGCTCTATTTCTGATCCTAATTCTAACATAAAATACTCTTACATTACTACAACTTGGTTGACAGCCTTCATGACCTCTAAGTCAATATGCTTCATTTGATTTGATTTATTGTTGTCACAAGTATCGACATTCAGTAAAAAGTTTTGTTTTGCATGCAATACATGCAGATCATAATATACAAGGACATACAGATCATAGGGTGATTGAACAGAGTTATGGCTGTGTAGGAGGTGTACAAAAGCATTTGAAATCTGAGATGTCCATTTAGCAGTCTAATAACTACAAGGAAGAGACCATTCTTGAACCCATTGGCACGTGTGTTTAAGCTTTTGTGTTTTCTGCCTTTCAGAAGAGGTTGAAGAAATTATAACCAGGGTGGGAGGGATGTTTAATGATGTTGCTGCTTTTCCACAGCAATGAGAAGTATAGATGGAGTCAATGAATGGGAAGTTGGCTTACTTGATGTTCTGGGCTGTGTTCACAACTCTCTGTAGCTTCTTATAATCCTGGGCAGAGCAGTTGCCATACCAACCTGTGATGCATCCAAATAAAATACTTTCTATGGTGCATCTGTGAATGTTGGTGAGGGTCCTTATGGACATGTCAAATTTCCGTAGCGTCCTGAGGAAGAAGAGGCATTGTTGTACCTTCTTGACTGTTGCATCTACATGGGTGGTCCAGGACAGATTGTTGGTTATTATAATTCCCAGGAACTTGACACTGTCAACCCTCTCCACCTTAGCTCTGTTGATGTAGATAGGGCATGTCCTCCACCTTTCTTCCTGTCGTCGACGATCAGCTCTTTAGTTTTGCTGACAGTGAGGGAGAGATTGTTATCTTTGCAGCACAATACCAAGCAATCTATTTCCTTCCTGTATTCTGTCTCGACATTGTTTGATATCCGGCCTACAACGTGGTGTCACCAGCAAACTTTTAGATGGCATTCAGATGAAGTTTGGATGAAACTAGACATGTTAAATCACTCAGTTAGCTTTTAGCTTTGGTCTTTTCTTACAAAGAGATCATGCATCCAAACATCTTTATTTTCTCCTTATCAATCAGGGCTTATGGTTTTGATTGTTTGTTTTGTCAATGGGAAGGAATATAGTGTTTGCATAAATCATCACGTTTAAACTGGCATTAATCCTTTCTCAGTGTTTTGGGTTCTCACGTATTTTGAGGTCACAATTATGATCGATTTTTGGACAGTTCTCCTACAAGAGAAAGGAGAAGAGTTTAATTTTTGCAGCTCAGCTGTTTGTTTCTTTTTTTCTAATCAACCTGACACTCAGCAGCCTGAAGAATATGAATGTTCCAGAGTGGCAGGTTTAATGTTGAATAAATGACAATTTAGCACAGTACTGAAAGAAAATGCATGACTTGCATTTACATTTAATCTTTTGCAACTTTCTAAGATATTATAAAATACTTTACTGCCGTAATGAAGAACACATAACTGACAATATGTATACAGCAAACTCTCACAAACAGTTTTGTTTTAATGACCACATAATGTCTCCTGGGTGATGATTAAGGATAAATGTTGACCAAGACACAGGAGATAGCTCTCCCTTGTTTTTCTTCAAAATAGTGTTATAGGATCTTTAAAATCCATTTGAGGAGGCAGGTAGAGCCTCAGTTTAACACCTTAACTGAAGGAAGGTACATCTGACATTGCAGTACTCCCTTATTATTATTGATGTGCCAATTTGGATTTTGTGATCATGCCCTGGAGTGCAATTGTGACCCACAACACAGTGCTCCCACTGACCTCACTAAGAGCAGAATTTAGATAGACTATTTTAGAAAGGTCTGCTCTTCATTAGTAGACAGAGAAATGAGTCATCCCATCAGACTGAATGTACATTTCAATCCAAGACCCAGATTTGAAAGGAAATTGCAGTTCAAGAACTGTATAGGTCAAAGCAAGAAAAAACATTGGGGAAGCACAATTAGACACTAATAGATTATTAAAATATGCTGTATCTTACTTCAACCTTTACTGTTTTATGACCACAAGACGTAGCCAGAGAAGTTGGCCATTCTGACCATCGAGTCTGTTCAACCATTTAATAAGATCATGCCTCTTCTGATAATTCTCAGCTCCACTTTCCTAACTTTTCCCTGTAAACCTTGATTCTCTTATTTTAATCAGTCTATCGCCTCCTTGAATATATTTAATGACCTAGCCTTGACATCCTTCTGCAGTAAATAATTCCACAGATTCATTATCTTCAGAGAAGAAACTCATCCTCATTTCTGTCTTAAATAGATGCACCTTTACCCCATGCTCAATTCTATTCAGTTATGTGTGCTTTCTTTTACCATATATAACCAAGTGTAAAATGTCAGCACGACATGGAATTGCTAACCAGCAGAATTGGTTCCAAATGAGCCAGTTTATACTCATCGATTTCAGGTATAATTTGAGCATACCGTCTTCTCAGTAACTGTCGTAAGCTGATTGTTGTAATTCGCCGTGATTATCCTGCCAAATTTCTGTAGAGGGAAATGGATGTATTAGTCAAATTTGCGGATGTCACAAAAATAGATGGAAAATCAAATGATCAGGATAACACAGAGTCTCAAGAGGGATATAGGCATGATTAGCGAGTGCACAATGATTGTCATAACAGATGGACATAATGTGGCAAAGTAGAAGGAAGAATTGAAGAGCGGAATATTATGGAAATTGAGAAAGACTGAAGAAAGCTGACAGATTTGGGAGTCCTTGTGTAGAACTCACAAAAAATAGCATCCACATTCAGCAGGTAATGGGAAAGGCATGTGGAATATTGGCCAATATTCCAAAGAGAATGCAGTACGAAAATAGTCAAGTCTTGTTCAAACTAGCTAACACAAGACACGAGTTAGCTCTCAGATAGTGTCCTGTTCACAGGTCCCCTTATCTAAGGAAAGATGTATTGGAATTGAAGGCAGTCCAGAGAAGGTTCACTGGATGATCTCAGGCATGAAGGGATTTTCTTATGAGGAGAGGTTGAGCAGATTGGGCTTGCACTCAGCAAAGAAGAATGAAAGGTGACCTTATTGAAACATGCAAGATTCTTAGGGAGTGTGACAGGGTCAATGCTAAGAGGTTGTCTCCCCTTGTGGGAGAGTCTAGGACCAGAGAGCATCATCTCAGACTAAAGGGTCACCCATTTAAATCAAGATCACAAGGAATTTCTTCAATCAGAAATGAGTGAATCTGTGGAATTCTTACCACAGACAGCATCGGGCTGTAGAGGTTGTATCATTAAATATATTTAGGGCTGAGATAGATTTTTACTTGGTAAGGGAATCAAGCAGAAAAGGCAAGAAAGTGGAGCTGGGGATTATCAGATCAGCCATAATCTTACTGAATGGCAGTGCTGAATAGCCAAATGGCCTCCTTCTGCTTTTCTGTCATATAGCCAGAGAGTAAAGCAGGTTGAACTGAAAATGACATGAAGCAATTACATCACAGTTGATTTATCCATTCAGCTGCAAATTTCATATCTCAAATTTTATTCTCGCTCCAATGGAGCAGAACTGCACAGAAATGAGGATGTGTATAGTACAAATCACAAAGAAATATTATGGCAATTTTCTCACCAGGAAAGCAGCAAAATTTTGTATGGTAATATATGTCATGAAAGGGCCATTAGGGTGCAGCAGTGGTGTCCCTCCCTCTGAGCTAGAAGGTCTAGATTGAAGTCCCACCTGAACTTTGTTATATTACATCTGATCAGGTTAATTTACAACATTTACATCTCAAAGCACTTCACAGGAGCATTGAGAAAAATTTTATATCGCGCTATTTAAGTAGTAATGAAAATCCTTCAAATTTATGAGGACTTATGAAAATTGATTCAATTGAGGTATTAAAGAGAAATGGGAAGAAAGATGAAATACAAATAAAGAAACAAATAATAGTAGCCTATGCTATTTGATGATATTTCATTTTGCAAGATTTGCCGCAAAAACTCTGATGCTTCATCAAGATTATGGCTGATGAGAAAGTGGAAAAAGTATGTTACATTGATAAACAATAACAAGTGTGTAATTATTTTGTTAGGTCAGCGTAATTATATTAAAGCAATTGGTGTTCCTTGCCTTTCAACCACTTCCTTATCCCAGAACCGCACATTTTGTAACTTTAGCAAGTTAAGGGGCATTCAAGATTATGCTCCAACACAAGTTTGAACATTCTAGAAGTGACAGCGTTTGGAAAAAAAATCTGTACCCCATGAGTCACTATTTTGTGACTACAGGGGAATTTCGATTATCTGAACGAGATGGGCGGGCACTATTTTGTTCGGATAATTGATTATTCAGTTAATTGATGAAATGCCTTACCTCTGGAGCTTGGAGTTTTTAAAGTCTGCTCCCCATTCAGGAGACTAGCAGCAGCACATCACATGTGAGATTCCACCCTCAACATCAGCCCCCAGCCCCCAACACCCTCTCCTTCCTGCTCCACAGCAACACCGCTCACCACCCCCAACCCCGTGCAACACCAGCCCCCAACACCAACACCGCCCCCTGACCCCAACACTGCCCCCTACCAACAACCCCGTGCAACCCATCCCTGCCCCCAACACTACCCCCACCTGCCCCCTAACCCCGTACACACCAGTCCTCTCTCCAGGGCAGCTGGACTGTACACCAACACGACTGCTGCAGTTGCCATTGTGAAGTAAGTCTCCAAGTAGTGTGCACACACATACACACACACACAACTTTTTATTGCGACTTTTGGACAGGTTCTGTACAGGACAATGTTGGAGAGATTATCTGGGGAAGAAGGGGTTTAGGTAACTCCTCTGTGTAGAACTCCAGGGAAAGTGTGGGAAGAGAGAGACGGCGGGCAGTCAGTCATTTGGAGGCGGTGCCCTGTGTGAGGCTGTCTGTCAACATGGCACCGATTGTTAAAGTTCACTTGAGAATGTAACTTTAAGAAAGTTCTGGAATTTACATATAAAAGAACTGAAACCAACATGCCCGTTCCAAAAGATGAGACTTAACAACAATCCAGGTCTTTTTCAATATATAATTTCAGTTAAATTACACAGTAAACTTTGCTATAAATTCTGTGTCCTACGATCTTAGACTCCACAACCACGTGATGAAGGAGCAGCGCTCAGAAAACTAGTGCTTCCAAATAAACCTGTTGGACTATAACCTGATGTTGTATGATTTTTAACTAATTTCATCTCAGTTTGGTTTCCATGAGCAAATAACAGCTGAAAATTTCCTCTCAGTTGCAGCTTGTGGAAAAAACCTGCATGGTACTCATAGAGCCTTGCTACAGAAAGAAATGAAAAGAGTTAACTTGGAAAGCTGTGGGAAAGCAGTCGGTATTTGCTAGTCCCCTGAATCAGGAGTGGAGATATTGAGAGTTGCAAGATCTGAAAAGAAATGGTGGTGTCTCGAATAGTCAAAAGAGACCCCAATAAAATCTGGCCCTAGAGGATCACTGGAACACTAAGGAAAATCAATGTGAATTCCAGGCTTACTTTGAGTTTGGCCCAGGAAAACTCAATGAACTTTCAAGATATCTCTTGTGGCACATTGGGTGGGGGAGTAGTTAAAAAAAAACTAGGTTTCTAGCATATGCCTTTGCAAGCTGCAGTATTAAGTTAAGCTTGCTTTGTATAATTTCTCTTTATACACAACAAAGTTTGTCTTTGTTTCAAAAAGATGAAACCTTGAGAGGTGATTCCATAAGTTTGACTGATAGATGTTTGGATTTCTTTTTTGAATGTTAGCAGGCCCTTACAAAATCATAACAGTACACAACTTTCTTCACGCATGTTTCTGATTAAACATAAGGGAATAGTTCTTTCTATATCTAATATTCTGTAAAAGAAACACAAATTCTCAGAACAAGTGCAAATTCTCAAAATCATTAAAAGTGCCTATGGCTTATCTGTGAAGTAAATTATGTGCCACCGAAATCATTGAATACCAAGCTATGTTCAGCTATACCCTCAACCAGTTTTCTCTGGAATTAAGTTGAAATAACTATCACCAATCAATCATGGTTGGTAAGGAGGAAGAAAACATTCTTTCTACAAATGCCAACCTGTCAAATTAGAATATAGCACATTTACTAATTTCACTCATTTTTCCATAAAAGTTTTTTCAGTTATAGTTCTGTCAAATATATCACACGTGGATGTTTAAATTGAGTAAAATAATTAAAGGCTGATTACATTTTTGTGTTGGTGAAGAAGCTTTTTTTTGTTAATGTCATGTTAACTTCACTGTCTAATCCATGAATTTCCGTGTTTGAAAACAAAGAAGGTCATGAAGATATTCTAAGGAGATCAACTAAGAGCTGAACTTGACTGGGTTACTCACTTTTATTCTGGATTAGTGGTGCTGGAAGAGCACAGCAGTTCAGGCAGCATCCAAGGAGCTTCGAAATCGACGTTTCAGGCCAAAGCCCTTCATCAGGAATAAAGGCAGTGAGCCTGAAGCATGGAGAGATAAGCTAGAGGAGGGTGGGGGTGGGGAGAAAGT
>NC_057724.1:53881738-53883074 GCF_004010195.1 Chiloscyllium plagiosum
GGTTGGTGGGGTTGGGTCTGAGGGCGGAGGTGCGGGATGTGGACGTGATGCGTTGGAGGGCATCTTTAACCACGTGGGAAGGGAAATTGCGGTCTCTAAAGAAGGAGGCCATTTGGTGTGTTCTGTGGTGGAACTGGTCCTCCTGGGAGCAGATCCGGCGGAGGTGGAGGAATTGGGAGTACGGGATGGCATTTTTGCAAGAGGTAGGGTGGGAAGAGGTGTGTAATCCAGGTAGCTGTGGGAGTTGGTGGGTTTGTAAAAAATGTCAGTGTCAAGTCGGTCGTCATTAACGGAGATGGAGAGGTCCAGGAAGGGGAGGGAGGTGTCAGAGATGGTCCAGGTAAATTTAAGGTCAGGGTGGAATGTGTTGGTGAAGTTGATGAATTGCTCAACCTCCTCGCGAAAGCATGAGGTGGCGCCAATGTAGTCATCAATGTAGTGGAGGAAGAGGTGTGGAGTGGTGCCAGTGTAATTATGGAAGATCGACTGTTCTATGTAGCCAACAAAGAGACAGGCATATCTGGGGCCCATACATGTGCCCATGGCTATCCCTTTGGTCTGGAGGAAGTGGGAGGATTCGCAGGAGAAATTGTGAAGGGTGAGGACCAGTTCGGCCAAACGAATGAGAGTGTCGGTGGAAGTGTACTGTTGGGGACATCGGGAGAGGAAAAAACGGAGGGCTTGGAGGCCCTGGTCATAGTGGATGAAGGTGTAGAGGGTTTGGATATCCATGGTGATGATGAGGTGTTGGGGGCCGGGGAAACGGAAGTCTTGGAGGAGGTGGAGGGCGTGGGTGGTGTCTCGTACGTATGTGGGGAGTTCCTGGACTAGGGAGGATAGGACAGTGTCGAGGTAGGTAAAGATGAGTTCAGTGGGGCAGGAGCATGCTGAGACAATGGGTCGGCCAGGGTGGTCAGGCTTATGGATCTTCCGCAAAGACCATTCCCTCCGTGACTACTTGGTCAGGTCCACGGCCCCCTACAACCCACCCTCCAGTCCTGGCATCTTCCCCTGCCACCGCAGGAACTGCAAAACCTGTGCCCACACCTCCTCCCTCACCTCCATCCAAGGCCCTAAAGGAGCCTGACACATCCATCAAAGCTTTACCTGCACATCCACTAATATCAGTTATTGTATCCATTGCTCCCGATGCGGCGTCCTCTACATTGGGGAGACTGGACGCCACCTAGCAGAGCACTTTAGGGAACATCTCTGGGACACCCGCACCAATCAACCACACTGCCCTGTGGCCCAACATTTCAACTCCCCCTCCCATTCTGTCGAGGACATGGAGGTCCTGGGCCTCCTTCACCGCCGCTCCCTCACCACCAGACGC
>NC_057724.1:53883244-53887117 GCF_004010195.1 Chiloscyllium plagiosum
CGCTTCAGGCTCTCTGCCTTTATTCCTGATGAAGGGCTTTTGCCCAAATCGTCGATTTTACTGCTCCTCGGATGCTGCCTGAACTGTTGTGCTCTTTCAGCACCACTAATCCAGAATCTGGTTTCCAGCATCTACAGTCATTGTTTTTACCTACTCACTTTTATTCTGTCAAGCATAACTGTGGTACATTTCTCTGTCAATGACTGAGGGGGCAACCCATGCCTGTATAGTACATAGATTGTTACAGAACTGTACCATCTCCTGTAAGGAGACCAGAGTCAAATTCCACAGCATGGATGACATTTCCAGGGGCAACCAAACCTTCCTCAATTGTCTGCTTCCTTTCAACATAGCTCCAGATATGTCAGACATGTGACTGATGCATTGCTCAATAGGGTCAGTACTTACAACTCCCTTCCCACCAAATATAAATTGTACTGTAGCATGACACATCTGCTCACACTGTTGTATTTCAAAAACTGCAGAAACAATACCATCTCCATCTACCTACTCATCTTGCTACCCTGTGATCTTTCTCATGTCAGTCACTCAACTTGGTGCAATCAGGTGCTGTAGGATTGGCTGTGTCAAGTACCATTAAGACTTCAGTACAATTGTTCCAAATTGTTCCAAATGCAATTTGTAATCGATCTTTACACGCTATTTCATAGCCATGAACCAAGATCATGCTGACCAACCTCCATTCATCAAGAGCTATTACAGCCTGAAAAAAAGAGAGAAGGCATGGGATGGAATTAGGTGCAAGTTATGTCCACTATGCTGATACTTTGATTGGGTGCTGAATTGGTATCTGCTGACTAGCAGTCTATTTGGGCCTTTGCTTAGGTCTTTCACATTCACATACTTCTTGCAATGTATTCTAACTGATTTTTATCCACAAAGGATCTTTTAAATATCAAGAAGGACTCTCTTCTTTATTTCACGTCAAGCATCAATAACTCAAAGACATCATTTGAAAGTATTTTCCATTCCTGAGAAAAAAAATTAACCCCCCTCTCAGTTCTTATATAATGGAACTTATTTCTCAATGTTTATTCATTTGGATTTCAGAATAATTTTTTTATTACTCAATAAATTGTATTTACTAAAAGGAAAAATCTTCGATATGATTTTTCGCATAACTGCCTTTGCTTCAGAGTATAATCCATTGGGAATCTAATGACCTAGTAGTATTATTGCTGGACTGTTAAGCCCAAGTAATGTTCTGCCATAACAGATGGTGGAATTTGTACATAATTTAAAAATCTGGAATTAAGAGTCTAAATGATGACCATGAATCCATTGCCGATTGTTGGAAAAACGCATCTGGTTCACTAACATCCTTTAGGGAAGGAAGGTGCCATCCTTACCTGGTCTAGCCTACATTTGACTCCAGACCCACAGCAATGTGATTGTATCTTACTGCTGTCTGGGCAATTAGGGACGGGCAATAACTGCTGGCCTAACCAGTGATGTCCCCATCCCATGAATGAATAAAAAACATAATTTTAGCAATTTCAGACTGGTACAAATATTGATTTTTAATACAAACAGTTGATGCTAAGCACTCTGAGCACAAAACGTGAATTTGAAGATAGATACGAGTGGGAGACAGGACTACAACACTTTACATATTCCCTGACAACACAATTCACTTTTGGGAACACAGGATTATATTATTTAGAGCAATTCCAAGGTGCAGAACATTCAAAGTTGTTAAAATACTGAATAGTTTTGTTCACTGTGAATCTGTGTGTTCTACTGTATTTAATATTGGCAACATTGTGCAATCACTTTTCTTGCTTCTGCACTTCCTATCAAACTCCATCCATGGCCTGTCAAGTTTACTTTTGAATTCAAAGCTATAATTTTATGAACACATTTACTGTGAAAAGAAAAAAAATGCGATGAGTAGTTTAAATTACCATCAATAATGAAGCTGAGGGAATCAGTTTAGTTCAGTTGGCAGGATTGTAGGTTTACAGAGCAGTAGGTTGCTAACAGTGTGGGTTCAATTCCTGTCACTAGTTTGAGGTTACTGTGAAGGACTGTCCTTCTCAATCTCTTCCCTCACCTGATGTCTGGTGGCCCTCAGATTAAATCACCACCGGCTGCTTCTCTCTCAAATGACAGAGCAGCCTCAATGGTCAGGTAAGACTATGGCAACACAACAACATATTGGAAGATCTAACTTTTCCATACTTGTGTTATTTAAACTAACCACTCTCACTCAGCATGGGTAAAAGACAAAACCTACTTTAAAATCTCAGAAAAGTGTGCTTAATAAATAAGCTGATGACTTGCAGTTACAACTATCGATATATCCTCTCTCTAACATACTGTTGCCTGGATCACCCCTGGTTGTTGCCTATGTGGTGTCATTTTGGTCCTTGACTGATTGCAGAGGAACCTCAATTATTTGAATACCAGTTATCCGAACATCGGATTATCTGAAGGAGATCTCGAGGTCCCGATAGAAACATTACATCAAAGACGTGTTTCCGACAATAGACAATAGGTGCAGGAGTAGCCCATTCTGCCCTTCGATCCTGCACCACCATTCAATATGATTATGGCTGATCATCCTTAATCAGTATCCTGTTCCTGCCTTATCTCCATAACCCTTGATTCCACTATCCTTGAGGGCTCTATCCAACTCTTTCTTAAATGAATCCAGAGACTGGGCCTCCACTGCCCTCTGGGGAAGAGCATCCACACAGCCACCACTCTCTGGGTGAAGAAGTTTCTCCTCATCTCTGTCCTAAATGGTCTACCCCGTATTTTTAAGCTGTGTCCTCTGGTTCGGGACTCACCCATCAGCGGAAACACGTTTCCTGCCTCCAGAGTGTCTAATCCATTAATAATCTTATATGTCTCAATCAAATCCCCTCTCAGTCTTCTAAACTCAAGGGTATACAAGCCCAGTCGCTCCAGTCTTTCAGCGTAAGGTAGTCCCGCCATTCCAGGAATTGACCTAGTGAACTTACGCTGCACTCCCTCAATAGCCAGAATGTCTTTCCTCAAATTTGGAGACCAGAACAGCAAACAATACTCCAGGTGCGGTCTCGCCAGGGCCCTGTACAGCTGCAAAAGAATCTCTTTGCTTCTATACTCAATCCCTCTTGTTATAAAGGCCAGCATGCTATTAGCCTTCTTCACTACCTGCTGTACCTGCATGCTTACCTTCATTGACTGGTGTACAAGAACACCCAGATCTCTCTATACTGCCCCTTTACCTAAATTGATTCCATTTAGGTAGTTATCTGCCTTCTTGTTCTTGCCACCAAAGTGGATAACCATACATCTATCCACATCTGCCATGCATCTGACCACTTACCTAACCTGTCCAGGTCACCCTGTAATCTCCTAACATTCTCCTCACATTTCACCCTGCCACCCAGCTTAGTATCATCAGCAAATTTGCTAATATTATTACGAATAGCATCTTCTATGTCATTAATATATATATGTAAAAAGCTGTGGTCCCAGCACTGATCCCTGCGGTACCCCACTGGTCACTGCCTGCCATTCCGAAATGGAGCCGTTTATCACTATTCTTTGTTTCCTATCAGCCAACCAACTTTCAATCCAAGTTATTACTTTGCCCCCAATACCCTAATTTTACTCACTAACCTCCTATGTGGGACTTTATCAAAAGCTTTCTGAAAGTCCAGGTACACTACATCTACTGGATCTCCCTCGTCCATCTTCAGAGTTACATCCTCAAAAAATTCAAGAAGATTAGTCAAGCATGATTTCCCCTTCATAAATCCATACTGACTCTGACTTATCCTGTTACTACTATCCAGATGTGCAGTAATTTCATCCTTTATAATAGACTCCAGCATCTTTCCCACCACTAAGGTCAGACTA
>NC_057724.1:53887247-53888841 GCF_004010195.1 Chiloscyllium plagiosum
AATTGATCCCGAATCTATTGAACTCTGGAAAATAATCACCAACGCATTCACGATTTCTTGAGCCACCTCCTTCAGTACTCTGGGATGTAGACCATCAGGCCCCGGGGACTTATCAGCCTTCAGACCTAACAGTCTCTCCAACACCAATTCCTGGCAAATATAAATTCCCTTCAGTTCAGGTCCTTCAGCCACTGTTACCTCAGGGAGATTGCTTGTGTCTTCCCCAGTGAACACAGATCTGAAGTACCAATTCAATTCTTCTGCCATTTCTTTGTTCCCCATAATATATTCCCCTGTTTCTGTCTTCAAGGGCCCAATTTTTGTCTTAACCATCTTTTTGCCTTTCACATACCTAAAAAGCTTTTACTATCCTCCTTTATATTTTTGGCCAGGTTACCTTCGTGCCTCATTTTTTCTCTGCGTATTTCCTTCTTAGTAATCCTCTGTTGTTCTTTAAAACCTTCCCAGTCCTCCGTTTTCCCACTTATCTTTGCTATGTTATACTTTTTCTCTTTTAACTTTATATGTTTCTTAACTTCCCTCGTCAGCCACGGCCACCCATGCCTCGTCCTAGGATCTTTCTTCCTTTTTGGAATGAATTGATCTTGCATCTTCTGCATTATACACAGAAATATCTGCCATTGTTCCTCCACTGTCATCCCTGCTAAGGTATTGCACCATTGAACTTTGGCCAGCCCCTCCTCATAGCTCCATTGTTCCCTTTATTCAACAGAAATATTGTCACTTCCGAGTGTACCCTCTCCTTCTCAAATTGCAGATTGAAGCTTATTGTATTATGGTCACTACTTCCCAATGGCTCCTTCACTTCGAGGTCCCTGATCAATTCTGGTTTGTTGCACAACACCAGATCCAGAATTGCCTTCTCGCTGGTAGGCTCCAGCACCAGCTGTTCTAAGAATCCATCTCGAAGACACTCCACAAAGTCTCTTTCTTGAGGTCCAATACCATCCTGATTCTCCCAGTCTACCTGCATGTTGAAATCCCCCATAACAACTGTAGTAACATCTTTGCGACAGGCCAATTTCAGCTCCTGATTCAACTTACATCCGACATCCAGACTACAGTTTGGGGACCTGTAGATAACTCCCAAGAGGGTCTTTTTACCCTTGGAATTTCTCAGCTCTATCCATACTGACTCTACATCCCCTGATTCTAGGTCCCAGTGATCGCGTCTTTTGTTTACAGTGAATAAACTGGCACCATCTCCAAATGACTGACCTCCCGCACTCTCTCTCTGTTCCCACACTTTCCCTGGAGTTCTACAGAGGGGTGTACCCTAAACCCCATCTCTTGGTAACCTCTCCAACATTGTCCTGTACAGGGCAAATGTGGAATGTGTCAAAAAGTTGCAGTAAAACGTTGTGTGTGTGGCTGTGGCTGTGCGTGCATGCGTTATTTGGAGACTTACCCAAAAAAGGCAGCTACAGCAGCAGCAGTCTTGTTGTTGGAATACAATCCGGCTGCCCCAGGAGAGGAGGCCAGGCTGGATGGGGAGGTTAGGTGCAGTGTTGGACGGGATTGGGAGCGGGCAGTGTTGGAATGGGTTTCGGGGTCAGGCGGCGGGGGAGGTGGT
>NC_057724.1:53891519-54051338 GCF_004010195.1 Chiloscyllium plagiosum
CTGTGCTGGACCTGGTTGGGGGGTGGGGTGGGGTGGGGACAGGTGGAGGGCGGTGCTGGACTTGGTTGGGGTATGGGGTGCGCGGGGGGTAGCGCTGGACAGGGTTGGGTTCAGGGTCTCACGCGATGTGTACTTCTGCAGTCTCCTGAATGGGGAGCAGACTTTAAAAACTCCAAGCCCAGAGGAAAGGCATTTAATCGATTAACCCAATAATCGATTATCCGAACTAAATAGTGCCTGCCCATCTTGTTCGGATAATCGAAGTTCCCCTGTATAATACTTTGTACGTAAAGCTCTAATACAGTAGTAGTGTGAACAATCTAGAAAAGAAGATGAGGTCAAGTCTAGGTACTGTTTGTTTCCACTCCATGAGCTTATGTTGAAGAGCTTCCAGCCTACACAACAGAACGATAATTCACGTATGTGATTACTGAGATCGAGGTGGAATTGTGAAAGGTCCAAAATGGATTTGCCATTTAAAAGGTTAAAAATTTATTTCATAAACTAACGGCAATCCTGCATTGAACTGTTTCAAGAAACATCTGTGATTTTAAAATGTCATAAATTAGTACCTCACAAAACCTTACGGTGTGTTTTGTTCATGTGCTTTTTCTCAAAAAAAGATCATCAGAGTCCATTTGTGGAACCTCATACAGAACATCCTGAAGTGATAAAGTTCAATGGAAGCAGTGAGATTGTGATTCCATGCCGTGTTACAGAACCAAACCTGCAGGTCACCCTGCTGATGGTAAGACACAAACAAAAAAATCCTGTAAGTGCTTCAACAGATCCACACACAAACAAGTTATATAATGTAAAATGTCCTTCCAAGAAATATTATGTAAAAGCTGAAAAGGTTGGAAAGTAAGTCCAACAACACTTTTAAAAAGATTAAAGAATAATAACAAATTGGGTGTGGACTAAATCATTATCTGCCATTCCTCTTTTCAAATCCAGACTGCGTAATTTTGACATTTTCTGATTTTATTCCAGATTTCTAACATTAACTGTTTCTCCATAAATGTAGATTGTTTTGTACCACTTAACATTTTGCTTTATGATCACCCCCAAGTAGTTATCCACTGGGAAAGTAACAACCTTTTTGAAATTATAACATTCCAATATTTGTCCCTGGGAAACACAAAGTTTCATGGTTCATAGTCTGTACTAATTTAACTGAACTCTGAATTGGCAAATGAGATGGGACTATAAATCTGATATGCCACCTCGCCTGAGTCGGGCAAGAGTTTGCATTAAGTTGTCATGCATGCATATATTCACAATGCCTAAGATTTTTCTTAATTTAACTGTCTGAAGGTTGGGAGAAAGTAAGGTGTTGAATAGGCCCCAAAATTCATAGGTATTTGTGAATACTTGTATTAAATACTGGGTCCTGTGGTATTAATGGAGAACATTCGCTTGCACAATGAATAGTGGGATCCTTCTGCTTCCATGGCTGTATTTTCATAATCTCATTCTATAGCAGGAGAAAGTAACTACAAATCCATCAGCCCAGTGAGTTGTGAAGGAAGTGGATAAAATAATAAGAAAAAATGGGAGCAGCAGATACAGCGAAAGAGATAGAAACTGAATGGACAAAAGAAGAAAAAAATCCATAAACATTATATGGTCATCCTCTGTTGTCTATATCTCAGCTATGGTCTGACAATTTCAGTCAAATTCACTGTTTTATCACAAGCACATAGCTAATAACACTTAAGAGTTGACAACTGTGATTAGAATTGACCTCAATTCCCTTGTCTAGAGGAGGGAACCCTTCCTCCTCTAGGCAATCACCCCAGGTGGATAATGAGGGTGTGAACATGATTGGGCTTCATTGTAATGCTTTCTATAGTCAAGTAGCTTTGTAACACTCACTATCTAAGCTTGTGTACAATGTTGTGGTGGGCTGAATATGCTCATGATGAAATATTCTGACGCGCCATCATCTTTAGGTCTGGAGAAGAGGAAATGCAAACAAAGAGGAGAAATTACAATATAATGCAAACTTTACATTGAGAAAGAATAGATATTTAATATGATAAAATCTCTGATTTTATGCATTGATTATGCAAATAAATTAGTTGTGAATTCTGATTATTTGAAAGCATTGGAAAAGATTGTTGTAGTCCCACGGCTATGTGAACATTTGAAAAATGAGGTGCACCACAATCTCTGTCATACTTTTCAATCCTTTACTGCTCAATCCCTCACTCTGCCAAATTTCTATCAGGTTCCTTCTAAACTTTGCCAACATTTTTCACCTCCAGTGTCTCCTGAGAGACACAAGCTGTTCCATGTATTCACCAACCTCTGAGAGTAACAATGAAATCTCAGCATTGTTCACTTCCTCTTTTCTGAACTTGAATTCAAACTTCTTACAAAGTTTATGATTACAGAAAACAAGGTTTTCAAGCTACCTATAATCCTCTACAATTTTGAATATACTGATAGTTTCCTTTTTTCTCTTCAGATTAGTATTTTTCATTTCTGCACATTCTTTTCAATGCTAAATCAAAATACCAATGCTGATGCCTGTGAGTATATTCTCCCAAATTACCACATCATTTCAAAAGGGTATAGTGATCAGCATAACACTTCAAGTAACTCTAGACTAGTGTTTGATGAGACATCTTTTGTTTGAAACATTAATTTGAAATCTCACCTACATGTGACGACAAACAAAATTTTATGGCAGCACTTCTTAGTTAACATCCTGCCCTCAAGCAAGACTATCAAAACTAATTAATTGCTTTTTCTTGTAGTTTCTTATGTGTTCATTGGCTGTTCTTTGTATCCACAAATGAAAGTGGTTACTTTTCAAAATATAATCTATTCGCTGTAAGACATGTAGTTGTCCTCAGACACTGAAAGATACTATATAAATGCAAGTTTTTATTTCTTTGCAATGTTAATTATTTCTACACACAGTGCAATAGACCTATAGACAAAATCCTACTATCTGTCCATGTTCTCATCATTTCACTTCTATCCACATTAAATAGAACTTCCCATTTGTCAATGAAAGCTCTTAATCGATCACTGTGAAAAATGATGTCGCAATGATTGATCCCTCTTTCTCTTGAGAAACAATTTTCTCCGATGCAGCTGCATCAGAAGCTTCCCCATTGGGTCAACTCGGTTCATTAAAATTTATAATGTACTTCATTCCCAATTCCACACACTCCACAAGATTTTGAAAACCTGAATCCATCTCAACCAATTGCTTCCCATTCCCTGCACACAAGTCAAACTGATCTCTTGTTATTCCATATTCCTACAAGTAATTCATTATTCCCCCGGTCAGAACTCCTTGTGCTACATGTATCAGCCTCACCCTGTTATATTCCCCAATTTATTGAAATGTTTCCACACCATTCCTGTTTCAAATCATTCCCTAACAATGACCCACCACCTTTCAATTGATTTAATTAGCAACTACATTAATTATCCTATTGCAATCCATGCAGGATTGGTGCCTTTTTTAATGACATCAACAACTCCATCCCACCTAGATATTAATTCTTAGAATTTTTAACATTTCCTTATTTTTTTCCCAGGCATCTGAATAGGGCTTCAAATATTTATTGATGTTGGGAGATAGTTACAGGGGGGAAACTTACTACAATTCTGGCCAAAGTACAGTACTGACATCATAAATGTGCATGAGGTGGAATGGCTGTCTTCTGACCTGTACAGCAAATGACAGAAATTATTTTTAAACGTGATTAATATGTGTCATAATATTTGTTCTTAAACTGCTGTCATTATGTTCTACCTCTTCTGTGGCAGCTTGTATCTGAGTAATTGATACATTTGAGCTGGTTCCCAGGTCCCACTGTCTGAATGCTGCAGAGACAAGCTGTCTGCTTCCTGCTTCATAAGAGGAAGCGACAGGAGAGTTTTGTAGTCCCATTTACAAACATCCTCCGTCAAGCCTTAAAGTTTTACGAACTTCTATTCCAGGAAAGCAGGAAACTGTGTTTATGTTCTACTGACCTTTTCCTTTTGTGAATATTTCCCAAAGTATTGAGAAGTAATGCCGGTAATATTGCCTGGTGCCCATTCACCACTGTAAATCACAACAATGAACAAGTGTTGGATATGACTCCCCATCTTTGTAGATTAGCTGACCCCAGCTTGCATAAGAATTAACTCCACCAGAACCAGATAAGTTGCATTTTTGTCATCTACTATTGATCATTTTAAAGTGGGGGATTTCTGCTGTAAGTTGCTTCTATGAGTGTAATAGAGGAGGATATGATGACACTATAAAGCAGGACATCTCATACCACATCCAACACACCCAACACACACACACACACACACACACATATATCTGGAATTAAGAGTCTAATGATCACCTTGAATCCATTGTCGATTGTTGGAGAAACCCATCTGGTTCACTAATGTCCTTTAGAGAAGGAAACTGCCATCTCTGACTGGTCTGGCCTACATGTGACTCCACACCCACAGCAATGTGATTGATAAATAGGTGTGGGCATTAAATACTGGGAGGCCCCGCAACCCATGAATGAAAGAAAAAACACAGGGACCTAATATTCAACGAAGGGCTACAGTTTGACTGAGGTACAGAGGTCTGTTTCTGCTCATAGGCCCCAAGCCTGGAATAACTTTAGGCATAAATAAAGAAAAATGGTCAACCCTGCAAGCCAAATCTAAATCTTCCTCTGAATTCCTATATCTAATTGGAATCCAAATCTAAAACTCCGAATTGAAGTAGCATCCATTTCGTTGAATGTGGATGATGAGGTCATCTAAATAAATTTGGCAGACAACAGAAAATGGCTCAGCCTCCAGAAAAGCTTTCATATGAAAACTACATGGCTTCAGCTCTTCAAAAATAGCTTTTCTCAAAGGTGTGGGGAGGAGGTAAGGAGTAAACAATAGGGAGGGACAGAGCCAAAAGAGAGAGAAGAACAGTCAAAGGAATCAATAATGATCTGGCTGGGAAGGTGAATAACTGTTAATGGGGACTGTTAGTGACTAACAATAGGCAGTGTGTAATGGCAGACTATGTGATAACAAGACTGGTTTGTGGGATAGGGGGCTAGGAAATGGAGGAGTTCAGGCCCTAAGATTAGTGAACTCAATATTGAGTCCAGACAGCTGCAGAGTCCCCAGATAGAAAATGAAGTGTTCTTGCTCCAGCTTGCACAGAGCTTCAATGGAGCACTACAGTATGCCTGAGACAAAAATGTTGGCCAGGGAACAGGGTGGTGTGTTAAAGTGGCAGGCAACTGGAGGCTCAGGGTCTTTTTTGTGGACAGAATGTGGTCACCCAGTCTACGCTTCGTTTCCCCAATATACAGGAGATGACATTGTGAGCAGCGAATGCAGTAGACTAGATTGTGTGAAGTGCAGGTAAAGCATTGTTTTACCTGAAAGGTATGTTTGGGTCCTTGGATACTGAGAAAGGAAGAGGTAAATGGACAGGTATTACACCTTCGGAGGTAGCAGGGAAAGGTGCCGTGGGGCTGCGGGGAGCTGCTAGGAATGAAGGAAGAGTGGGCCAGCGGGATGGTCCCTGCAAAAGATAGACAAAGGCGGGGAGGGAACATGTGTCTGGTGATGGCATCTTCCTGGAGGTGGCAAAAATGGTGGCTGATAATCTTCAGGATGAGATGCTGGTTGGATGATAGGTGAAGACAAGGGGGACATTATCGCTGTTGCGGAGTGAAGAGAGGGGGTGATGGCGAAAGTGTGGGAGATGGGTCAGACCCAGTTGAAGGCCCTGACAACAACAGTGCTGGGGACTCCTTGGTTGAAGAAGAAGGTGGACATTTTTGAGACTCCATTGTAAAAGTTGGCCTCATCGGAACATATGCAATGAAGATGGAGGAACTGGGAGAATAGAATGGAATCTTTACAGGAAATAGGTTGCGAAGATGTATAGTCCTGGTAGGTGGCCAATCTATCCCTTGAAATGGAAACAGAGACGTCGAGGAAGGGAAGGGGAACAAGTCAGAGATAGACCAGATGGAAATGAGAGTAAGATTTGAAATTGGAAGCGAAATCAATGAACTTTTTCCAATTCCGGATGAGTGAGGGAAGCAGCAATGATGATATCATCGATATATTGGAGAAAGAGTTGTGGGTGGGGGCCAGAATAGGACTGGAACAAGGAATGTTCCATGTATCCCATGGAGGGATAGGCATAACTTGGGCCCATACGGGTACTCATGGCTACCCCTCTGACCTGAAGAAAATGAGAAGAGTTAAAAGAAAAGTTGTTGAGGGTGAGGATGAGCTCGGCCAAGCGGAGGAGGGTGGTAGTTGGTAGAAATGGTTCAGGCCTTTACTCCAGGAAGAAGTAGAGAGTCCTGAGACAATCCTGGTGGGGAATGGATGTGTAAAGGGATTGCACATCCATGATAAAGAGGAGGCTGCTGGAATCCGCAAACTGAAAATTCTGAAACTGGTGTAGAGCGTCAGAAGAATCATCAACGTACGTGGGCAGGGACTGGACCAGGAGAGAAAAGACTGAGTCTGTCTATCGTTTGTTCCTTCCCCCCTTCCCCCACCGTATCTTCTGCATCTAAACCAACATTTTCCTAGCTACCATCAATTCTGAGGAAGGTCACCGTGCAAAGTGTACCTTTGATTTCTCTTCACGCATTCTCCCACACGTGCTGAGTTTTTCCAGCAACTTCTGATTTTGTTTCTGATTCACAGCATCCGCAGTTCTTTCGGCGTTTAGTTATTCAAAGGTGTGACTGATTTTAATAAACTTGTGAGCTGTTTGTGCGAGAAGAAAGTTAGACCTGTTCCCACACCATGTCTACAAATGAAAACTGAAATAACTCCATAGACGCTAATATCCTGTCACCATGTTTCCCTTTATTTCTGAGTGGAGAGTCCTTCACCTTGATCCAGCTCCCTCAAAAGCCAGTTCTCAGAACGAACAGGATGTCTGACATTCTTCTTTTTATCTGTCAGGCGAGGGCTCCCTAACTGGACCAGATTAACAGCTCCAATCAGGGAACTCATTACCTATGCGGTCCACCAGGCTAACTTTGTTACAACCACTACAACAACCTTTCAAAAGCTCAGTGAATGGATTTATTTTGGTGGGTGGGTTGATATAGATTGCAGTGTTGATAGAAAGCAAGACTGTTTAAGAATCCAGCTCAGCTAATCACTAGTTATTACCCAAGAGATACGAGGTTCAATCTTGCCATGGGACACCCTGCAGTAATTGCCTGTGGCAGGGTTCAAACTGCTAGGCACCACTTACTGCTACCATATTTGGCAGACCCTGTACCTTGCTACAGAAGCTTCAATATTCATGCAAATTGATGTCCTCTGATACGCATAAGCACCAACTGTACTTTAGAAGGATGACTAGGTGATGAAGTGGAAGATGCTCAGAAACTGTGAGTAATAAATTATTTTCCTGGGGTCAGAAAGAGCAAATCAAATCTCCCCTTTGATTCTAATTTCCTGTTGGCTGATTCAGCCTATGAGCCAGATAAATGAACTGAAAAGTGTTAGCCATGTGGAGCATGCAGTCACCAGTGGCAGAATAGTGAGTTCCATTTTGTCAGACTCATTCAAATAATTCATTATGCAGTTGATGCAATTTTCTTCCATCTTATTTAATTTCAATCCATCCCTCATTACATAGCAAACTCTCACAAAATGGACAAGATTTCCATCTCATATTGCACTAAAGGAATCTTATAAAATGTCTTTTTAAATTATTTGAGTAGGAGTAAATGGGGCGATACAGTGGCTCAGTGGTTAGCACTGCTGCCTCACAGTGCCAGGGACCCAGATTCGATTCCAGCCTTGGATGACTGTGTGGAGTTTGCACATTCTCCCCGTGTCTGTGTGGAATTCCTCCAGGTGCTCCGGTTTTCTCCCACAATCCAAAGATGTGCAGGTCAGGTGAATTGGCCATGCTAAATTGCCGATACTGATATGTGCATTAGGTAGGGGAATGGGTCTGGGTAGGTTGCTCCTCGAAGTGTTGGTATGAACTTGTTGGGCCAAATAGCCTGTTTCCATACTGTAGGGAATCTAATTTAATCTAAATCCTCCATGACTAGAACACTTCAATCTGTTGTCATACTACTAAATGCTTATGCCTCCATGGAACAAGTACTTTACAGTCTGACACGGACTACCCCTTATTGACAAATTGTGCCTTTTCTGGCAGATTTTTGGTCAGACTTGGGGGAGGGGAGTGATAGACCAAACTCGTGGATTTGAACCTGATTTGCTTGGCCTGTAAATAACTGAATTATCTATTGAAGATTGAACACTTGCCATTATAAACATCATAACTCTGCAAGCTGAATGAGGTATCCTCATGAAGTAAATGGGGTTTGACAAATTTATACGCGACAGGGTTATTTTATGCCCAAGGCCTCACACTGTCATTTTAACTGGTCCCTAAACAGTGTTTACATCACAGCTGTCCTGCCAAGCTACAGCAGGTCAGCAGCTGGTGGGAAAGATGACGAGGTCATTCCAGGAATCAAAAAGAATAGCTTTTCTAAAACACCTTACATCACCTTTGACGTTGCACAATGCTTTACAGGCAATGTTTAATGTATGTGAAGGTACAGAAAGATAAATATGACAGGCAATTTGTACATAGCAAATTTCTAAAAACAATAATGTGACACATGACTAAGTAATTTGTCTAAACTTTCAGTAATGGTAGTTGAGAGATAGTGAATGTCTGGAAAACTGGGGGATTTCTCTTGCTTTTCTTTAAAGTAGAAGTTTCTACATCTACTTAAGATGATTTCAAATAGCAGAGATGTTCTGCAGTGCAGCACTCCTTTTACACTACACCAGATTGAGTGCACAAGTCTCAGGAAGAAATTCCATTGTGTGTTCAGGAGTGTTTCAGGAGTTCCTCTGCCCTGAGCTCTCACTCTTCCCTTTCACAAGTCAATCCCAAAACCCTATACCTGCTATTTGTCTTGAAACCAATGGGGACAGAATGGGCAAAAGTCCATCCAATATACCCTGCAGGCAACTATTCTGTGCCCTCTTATTGCAGTCGGATTGGCACCTTACAAACGTCGACCAGGAGTAAAACTTGCCAGGATGTTCTACGACTTTTTTTTAGGTGGGCAACTTAGTTTGTAAAGATGTGTAATTATCGGAAATGGAAATAGCTTTCTCATTATCTTCGGAACTAATATGAATCTATTCCAAAGTGACTTGCAGTGCTACAGGATTTGTTGATTTAAGCAGGCACTCTGCCGTGCATCCAGATTGTTTGCTTATTGTTCCCCATGGCTTACCATGCACAGCTGTTGAAAGAATAATGAAAACCCATCAAAAAAGAACCAGTGTCAGATTGGGTCATTATTCTGTCAACTATCTTTTCAGCAATGATGTATCTTTTATGAAAGTTGTTTATTTTGATGTCCAACATATTTTTGAATCATAATAGGGCACAAACTGTCCCTCTTTTGGCAAAATGAAATAACAAAAAATTCAGCACTTTTTAATGTGACAGGAAATTAATTTTATCATAAAGAGGGAACCCACTATTCATTACATTTTGATATTCAGATATGTATTGCCTCTCATGCATCAATTTAACAATTGATGACTGCCAATCCTAAGCAGGCAACCGAAAATTTTTCATTTGTGTACCTTTGCTCCTTGATAATAAACCCTGATTTGTAAAGAAGCATTTGATATATTTAGCTTTATCTTCCCATATTTATTCATCAAGCGCTTTTTTGTTGTTAACCAATAGCCTAGCAATTTTTATTTCCAGTAACTGAAATCAGTGGTAGAAACAAAAAGAGTATATTATGTTAGTAAGCCATGGGTAATGTGATATAGATTTTTTGAGTGATAAATGGTGAAGATGGCATTGATGAAAATGGTCTGTACAACTTGGCTATAAATGTAGCACTTGAGTAGTCATGTAGAAAATTAACAAGCATTAAATGAGGATGGGGTGATAATTTATTCGCAATAATAGCAGATGTACAAAATAGATTTCGAATTAATGTAACTAATTCTTAGCTGAACGCTTGACTTTATTTGAATAGAATATAATATTTCAGTGATAAGTTAGTAGAAAGCGAACAAAATTTCGAGTAATGAGGACTGTGTATTGCTGCAGTAGAAACATGTGATTTGTAAAATGCAAAGTATAAGACTGAGAGTTAGAACTTTAGTTGGGTATCGATTGCAGTTTTACTTGGTTGCTATTTTGTGGGGGGGGGGGGTGCGGTAGAGGCTAATTTTGTATTATTCATCATGATCTAGGAAGTTATTGGATTTGGTCTAATATGAAGACTGCTTGTGGTTCCCAGCCAATATGTCATCTGATTGAATTAGTTCAGTCACTTCCTTTACAAATCAAGAGATTTAACTGAGTAAACCTTAAATCCAAGACAGTGACAACATAGACAATGACTGACCAAACTTGGATTCTGTTTGAAAATATACCAGTTGGTGTGCCTGGAGATGCCAGAAGTTTGTAAAGAAACTGTGACACATGCTGATGATTTAAGTGCTAATGTAGATTCACTATGACATGGTTGTATGGAGGTGTGCGAACACCTAAGTAAAACAAAATATGAAACTGTTAATGAAATCAACCAGGTGGAGAATAAAACAAAGTTATGTACATAATATTCCGTAAATCTGTAATCCAAATTTATCAATGTTCTCATCACTCCAGAATAATGAATTATTACTTTTCATTTCAACTGTATTCTCTATATTTCAATTAACATAACTGGATAAGAATAACTTGAAAAAAGGTCAACTTTACACAATGCAAATTATTAATAGGATTGCATTATTAAACAGTTCCTGAATGTAAATTTGATACCAACAATAAGCCCACTTGTTCTTGCTCTATTTTTCAACATAGGATTCTTAGGAAACCTGAAACAATCCTCTTATAAAGTGGACGTCCGTGCCTTCATGAAGTATCAATTTACCACATCTTTTAAAATATCAGACTAGAACGTATCATGTAAATGTTTGCTTGTCTAAGTGTCTGCCAGACATGCACCTGGTTGGTTCAAATGTCATATTTATTAGAAATTACCAATTTGAACTAAAAAGTTTACAAATGTACTGATGAACAATTGAAGCTTATGCAAAAATTACAAATTGGTAGTTTGCTTCCTACTTACCATGTTGATTCAAAAATTAACAAAGTGTTCCTGCAAAACAACCAATGCGACAGAGAAAGGGAATCAATGAAATCGCTCAAAATACTTTGGCAACTGGTTTCTAGCACAAAATACTGACAATGTTGTGGAAAAATGCATGAGATGTGGGACTATGCATGAATGCTTGTTCAGATATTCACGCTGGGCCAAACCATCTCATTCACTTACAGGTGGTTCTGATATAACGTATTAGCTGCATTCCTCTGCAACCATGTGCAGTAGAAAACTGAGCTATGGGAAATCGCTGTTGAAAATAGTGCTGTAGAAGATTGCTCAAGAAAATCGCTATACGCATTCAGTAGAAAGTTCACATTATCCAAATATCATCCACAATTCGGCAAACATGTTACAGCCAAATCATGTTGATGAAACAGTATTATACCAGAATGGCCTAGAAACAATTTTCTGTTATTCTATGATCTTATCTGTCCTATCCGCATCAGTATCAGAAGAAATTACATTGAAATAGACTTTTAACATATCAAAAAACATAGTTCACAGATATCTTCATATTTATTCATAGAATAGTCCATGTTCTCATGAAAATATTTCCTTTCAGTTCTGACTGCAAGGATTTATCCTTGTTTGGGAGCTCAGGGCCCAACTTTTCATTGTTTAGCTTTGATTCCCCTCTTGTTATTTGTTGGATGGCCATGCAAGAGAAAAGTATATACAAATAGGGCACGATGGAGACCATTCAGCCTGCATATTTGTGGATCAATAACTATCCTTCCCAATTTCACTTTCCAGCTCTCATTTTACCGATCTAAAGATTTCAGCAACCACAATTGTATATCCAAACTATAAGTGCAATCAAGATAATTTTGTGATTGTTTCATAATTGTATAGTTTTGAATTGTGAATGGTTGGAACAACTGCTTTTGAGTACGTGTATATCTGAAAAGTTACTGTCAGAAAGTGTGATATTCTGGATTGTATTTCCATTACTCAAGTTTAAAGGAAGCTATGGAAATGATGCGAAGATATGAATAAAAATCCTGAAATTACTGTGCTAAGCAGAAACTCAGTTACATTAAATTGTAAACATCTGTAAGAGAAACAAACAAGTTTAAATTCAGTCAATTTTTTTCTATTTTAAATTTCTTTGTTTTCACTAAAAATTCTAAATGTGTCAGCCATTCTAATCTTGGTAGAATACAAATAAGTTTCTTCCAGTTACTTGCAGAAACATTATAAAAGCAAATAATGAAAATATCCTTTTTTTATTCATTTTTCAAGAAAAGGCAAAATAAAATATCTACATTTGCACCCTCATTTCAAATTAAAACAAAAAGAGGTTGGTTAAAATGTGACTGTTCTCTTTAAACTTACGTAATTCTGTTCAGATTTGTTTTTACATTATAGCCAAGACCTTTGGCTTATCAAACTATCTGTTTTCTGGTATAGCAGCATTTCAGTACAATGGTTAACTTGACAATGGTGGCCTGGCCATTCAGAAATAATTTGTGTCACTGAATAAAGCAGGTATTTGAATGAACTCAGAGCAGGATATCTGTATGAAATATCATGTTCATGGTTACACAGGAGTGCACATAAACATACTTACATCCGTCTATGATGCATGCAAAGTTTCTTTTTCTGAACCTACACAGCAAGCAAAAGACACCCCTCCAGGTAATTTTCCAAACTCAAATTATTAAAAATATTCCATTTTCTTCCCGAAACTCCACCTTAAGTTGTCCTCACCTTCAAGTACTGCAGGGTGTGCCAAGTATGAAGTTGAAAATCACACAACACCAGGTTATAGTGCAACGGGTTTATTTGGAAGCACTAACTTTGGAGTGCTGCTCCTTCGTCAGGTGGTTGTGGAGTATACAATTGTAGGACACAGAATTTATAGCAAAAGTCTACAGTGTGATGTAACTGAAATGATATGTTGAAAAAGACCTGGATTGTTTGTTAAGTCTCTCATCTTTTAGAATGGGCACATTGGTTTCAGTTTTTTCATATGTAAATCTTTCTTGAAGTTACATTCTCAAGTGACAACCACCTGATGAAGGAGCAGAGGTCCAAAAGCTTGTGCTTCCAAATAAACCTGTTGGACCAAAATCTGGTGTTGTATGATTTTTAACTTTGCACAACCCAGTCCAACATCAGCACCTCCAAAAATACTCCATTTACTTCCTGAAGCTCCACCTTAAGTTGTCCTCACCTTCAAGTAATGCAGGGTGTGCCAAGTATGAAGTTAAAAATCACACAACACCAGGTTATAGACCAGTTACTTTGGCATTAGTAGTGGGAAAAATGATAGAGTCCATTATAAAAGAGGTAAAAGCAGAGCACTTGGATGATAATGACAGGATTGGACACAATCAGGTTTATGAAAGGGAAGTTGTGCTTGACCAATCTGCTAAAATGTTTTGAGAATGTACCAAGTAGAATGCATAAGACAGAGCCAGTGGATGTGTTTTACTCGTATTTTCATAAGGTGTTCGACAAGGTCCCGCATAAGAAAAAGGAGAATACACCATTTGGTCCCTTGAAACCTCTCTGCCAATTTATAAGATTATGCTCGCTTGATTGTGGCCTGAACTTCATTTATTGCATGTATTCCATAATCCTCGACTCCACAGTGAACATAAAATATGTCTAACTCAACTTTGAATATATTCAATGGCTTCACCCTGGCTGTAAACTGTGGAAGAGAATTCCTAACACTAGTGACTCCTGAGAAGAAAAAAATTGTTGTCACGTCCATTTTCAAAGAGTGAACCTTTAACCATAATCTGCATTTATGAATTCTAGTTTCAAGGGAAGAAACAGTCTCACTTGTCACAATGCTGCAATGAAACTGAGCATCAAATGAAGTTTGGAACTTTTTATATTTCCTCTTTCTTTTTATTTGATTAAAAATATTGAAACATTAAGACATTACAACTTTATAGTGGATATCCTAACATAACCTAACATTGAGAGATAATGCTTATTACGTGTATTAATGTAACCAATGATAATTTCTGTCTGATACAGGACCATTCAATCTTTGAAATTGATGGGATAAATAACAAATGGGATCCTAAGCAAGGTTTTATTCTTCGAAACCTGGAATATATTCCTGGCATGTTGCGATGCAAAACCATAGTCAATAAACAACATTTTGAATCTTGTTTTATGATATCCAAGGAAGGTAAGTGTTTTCTTTCTTTCTGAATTGATTTCAACCCTCTGTAGGAAATCAAAATGAATGGTCAGTTGTTCCATCAGAGTCATTAGCATGAGTTTGGTTGATTTTAACTGCCATTCTTCATTTAGGTATCACAGGTCAGTTCTCAATCTTCTCAACCTTTAGTGCTATTTACAATATGTACTGCATTACTACTTTGGCATTTGTGTTTTGACCAATGAGCAACTGTTTGATTATTGTGTTTTATTAACATTGTTCATTGCAGTAGATTATATTTTACCTTTTATTCTCAGTTGAAGGGATAAACTCTGTGCACCTTAATACCAGTGAAAAACTCAAGGTGTTGTCTGGAGATACACTGTCCATCAAATGCACAGCAAAAATGCCTTTGAATGCCAGACCTAAATTTCAGTGGGAGTATCCCGGCAAAGCAGTAAGTTCTGACTTTGGTTGTCTTGATGTACATTAACGATATTTTCTAAAAGCTTTTATTAATATTTTGACACAAAAGTTTCAAACGTATTGCCAGTGCAACTTATAGACTAATACTTTAACATGTCTGTTTGACATTCTTATGTCTGGTAGTTCAGTGAACAGATAATCCATTTAAAATAAGCGTGTTCATACCCGCACCAAAATATCAAAGGAATGCCGTATGAACATGTTGAACTTTCATTCACTACCAAGGTCAACACTAATTTCTGAGTTTAAAAATCTTCAGTTCCAAGCAATCTAAAAACCGTATACTTGCCCAAAATTTAATTCAATTTTGTTATCAGAAGTCTTTCTCATGTTACTAGAATTTGTACTGATAAGTTGATCAGACCATAAAGAAGGAAGGGTACTGTATACTCATATTTGTGGTACAAGATGCACTAAATGTCATTTTTTTGAGGATGTCAATAAGGGAACATTCACCAGGTGAACATAGAGGAGGCAAACATGATGTTAACCAATGAATAACACTTATTTGAGGAAAGCACACAGCCAGTTTGGAGCGCAATGGTCTAACTGACAATGTCTCTGATACTCACACAGCTGAACATTTATTCAGCAGCAGGAAGTCTCTCCCAACAATGCTGTTAAATGAATTAACTGAATAAGCTGCTTTCTTGCTGAGAGATTTCTGTCAGTTGTCACTTCTGTTTTTGTAGTATCTATTAGTTTCTCAAGTTGTTTAAAGTTGCTAGGTCAACAGAAAGCATTTGCTGAAGGACTTTGTCCTGACTTCAATGATGCTGCCACTTGTTCCCTGACATGGACATACCTGAATACATTCTCCTTGGATCATAGCATTTCAGAAAGAAGGATCAGAAGTGAGACAAACCTGGAAAAACTGCTGGAAGAGGAAGAAGGAGAAGTTGAATATGTTTTCACTGCAGGAGGTTATATTTGCCCAGGGTATACAAGGATCAACTCTCCTGTCTGAACCTCAGTATGAAATGATGAGTAAGACACTTGCATTTCACTGAGGATCTCCTAATTGAAATTTTCCAACTACAACTGCCAAACCTGCAATCTTAGAGTAGATGAGAATAGCATTTCCAGTGGCTATGATGGTGACCATGGTTATAGATTACTAGATGCTATTCTTCTCCTGGACTAGAACAGATAATATTTGCAACTTGTTCCAGTTTATCATCCACTGGAGCATAAAGGCTGTCCATAGAGCTCTGTATTCCAAGAGAGCTGAATATGTTTCACTTTCTCTTTCCAGAGGGAAATAGGCAAAGCAAACTCATGACTTTGGTCATTTTGCAGGCCTTCCATCAATTCTGGGTGCAATTGTCCGCTCATGTATCAGTTTGGGAGATATGTCAGTAAGTGTGGTATACTTTTTTTGGCTGATATTGCTGTCATGCCAAATATCCTGTCACAAGTGCAAGCTGTAGGATGCGGATTTGAGGCTGGTAGCAATGCTAAGTGTGTGAGGGATAAGTGAAGTTCTGAATATGATGTACACCTTCTGATTGATAGAGATTTGTTGATAGGTGAGTGAATATAGATGAAGTGTATTGAATGAGTATGAAACCGCTGATGGCTGTTGATATGATACAGCACTTGAAGATACCTTCATGACCTTAACCACTTTTGTAAAGTCATTGATTTTTTTTTGTGGCATGGCATCCAAGTCTTTGGGGCTTGACTTCTTGTGCTGACAATGACCCCCTATTTGGTTGCATTGCCTTTGCAAGGTTTGCCTGGATAGCCTCCTGACTCCTGTGCATAGGTCACAATGCTCCTCCCTACCACCTTCTCTGCAAAGACATCTATAACAGTGACAGAGAAACTTGGAGAAACATTTACTCCTCCTTCGAACCTTCATTCACTCTTGTTTCTGCTCAGTTTTTCTCTCCTAACTACTTTCAGCTCCTGCTCCAGGCAAATTGCTTCTTCATTTAAGACTTGCTGCAATTTGACAAGCAGCATTTAGCTGGCACATTGCCTGCACCAGAACCAATGGACATAAGGTAATTATGTACCACAGTACCATGCAATACTCGTTTTCAGGGGAATGTTTAAGTGTTCAAAAGCAACAATTAAAAGTAATTGAATATCAATTGATACTTCACTGTTTAAAATGTGGCAAAGATAGGAAGCCAATGATTGGCTTAAATTTTTTAAGGTGTTGTTCAGGTAAGGAACTCTTGTTTTGTATTGGAAAGCAGAATTGCAAAGCATAATTTTTTTTTTATTTATTCACAGTCTAATCGGAAAACCATTATTTACAAAGCACGTGAAATCACAACTGTGTTTTACAGTATTCTAACTCTGAAAGACATTCAACGAACTGATGAAGGAACTTACAAATGCCAAGTATTGAATAAAAATATGTTGCAAAACTGGACTACCGTTACTGTCTATGGTAAGCTATTGTAGAGCTACTAACACATTTCATTTATATGACCTGGGATAGCATTTATAGGAGTGCAGAAAGTCAACCTGCACCATATCGGATAGTTGTGTCCTGATTACTGGGTATACAATAAGCTAACATTTCAAATTAAATCTATTCTTCGATCTCATTCAGATTTGGGGAATTTGCTACTGCAATAATTTTCTATATCTTCTAAAGACTCAAGGCAGCTTGTCTACTTACTTTATTATTCTGTATTATTTTGAATGACTTCAGTTCAATTTCGCAACTTGTTATTAGAGGCAGTCAATATAATAAGAACAAAACAACAGCTTGAAGTTATACAGCAAAACATCCGCAAGGAACTTCACGGACAACAATTTGACACCAAACCGCATAAGGAGCTTTAAGGACACAAGATTAAAATTTTGGAAAAGTAGTATGTTTTAAGGAATGTCTTAGAACAGGAGAGTGGGAGAGAGGAAAGGAGGAAGGGAATTCCGGAGACTCAGCTTTGGCAACTGTAAAAATTGGGAATCATATAGATTTGGAGGAATGCAAGGATTCCAATGACCTGTAGAGTTGGAAAAGCTTACAAAGACAGGAAGGAAATGTCATTTGAGAAAAATGGCTAGAAGATTCAATGTTTGAAGTTCAGGTTGACTGGGCACCACAGTGAGCAAAGGGCTGATGGGTGAACAGAACTAACTATGAATCAGGACAAAGGCAGCAGAGCTTACAATGAGCAAATTTACATAAGACCAATGATGGGAAGCTCAATTAAAATGTATTTTAATTGAATAAGGTAAGAAAGGCCTTGATAAGGATTTTAATACCACAACAACCAAGATGGGATAAAATTGCTCAATGTTATGGAAGTGGAAATAAGTTGACTTAATAATGAACAGTCTGGTTCAGCTCTGAGTTTGGTGCCAGGGAAAGGGATGGCGTTGTTGGCTATTTTTGAAGTTTATTTCAGGGCCCAAAGTCAATGGCTTAAGTTTTCTGAACATTTACCTCGAGTAAATGTTGGTAATTCTGTGTTCAAATAATACAACTAATTAGAAACAATGAGGGAGTTGAGAGGTAGTAATGGAGTAGGAGTGAGTGTCAGCAGTTTACACACTATGCTTGTGGATGGTGTTGCTAGAGGACAACATTTAGTTTAGTGATAGATCACTAGGGTCCTAAGAGGTACCACATGTAGTATGTATTCAGGGTTTGAATCAAGCAACACTCTAAATATAAAATTGAAACACACATCAGTTTATTGGTCAGAGCATTGAGTAAAGGAGGTCATGTTGTGGCTGTACAGAACACTGATTAGGCCACTTTTGGAATATTGCGTGCAATTCTGGTCCCCTTCCTATCAGAATGATATTGTGAAACCTGAAAGTGTTCAGAAAAGATTTACAAGGATGTTGTCAGGGTTGGAGGATTTAAGCTATAGGGATAAGCTGAATAGACTGGGGCTGTTTTCCCTGCACCGTCAAAGGCTGAGGGGTGACCTTATAGAGGTTTACAAAATCATGAGGGGCATGGATAGGATAAATAAACAAGGTCTTTTCCCTAGGGGAGTCCAGAACTAGAGGGCATAGGTTTAGGTAAGAGGGGAAAGATATAAAGGGGACCTAAGGGCAACTTTTTCACGCAGAGGGTGGTGCTTGTATGGAATGAGCTGCCAGAGGAAGTGGTGGAGGCTGGTACAATTATAGCATTTAAGAGGTATCTGGATGGGTATATGAATAGGAAGTGTTTAGAGGGATACGGGCCAAGTACTGGCAAATGGGATTAGCTTAGGTTGGGATATTTGGTCGGCATGAACAAGTTGGATCGAAGGGTCTGTTTCTGTGCTCTACATCTCTATGACTCTATTACTTTATAAGTTCTGAATAAATTTGCAGGATCAATGGAACTATCTTAATTATGAAAAATCCTTACTTGGCTTAAAATCAGCATTTTTCGAATTGTGTTGTAGCTAACTATAGCTTTATTGACTGAGAAATTTTAAGTCCACTTTTCTTCTTTGTGTTGGATAGCGTATCTTTCCAAATTGGAAGATCAGTCATCTTTTCACCACAGCAAGTACGGTCACTATAAGTGATCAGTAATTGGCCACTTTTGGGCCTTGATTGGGAAAAGGCCAGGGTGTCAGCCTAGACCTCACCTGTTCCATCATAAAATTGGAGAGAGTTCGGGGCAGATTGAAGTCCAATGGGAAGTCCAACTGAGCAATGGTACAGCTTCCCACAAGACAACCACTCATCCCCCAACCTCAAGCTGGAAACTGTAGATTGTAAAGTTCTATAACCTATAAACAGCATTTAAAAGATGTATTTACAATGGGTAAATTAACGAGAAAGAAAAAAAAATTCCAGGCAAAATGGAATCTGTGGAAAATATAGTGAAATATATGTTTATTCAATGTAGACTTATTGGTTGGGGCCATGTCCACCCATGTGCCTGGGTTCACATCTACTGTCAGTTTCATCATCATGTTGGAACAGCTCCAATTGCTGGAAATTCTCAACAAGTCTGGTAGCTACTGTGGATAGAGAAACAGAAACAAAATACCAGAGGTGTAGAACTCTCTGGGGAAGAGCCACACTCTACTCAAATTGTGGGCAGTATTTTCATTCTTGATCAGGGGACAGCCCAGAAATCAGACAGCTGAAGCTGTCAATCATGCTGGAGTAGAGCTGTTTAAACTCTCCAACAGTTGTCTGGGCTGTCAACCAAGCCTCATGATGTTGTCTTGGTTTACAACCCTGACATCCATTAGCTTGTTGAAACATCTGAGCTTCTGCTTGACAGCTCTAGCTGTCTGATCCCTGACAATTTCTCAATATTTATTTACACAAGTGTTACAAGTGCCTTGTGATTTGAGATATTGAAACTTTAAAGGGTCTGGATGATTGACACTGACATTAGGACACAGTGAACCTTTTAAATTAAAATGCAATGTTTTTAATGTTGTGGGAGGTTCCCTTTTTAAAAAAATTTTGTTATGCATTGAAACGTTATAATAGATTTTTTTTAAAAATGCAATGTATGGTAGATGAATGGGTATGGAAGTGCCATGGCTTCACATGGGATTTATGATGGATCATGGATCATATTTGAATATTAACCTTGGCATGGGGAGCATAAGAAGCCAAGGGAAGGGCTGGACAGAGCATACTTTGACACAGGGGGAACATAAAGAGAACGTTTTGTCCTTGCCTTTCAAAAGATTCCCCCATGGAGAATCTGGTCAATTACCCTCTGATGTGCCATGAACCATGATCCTTAAAAAGTCTGTCCCGACTCTATTAAAAAGACAGTGAAGTAAGACTTGCCAATCTGCACAATGGGGTCAGCAAAATTGGGGGTGGGAGGTGCAAACTCACAACTAAAACCAACCACACTCCTAAAAGACACTCCTAAAAATTGGAAAACACAAAAATGGAGTCAGGAATCCTGGTATCAGGTAGCCACCACCATTTTACAGGACTCCGGTATCAACCTGACTCAGCAGAAATCATTAACTTTATTTCTCATACCACAGGTGCCACCAGACCTGCTGAGTTTTTCCAGCACTTCCTATTTCTTGCTCAGATATCCAGCATTCGCAGTATTTTTGCTTTCATTTTAATGTGGAGATTACTGCTGAGATGATATAGATACATCATCTTCACTTTCAATACGTTAACATTTAAGATGAATTATTTTAAAAATTCAATTCCTTAGTACACTTTTACGTCTTTATATTGAAGACACTTTAATGCATATTGCTGAAAAGAAGAAAAAGGATTTTAGCAAATTACTATAAAACGAAATATAAATCTCTCAAATTCCTGAGGTTTGTCTGGGTGTCCTACATAACATAAGCATAAACCATAAAATGACAGTGTCAATTCAACCTCACTTGCATCTAAGTAAAACTGGTTTTGGCCTAAACTGTATTTATTCAGTGTGATTTTATATCATATCACTAGTTTCCTAATAGTTTTATTTTTCTATTCTGATTGCAGATAAGCCTTTCATTAGAGCAAGGGTAAAAACAAGCAACATTTTGAAAGTAATGGATGGAGAAAAGTCTGTGAAACTATCTGCAAAAGTGAATGCTTTCCCAGCGCCGGAGGTGTCCTGGTAAAGTCCATCCATTTGATTCTTCCACAAATCCTACTTTTTAATGAGTTCATTTTTTTAAAAATCCTGTTTTTACTTCACTAACTTTCCCTCATCTTTACTTAAAGGTAGCATAGTAAAGTAAAGGTAAAGGTAGGAACCTTTACTTAAAGGTTCAGTATTGAGTATATTCAAGTCAGGTCAATAGATTATTGGGTACTAAAATAATTAAAGGATCCAGCAACCATGCAGGAAGTTAGAAGGTCAGCAATGGTCTTGTTGAATTGTCGAGCAGGCTCAAAAGGCCAAAAAGCCTACTGAAGCTTTTATTTCTCATGTTATTGAAACACACTGTCTCACCACAATCAACAAAGCAGCAGCCTCAGCTTTGTCTTCAACAAATTTACCCTGAATTATGAATTTTACTTGAAAAGTTGCAAAGCCAGCCAAATAGGATGAGATCTGGCAACTATACATGATACTTTTCCCAATGCATGATTGAGATAACCTCTGGCTAAAAGTAATTGCAAAACCATTTCGCTGAGAGTTTGCCAAAGGTGACAGAAACAAAAACTTGCAAAAAGCTGTTATGACCTCCAAATGTTCCAAAGTGTTTTATGCCGAATTAAGTTTTTGAAAACTCAGCAAGAGTTCTAATAGTCATCAATGTTGCAACATAGGAAATGTGGCAGTCAATTTCTGCACAGCCATCTTCCATAAACAACAATGTAATAATGACCAGATAGTTGTTTTCTAATTATATTTATTCAAGGATAAGCATTTGCTAGGATATCAGGGATTACCACCCTCCCATCCCATTTTTCTTCAAAGTAGTGCAATTATATCCTGTACATTCCTCTGTGAGGGCAGACTGGGCCTTGACATCTCATCCAAATGACTGCACCTCCCCCAATACAATATCCTTTCAGTACAATGGGGTGGCACAGTGGCTCAGTGGTTAGCACTGCTGCCTCACAGCACCAGGGACCTGGATTCAATTCCTGCCTCAAGTGACTGTCTGTGTGGAGTTTGCACATTCTCCCTGTGTTTGTGTGGGTTTCCTTTGGGTGCTCCAGTTTCCTCTCACAATCCAAAGATGTGCAGGTCAGGTGAATTGGCCATGCTAAATTGCCCAAAGTGCGAGGTGCATTAGTCAGAGGGAAATAGGTCTGGGTGGGTTACTCTTCAGAGGGTCGGTGTGGACTAGTTGGGCCAAATGTCCTGTTTCCATACTGTAGGGAATCTAACCTACTACACTGCAGCATCGGCCTAGATTTGTGCTGTCAGTCTTTGAATTAAGATTTGAATGCACAATCTCTCAATGAGGTGGGAATGCTACCAACTGAGACAATTGAAACTAAGGTGTCATCCAAAACAGGGAAACCATGTCAAAACTAAGGGAGTTGATCACTAAATTGCTCAAGTTGTCTGTATATTTATTTTCTGATTCAAAGTGTTCTTGGTAGCCTAACCACTTTTTTTCAAACCCTAATATGAGATAAGTATACGGCGATAGAACTGTTAAAGATATATTAATTGTATTGTTAAAATGAACAAATGAACAGCATTGTTTAACCTAGTAACCTGAGCATTTGTAAAGACAGACAGCTGGGACATTCAGACTGGTAAGTAGAAGACAGACATATCTTATGTTGCATTTTGTAAATAAACCTGTTATCAAGGAAAAGGATTGGCTTCACTTTTTATTCTTTGCAATCTGCTTTGGGAGCCATTTAAGAAGGATCATGACTTCTGATGCTTGCTTTGTTGATAATAAGAATTCATCAGAAAGTTAATGGGGTCATTAATGTCTCCACATTCTGCAAAAATAGATTTTGTTTGTTTTTAAAAGAAGATCTGTTAGAGAGCTGACAGTCTGCTCAAAAGATAAATGGTCTATTAATTTTCAAACAAGGAGCGCAGTAATCTGACAACTAGCGAAGGAAATTCTACCAGATTTACCATCATTCCAGTTATAGATAAAGTGGAACATTTAAATACAGTGAAAATTACTGCTAAAATGTTGATCATACTTACTAAACATCTGACAAAGTTATAGTCCATCTATTGAAAATTAATAAATATTTTTTAAAGACGTCTTTTTCTCTGAGGTTTTCACCACTAAGCAATCAATCGCATCCCTCATATGACTTTACTAAGCAGAAAAGATCGTGCCATCTTGTAATAAGCATCTTATCAGAGCAACTTTGTGATTGCACATGGTATGGTCATAGAGGTTTAAAAAAAAGTTACATTGATAGTGTCCCACCCTTTCATTAGAGAGATGCAACTGGTGGTAAACTTAATCTGAGCATCACCACACCCCAGGTAAGGGGCAAGATTGAGAAGGCAGGACCTTCATGGTTATGCTGTTATGGGAATTGAACCCAGATGAGAGGGTTCACTCTGCATCACAAAACTGTATTTATGGCAGTTGCCATCCTAAGTCAGGATCACAGTCTTTTTAGGACACTGAGGCATTGGTACTGTTTTGTACAAGAAGAACATGAAAATACAAACAGGACATGTGTTCCAGCATGACTTCCCTACCACTATGTAGTGCACACTTCCAAGTGAAAGGTTATTGTTGCTGCAAGAAACATCCTAAATGAATGGGACCAGCACTTTAGCTGAAGTCTATGTAAGGAAATTGCTATTTGAAGTCAGTTTCCTGTATACAAGTAGGCTCCAGAGATTAGACATAATAGCTTTGAAAATCAGAAATAAAACAGTATCAGTTAATAAAAACAGGAATTGTACTTTAGAAGTTACAGTAGATCCTTTAAAGCACTATTCAGTATTACAGTTATTATAACTCCATGTGCACAGTCATGCTGCTATTTATGTACTAAAACAAGACTGACTCCAAGATATTTCAGTTAATATTGCAAATATTTTCCAGTCAGTGAACTGTAAGAAAGACAGTCAAGCAGCTGTAATAAATATTTATTAAAGTTGGGTGTCAGCTTGGTTCAGTTGTTACTTCTCTCACAGATAAACAAAGGAATAATAGGAATAAAGCTAAATTACAATGTCAATCCATCGCTCAGTAACTAGATGTTAAATTACTTGTAAATGGCATTTAAAACACTTTCAAAGCTATGTCTTTGTAAAATTGATTATAGTTAGATAGTTTCTTCATACATTATCAAGGACCATTAACAATCATTTAAAAGACACGCATTCAAAATATATCCATTTATGTCCATAAATGATCCAGCTTAACCTTTACAGCCTCCTCAAAGACAATACAAATATGCAAATGTGTGTAAATTATGGAAACTACGAAAGCTGATTAATTTACTTTGAAGTGGTTGTGCAGTTTTGTCGGTGGAACCTTTTTCTACTATAATGGTTTTTCTATTAGTGGAAAAACAGTGGAAGATAACACAAAATGAAATTTTCTCTTAAACATTCCAGTCTCTTGTACTAATTATGCCATGTAGTGGACAATTTGCATTGCGAAGAACAATGCAATTGAGCAGAAACTTTAGACTGTAATCTGAGCTTGGTTTAGAGGAACTGTTGTCTTAATAGTTCACCCTATCATTGTTTAAAGTCACATGACACCAGCCTATAGTCCAACAAGTTTATTTGAAATCCCAAGCTTTGGGAGCACTGTTCCGTCGTCAGGTGAAGTGGCTTCACCTGACGAAGGAGAAGCGATCTGAAAGCTTGTGATTTCAAATAAATCTGTTGAACTATAACCTGGTGTCATGTGATTTCCTAGTTTGCCCACCCCAGTCCAACACCAACACCTCCACATCATGGCACCCCATCACTGAACAGACAAAAAAGCAGCTCATTCAACACAAGTCCACATTTAAGCCTACTCTGGCATTGATTGGAAAAGCTTAGTATCACATTTAAATGATCTTCAGTCTCTTTTTGATAGCCATTAGTGACAGTAATTTGAGCATGAAAGGTAGGGAAAACCTAATATCAAAACTTTAATTGTGGCTGGTACTGCTTATCCCTCTAACCCTCTACCACTAGCTATTGTTTCACTTCTAGATGAAAAAGAAGAAAGAGTAGTAATATGATGTCTTGCATATTGCTTAGAGTCACTTCAAATCTTTTGTTCACACAATGAATTACTTTGAAGTGCAATAGCTGCTCCCAGTAAACAAATGTAGCACCCATCTAGAACCATAGAGTCATACAGCACAGAAACAGATGCTTCAGTCCAACCTGTTCATGCTGACCATAATCCAAAACAAAATTAGTTCCAACCTGTTGTGCTTGGCCCATATCCCTCCAAACATTTCTACTAATCTAAATGTCTTTTAAATGTTGTAATTGTATCTGCATCCACCACTTCCTCTGGAAGTTCACTCCACACACAAACCACTCTGTGTTAAAAAACAATGCCCCTCATGTCTTTATTACATTTTTCTCCTCTCACCTTAGGATAAGGGGTAGCAGATCTAAAATAGATTTGTGAAGGAATTCTCTAATCTGCAGAATTCACTATCTCAGACTGCAGTCAATGCCAGGGTACTGAATACATTTTAGGAAGTGAATGACAGGTTTAAATTTGTAATGGGTTAAAGAGCTATGGAGAGCAGGCAGGAAAATCAAATTGACACTGAAATGGGATCAGCCATGATTGTAATATATGGCAGAGCAGGCTTGATGAGGTGAATTCCCGACTCCTGCTTCTCGTTGGTGTTTTTATGTTGTTCATTAGAGAACACCACAAATACCAATGTGATGTATAATAAATTTACTTGCTTCTGGTGATGAGAAAGGTTGGCGAGAACTTTGAGAGACTGCTCTTCTTCAAACCATGTTGTTGGATCATTGACATCTGATGATCAGAGAAAAGTATAATGGTGAAACATCTTATCTGAAGGATGGCACTGACTGGTAATATAACAACCCTTCTGTATTGCACTGAATTGTGGGCAGAAATGGTAAACTCAGATCCTGCAGCATGAAATTCCGATTTAGAACTACAAGTGACACCAAATGGTTGGATTAAGTTGATAAAAATGACCATGCAAATATTGAATGTTGCAATTGGGATAAAATACGCAAGGAATGTTAATCTTTATTTCATCTATCTAATTTGTAGTTTTGTGTAACAGGTACAAAAACGGAAAACTCATTGCACAGAATCAGACTTGCTATATCCGAAACCGCTATTCATTAAAAATAATGCGTGTAACAAAAGATGAGGAAGGGAATTACACTATTTCAATGAACAACAAGCTACATAATCTACAGAAGAACCTCACCTTCACATTAAGAGTGCTTAGAAATGGTAAGTCAATTACAATTCATTTATGTCTATCAGCAGATAGTAGGATGTTGCAGGTGTTACAAAACTGAAATGAAAATATAAAATCCTCACAATGCACAGAGTAATTGTGGCCTGAAAGGAATAAAGAGAAGTACGGTAAATATTCCGAGTATATAGTCTCTATTAGAACTCGTCATCTAACCACACTCAGAACATCCCCCTGCATTCATTTATTTTTGTATTTCAAATGAATCTGCTGTGCATTTCCAACTTTTCTGTTTTGATTTCAGTGTACATAATGGTCTGGTCAGCTAGAAAACCTCAGGGGGAGTATGTGTAATGCAAAAAAAATCACCCAAACTATTTCAATTTCATTAGATGTAGCAAGCATTCCTTTGGGAGTCAGAGTTTTTGCCAAAAAATTCAGAGCATGCATTGCAGTTCTTTTTGTTGTACAGCAGAGTTCCCTTGTAGGCTGTAAATGATTTATTGTTTGCACGTTGTGTTATGTTAAGTTTTTCTATGCATTCTTGTCAAAGCAGTTTTCATGAAGAAAAAGCTAAGCCAGACACAAGTAAAAAAAGTTCAACAGCTTTACAGCAAAGGAATGCTGGTAATAATTATTAGCAGTACTTCCACCACCAAAATTTCTTTTGAAGTCAGCTTAATAGAAAGCTCCATGACTACAAGAGCAATTGGCTGTCAAGGGAATTTAAGAAAAACATGAGGTGATAGCTTGTGAAAAGCACCATTCTTTTCTTTTTGTAGGGCAGTGGTAGAAGTCTGGACAAACAGATCTGATTGCTCCCAAGTTTAATGCCCTTGCTGTGAAACCATTGGCAAGATTTCACTTTTAGTATTGTGTGCCTAACTTCCTAACCCTAACCCTAACCCAACTAATACAGACATTAAATTGGACGTTTGTCTAGCCAGGGAAGAGAAGTAAAGATCAGCTATAAATGAATAATGCTGAGCTATTTAATAGCATGACCTAGAATCTACCAAACTGCCTAAAATGGACAATTAATGAGACTATGAATAGAAATATTCAAGATAAACATAGTATAAAAATTTAATCAGAGGTAGTTGTTTCTAGTGGTTCATGCTGGTAATTGCACTGGAGAGCCTAAGCCTGAAGATTAGAGATCAGGAATTCAAAGATCCAAAGCCTGGTTAATACTGATAATGCTAATGAGATTACTGCACAGTAATACTATTCAGGAAGTTATCTAACGTCATATCATTGGGGGCAGCATTATGATTAACTTTAAGGTGAAGTAGCTTGCCAATGTTCACGCAAGAATCTATAGAGATATTACCCAGCAAGTTGGCACATTTAGGAAAGACTGAGAAAAGAACATGACAAGATTAGATTCCCTACAGTATGGAAACAGGCCCTTGGGCCAAACAAGTCCACACCAACCCTCTGAAGAGTAACCCACCCAGACCCATTCCACTACCCTATATTTACCCCTGATTAATGCACCTAACACTATGGGCAATTCAGCATGGCCAATTCACCTGACCTGCACATCTTTGGATTGTGGGAGAAAACTGGAGCACCCGGAGGAAACCCACGCAGACACGAGGAGAATGTGCAAACTCCACACAGACGGTTGCCCGAGACGGGAATCAAACCCAGGTCCCTGGCACTGGGAGGCAGCAGTGCTAACCACTGAGCCACCGTGTCACCCACTTTGTTGCTGACAACAATTTTCCTGTTACAATATCAAATACTTATAGCTTAGTTCCTAGGGTAGATGTCTATTTCACCAACTGATTATCTGGTAGATAGATTACCAGCCCATCACACAATCAAAGATGTGTGTTAGTTCAATTACAAATTATAGTCTAATGAGTTTTCAGCATCTCGTGTCCATGCTGTTGAGCTCAATAGCTCTTTGAAAGTTTTGACCACAATGATAAACATCCACAATTTAAGCAACCTTGCTTCCATCCAAATAAAAAAGGTTTACAGTGAAATATAATTACTACTTTTATCACAATTTAGCAGATTATATCCTACATCACTCTTCACTAGGAATTCAAAACTCTGCAATTCCTTACCTCCTTCAGTCTTTCCTCCTTCTGTTGAGCTTCAGCCTGGCATCTATGAGAATTCATCTCTCAAAGTCAGACACTTGAGGATTAAAACCCAACTTTAGAGACTTGAACATGTAACTAATGCTGGCAGGAATTGAAGGTGCTGCCTTTCACTGACCAATGAAGGCAAGCTTGCCAAATGCCTTCTTCACCACCCTATTTACCAGCGACTCCACTTTCAGGTTACTATGCATCTGCACCCCTCAGTCTCTTTGTTCAGCAACACTCCCCAGGGCCCTACCATTAATTGTGCAAGTCCTGCCCTGATTTGCCTTACCACAACGCAACACCTCACAATTATCTAAATTAAAGTCCATCTGCCAATCCTTGATCCAATGGCCCATCTGAACAACGTCCTGTTGTAATCTTAGATAATCTTCTTTACTGTCCACTACACCACCAATTTTGGTATCATCTGAAAACTTACTAACCATACCATCTATACTTAATTCCAAACCATTTCTATAAATGATGAAAAGCAGTCAGCCCAGCATCAATTCTGTTGACACAGCACAGGTCATAGGCCTCCAGTCCGAAGACCAATCCTCCACCACCACCCTCCGTCTCTCACCTTAAGCCAATGTTGTATCTGATTGGCTAGCTCACCCTGTATCCCATGTGATCTATCTTTACTAACCAGTCTACCATGTGGAAGCTTGCCAAACAATTTGCTGAAATCCATTTAGACATCTACCGCTCTGTCTTCATCAGTCTTCTTTGTCACCTCTTCAAAAGACTCAATCTAGTTACTGAGACATGATTTCCCATGCACAAAGTCTTGTTGACTACATTAAAAAACGGGCATGAGAGGGCTAACGGTGGTGGCTCACCAATGTTATTCTAATGAGGCTTGATCGCACATCTTGATCCCACCTCCAAATGAGTTTTAGTGTTGGCATGGTGGGATTGCTCCTTTGATAAGCATGGAGATCAAGAGTCAGCCCAAGAATCCAAATGATCTTTGATGTGTGATCAGACAATTAAAATACTTGCATTTACTGCTTTTGTTCTATCGTACTGTAAATTATAAAGATGGTATCACAAAAGACTGAAGCAATCTACTTCGAGAACTAATTCCATGTAGAGTCATAGAGTCATGGAATATACAGCATGGAAACTCATCCATGCCAACCAGATATTCTAAATAAATCTAGTTCCATTTGCCAGCATTTGGCCCATATCCCTTGTAATCCTTCTTATTCATTTATCCATCAAGATGCCTTTTAAATGTTGTAATTGTACCAGCCTCTACCGTTTCCTCTGGCAGCTCATTCCATACACTCCCCACCCTCTGTGTGAAAACGTTGCCCCTGAAGACCATTTTAAATCTTTCTCCTCTCGCCTTAAATCTATGCCTTCTAGTTTTAGACTCCCTCACCCCGGGGAAAAGACTTTGACTATTTACCCAATCCATGCCCCTCATGATTTTATAAACCGCTATAAGGTCACGCCTCAGCCTCCGATGTTCCTTGGAAAAATAGCCCCAGCCTATTCAGCCTCTCTCTATATCTCAAACCCTCCAACTCTGGCAATATCCTTGTAAATCTTTTCTGAACCCTTTTAAGTTTCTCAACATCCTTCCGATAGCAGGGAGACCAGATTTGCATGTGGAATTCCAATAGCAACCTAACCAATGTCCTCGCAACATGACCTAGCAAGTCCTATACTTAATTCACTGACCAATAAAAGAAAGCATACCAAATGCCTTCTTCACTATCCTATCTACCTGCGACTCCACTTTCAAGGAACTATGAACCTGCACTCCAAGGCCTCTTTGTTCAGCAACACTCCCCAGGACCTTACCATTGAATGTATAAGTTCTGCCGTGATTTGCTTTACCAAATTCAACAGCTTACATTTATCTAAGTTAAAGTCCATCTGCTATTCCTCAGCCCATTGGCCCATCTTATTAAGATCCCGTTGTACTGTGAAGTAACCTTCTTCATGGTCCACTACACCTCCAAATTTGGTGTCATCTGCAAACTTATTAACCACACCTCCTATGTTCACTTCCAAATCATTTATATTAATAACAAAAAGTAGTGGACCCAGCACCAATCCTTGTGGCACAACACACTCCTCCAGTGTGAAAAGTAACCCTCCACCACCTTCTGCCTTCTACCTTCTACCTTTGAGCCAGTTCTACATCCAAATAGCTAGTTCTCCCTCTATTCTGCATGATCTAACCTTGCTAACCAGTCTACCATGAGGAAACTTGTCGAACGCCTTACTGAAGTCCATATAGATCATGTCCACCACCCTTTCTCATCAATCTTCTATGTTACTTCTTCAAAAAAGGCAATCAAGTTTGTGAGACTTGATTTCCCATGCACAAAGCCATGTTGGCTATCCCTAATCTTGCATTTCTAAGTACATGTAAATCCTATCCCTCAGAATTCCCTCCAATAATTTGCCCACCACCAATGTTAGGCTTACCAATCTATTGTTCCCTGGCTTTTCCTTACCATCTTAATTAGTGGCACAACGTTAGCCTACCTCCAGTTTTCCAGCACCTCGCCTGTGGCTATCAATGCTACAAATATCTCAGCAAAGGGGCCCATCAATCACTTCCCTAGCCTCCCACAGAGTTCTAGGGTACTCCTGATCTGGTCCCGGGGATTTATCCACCTTTATGCATTTTAAGACGAATGAAAGAATTTATTGCAGATCATCATTGCATAGCTCTTTTTGTGTTGATTTAACTTATGAATGGAAGACATTATGACAGGCATACTGACTCCAGTTCTATTTGGGGCTTTATCAATACTTTAGTTGTCAGCACAGTTTGGAGGGACTGATGGTCACATTGGAAAACTGTCCAACAATTTGTTTCAACAATTATGCTACTTCAACAGCACCTTCCAAACATATGACCTCTCCCACCTGGAAAAAGAAGGGCAACTGATGTATGGGACAACCATCATCTGCGTGCACCATCCTGTTGTGGGAATGTTGGCTGTTCCTTCATTCACACTGCATCAAAAATCCAGAACTCCCTTTCTAAGAGCTGTATGGGATTATCTAAGACACATGCACCTTGATTGTTCAAGAAAGTTGTTCACCACTGACTTCTCTAAGACAACTATGGATAGTCAATGTATGTTGACCTCGCCAACAATGCTCACAAATTCTAGGAATGATTTTTAATACAATTCTTTCCACCATGTCCTTAACATTATTGGACAGGTCATTCTGCCATAATGCACATTTTGTCAGCATGCATTGGCTATTATGTGATTGACAAATTTTGAACATTGTTTGGATAATGTGAACTTTCTACTGAATGGGTATTGCGATTTTCTATAGCGATCTTCTACATCGTGATTTTCTATGGTGGTTTTCCATTGCGCAATTTTCTATACTTCAAGGTTGTAGTGGAATGCAACTGTCACATTATAGCAGAACAACTTGTAGTATAAATCATCATCATGTTGCTCAGCAAGGTACTATTTTCTCCACTCCAGTGTTAAAATCCCACCTTCTACCATTTTCTCTTTCAGAGAAACCACAGATCTATGACAAAGGAGCAGGACTCCAAGACAAAATGTTTTATCAGCTTGGGAAGAAACACAAGTTGACCTGTACTGCCTTTGGAATTCCATCTCCAAGTTTTCACTGGGAATGGCAGCCCTGCATCATCAGCAAGTCCGATAAAAAGTAAGACTTACTGGCCCTGCTTTCCCACATAGATATCAGCTGAAGGCAATACATTGGCTCTGGATACAAAGGGAGGAATGGGCTGAATAAAGGCTATTTATCTGACATACTCAGGAACTAGCAAACATATTTCTGTGTATACTTCACAAGATTTATATAAATATCATTCTATTTCTGATCTTTTTATTCCAGTCCAAGAGTTTCTACTTAAACTGGGTCAAAGGAAGTGGTTCTAGTATTTTGTCAACAAGGATGTAAAGTCTCCTTATGAAGTATATCGATATTCTCTGCCTGTCTTTTAATCTCTAATCCTTCATTGCTATCACATTTCTTGCAGATCCTCATTGCAGTCAATCACCTTTATTTTGTTTACATGATAGATGTGCTCAGAAAGAGACATTAGAGTGGACTGTGATAGCACTGGCCTTCATCTTTGAGGGCCTTGAGAGCATTCTTATCTTGGCCTAACAGAAGGTGAAGCACTTTCCTGTGTGAAATGACGCATGATTTGCTTTCCTGTTGTTGTCTGGCTTCCTCCCTCGTGAAAAGGCATTCCCAGTAACCCAATTGTTCCTTTCCCCAGGACTGCAGTGTGGCTAGTTTCCTCTAGGTTTCAGACTTGCATTGCCTGTCTAATCTCTCACCGACATCTAGTTCAGGAGACTGTAATCAAACATGGAGAAAAACATTCTCTTCTCTTTTAGCTTCTGTCAACATACGTTTCTTTAAGTATAATTTACAAGCGAATTTTCTTTCAACACTGGACACTCTCTCTGAAAGCGCTATTAGTCAATTGCACGCACTTTCCTTTGAAGCCATCCAGATCTGTTTGTAACTATTCTTTATCATCTATTGACAGGTGTGAAACAAACGATGATCTGAAAATTAACATTTCAGAATATATGACAAGTTTACAGTCAAACCACGGCAACAGGATTGAAAAAATTAATAACAAAACAGAACAACATGAGGATAGAAACAGTGTATGTATGCTATCTATTTGGATTTTGTGTGTTTGCATTATAGGATTAATGCCATTGCCAAAACCCACACGTAACAAATCAAAGGACGTTACAATGCAGGACATCTAACACAGAAGATGGTAGGATGGTGATTTAGATATTGAACTAGAAGCTGTGTTGTGTAATTTTCATTGTGAGCACGGAGGGAAACTGGTGATTACAGATTGAGCACCATTTATATAGCCCTGTTACAGCCAGCTGCAAAGTAATGGAATGACTCCCTCTCTTTCCATCTTTCAGGTAACCACAAGTAGTGGTTTAAATGAATAGGTTTGTCAATTCAGTGAGTGCTCTGACTATAAATTACTCATGTAAAGAGGTTTTCTATTATGTTGTTAAAAGAGAAGAACATAGTGTTTTTTGTCTTCTAATAAAAACAAAATGTTTCATCTCACACTTTCAATTGCATCAAGACAATGACATATCACAGATTATAAGAAGGGAAGCTAAATTAACAGATTCCAAAAGTAAGTCAGCATATCTGGATGTTCAGACTGATGCTTTGGATGGTTTCAGGTGTTTGTTGATTTTTCCAGATTGTGTGCAGAGACAATTTCAAGTCTTGACAAAAAATATCTGTATTTTTTAAGTTAGCAGCTATTGGGTTTACTTTGAGTCACTGCCTGTGGTGCTTGATTGGTCACATAAAGGCAGGACACATGCTTGCAGAATGATTCAAGAGTGAGTGAGAGGGATTGCAAGCTCTCCTCTCACAGTAATTCACTCATGGCCTGTTTAATTCTCATTCTGCAAAAGTAGTGTCTTTTTTAAACACCAAGTATTGATTTGTTATCAGATGATTTACATTCACAAACTAGCAATCATGAAATATAGTCAGGGAGCTCTCTTCTTACCCATCATCCATTGTTTCAAGTGATTGAGCTTAGCAGCCCTTTCTGCGCCTACCTGAATAAAGTGATTATATCTGTTAGGAGTTTAGAGAATAGATCATTCACTTTCATCTAAGTTGATTACCTTGATTGTCTGCTTTCAGCCAAGAGGAACTGTTTTGAAAGCTTTGTAATTTGCAAAGTGAAGATATGTAAATGCTTAGCCATTTTAAGAGCTGCTCTTTAGGTCACTTGCAAATATTCTTGTAACTCTTTTTAAAACTTTGCTGAGTGGACTGAGCTACAGGATGAGTCATTTTAGATACAAACATAATTTCATACCAACATCAAACAAGATCCTTCCATTTTGAAGTTTTTCAAGAACAAAATTATCTTCTTTTCTAAATGGTAAAATGCGGGAGCTGCTGTGCACCAACCAACTTCTCATAAATAGCCAAAACAAAAATAACTTGTCCTCTGTTACCCCCTACCTCCATCCTTGCAGAAACTGGCTTCTTTGAGATTAAATCCCCCCATGTCACATTGTTATATTGAAATTAATAAATCTGATAAAATTTGTGGACTAGTAACAGAAAAGGAAAAGCATGCAAAAAAGATGCCTGATTGTCATATAGCCCTGATTTGTTCATTACTGTCATAGACACATGGAGATGTACTGCACGGAAACAGACCCTTCAGTCCAACTCACCCATGCCAACCAGATATCCTAACCTAATCTAGCCCCATTTGCCAGCACTTGGCCCTTATACCTCTCAACCCTTCCTATTCATATATCCATCCAGATGCCTTTTAAATGTTGCAATTGTACCAGGCTCCACCACTTCCTCTGGCAGCACCACTCTCTGCATGAAAAAGTTGCCCCTTAGGTCCCTTTGATATCTTTCCCTCTCACCCTGGTCACAGGCCTCCAGTCTGAAAAGCAGCCCTCCATCACCACCCTCTGTCTTCTACCTTCAAGCCAGTTCTGTATCCAAATGGTTAGTTCTCCATGTATTCCATGAGATCTAACCTTGCTAACCAGTCTTCTATAGGGAAACTTGTTGAACACCTTACTGTAGTCCATATAAATCACGTCCATTGCTAGGCCCTCATCAATCTTCTTTGTCACTTCTTCAAAAAGCTCAATCAAGTTTGTGAGACATGATTTCCTACGCACAAAGCCTTGTTGACTATCCCTAATCAGTCCTTGCCCTTCCAAATAAATGTAAATCCTGTCCCCCAGGATTCCCTCCAACAACTTGCCCTCCACTGATGTCAGGCTTACCTGTCTATAGTTCCTTGGCTTGTCCTTACCACCTTTCTTAAATAGTGGTACCTTGTTAGCCAATCTCCAGCCATCCAGCACCTCACCTGTGACTATTGATGATACAAATACGTCAGCAAGGGACCCAGCAATCCTTCAGGAAAAGAACCTGCCTCCCAACTGACCATTAGAGGTGATTTTTTTAACTGACTTTTAATTTTCTATATGACACTTAGTTTTACAAACATACACCACCACCTCATGGAAGCCAATAGGGAAAGACAATAAACTAAATGTTACAAGCCCTATATTTCAAGAACATTGTTTCTAAAGTTGACTTTTTTTTTGTTTGATCCTATGCAAAAGTGCAATTGATTTTCCCACATGATGTATTAGATAAGAATCAGCAATGACAATATATGAAAACAATCCTATATTATGAAAAATAGGACAAAAGATCCATTCAAGGAAACTGAGTACAAAGCAAAGCATTGAGTGGGTTTGTTTATGGTTGAAAGTTTCTAGTCAATTTTGTGATGAAACCCCAATGTTCAACTTCTGGAGTTTTGTGACATTGTCCATATGTCGTTCTAGTTTTTTTTATTTACACTGTTGAGTGGAAACGTGATATTGTTACAAAGTCATGTTTCCAATTGAAGATTATTGATTTATTAGACTGAAACCACTTTTAAAAATACTGAACACCAACAACAATTGTTTAGAAATGGCTTAACAACCAGCTTCTAAGACAGTTATATATTTGCATCATTGTACCCTAAAAATTCCAAAGTCATTAATAGTAGTCAAGCTGTCTATAGGAACCCATTAGAGACAATCACTTTAAAGGAATCCAAATAATCACATCTCCTGACCCATTCACAAAACATCAAGACAGTACCAGCTTATTCAACTGGGCTGTGGAGCAAGTCATTAGATGTAACCACTTTGGGCAATGAATCTTGGGTACGGAGGGAACTCTTCCAACTCAAACCTAAGCGCAGCTAAACCACAGACCTGGAATCAACCTGCTATGTAATTATTAGCTGAGAGGAAATCACGTGACAAAGCCCACTTACCATCTCACATTTAAGAAGCTGCTTTTCATCAGATCAGAAGAGATGCCAAACAGGAAGGTCCCTGAGTCATTGTTCTCTCTCTCCCTCACAATCAATCCTGGAAGCTCGACCCTTCCCTTCCTTGGCCATTCTCGCACCTCAGGCAGTGTTTTAAGAATCAAATTCAGCTGTTCACTCCAGAAGATAAAAAGATATAAATCCTCCAACAACATCTGCAACTCATCTAATGCAGAACGACACTTGAGCCCAATTTTAAACCACTCAAGGCATCAATCTACCAAACCCATAGATAACCGATGTTTTCAACTTTTAAAAAAAGACTTAATTTATCCTCCACTTTGATACTTGTATGTGTGAAAGAGAGAGAGTGTGAACTCTTTAACGTACACATTTCTGAGTCAGAGCACTTGTATTATTTTCATTTAAATCAGGTGTTGAGCACAATACAAATGACTCTTTTCCAACACAACACTTAAAGAGTTAAATACTCACTGTAGAAACAAGCATACTCTTCATTTAAACAAAACTGTTCCAGTTAAATAAGGTGTGGGAAAAGCAGTCAGCCATTCCATCATTTCTCACCTGGACGTAAGGAATCAATTACTGAATATTTTAATCAGGTATTTGCTACTATAAGCAACTTTTGTTCATTCTTCAACTTGGGACAGTTCAACCGCAAACATTATTTAATTTAGAGCACTGAAGGCGTAACCAACACTTTTTCCAAACTCGATAAGACTAAGTATAAGTTTGAAGTCTCTGTATGTTTCTCTACCTCAAAAGCACTGATATTTGACAAAGCAGATAAACTTTCCGTCCATCAATTCCAAAACCATTCTAAATTAATTGAAAACAGATCTCAAGTGTCAGTGTTAAAACCTTCTTTGATCTGAAACACGATAACTTGATTTCAAAAAATGCATATTTCAGCCTTTGAAAACAGACTGATACCATTTCTGACTGCAAACTCTTCTTGTATCTAATTCGATTATTCGTGGTTAATTTGTTATGAAGACACTTCATATTTAGTAATTTTTGTGCACTTGAGTTTGAAAAACTGCAGGGATGCCAGGATTGCATTTCAAAAGATCAATGAAAGACATTGGAAGCTATTTTTTAAAATGAGTTAATTACAAACAAATGAACAAGGAGCAGGAGTAGGCCACTCAGCCCCCTGAGACTGCTTCCCCATTTAATACTATCATGGCTGAACTGGTCATAATCTTAAATCCATATCCAGCCTACTCCTGATAATCTTTCAGCCTATTGCTTACCTTAAAGATATTCAGAGTCTCTGCTTCCTTGGTCCTTTCTGGAAGTGGGTTCTAAAGATTTACAATATTTAGAGAAAACAATTTGCTCTTCTCTTTCAAATGGGCAGCCCCTAGCTTTTAAACATTGATTCTTAGTTCTACATAGAACATAGAAGAATACAGCGCAGTACAGGCCCTTTGGCCCTCGATGTTGCGCCGATTCAAGTCACCCCTAAACCTTCTTTTCTCTAGTGAAAACCGCCCCAAGTGCCTCCGTCTTTCCTCTTACGTTTTTCCTTCCATACCAGGCAACATCCTGGTAAACCTCCTCTGCACCCGTTCCAGTGCCTCCACATCTTTCCTATAGTATGGCGACCAAAACTGCACACAATATTCCAGATGCGGCCGCACCAGGGTCTTATACAACTGCATCATGACCTCAGGACTCCGGAACTCAATTCCTCTACCAATAAAAGCCAGTACGCCATATGCCTTCCTCACTGCACTATTTACCTGGGAGCAGGTAAATTCTTCCATAATGTTTTAACATGAATGAAGGTCATCTTGTTACTGGGTTGCAAATAAGATAATTGACCCTTAGTATTTGTATGAAATGATACTCCTAAATAAGTCATCTTGCTTTTCCTTTATTTGCTCATCTTATGTGAGCATCATTGGCTAGGCCAGCATTTATTGCCCATCACTAATTGCCCTGGAGAATGTAGTGGTGAGTCACATTTGTGAACAATTGAAGTCCTTAGATACCACAGTTCTAAATGGCTTGATACACTGAGTGGAGCTAACCACTTCATTTAAGAGTGTGGGTCTACAATTACATGTAGACCACATAAGTATGGCATATTTACTTTCCTAATGTGAACCAGATATGATTTGGAGATGCCGGTGTTGAACTGGGGTGTACAAAGTTAAAAATCACACAATACCAGGTTATAGTCCAACAGGTTTAATTGGAAGCACTAGCTTTCGGAGCACCGCTCCATCATCAGGTGGTTGTGGAGGACACAATTGTAAGGCACAGAATTTATAGCAAAAGTTTACAGTGTGATGTAACTGAAATTATACATTGAAAAACACCTTGATTGTTTGTTGAGTCTTTCATCTGTTAGAATACCATGATAGTTTCATTCTTTCCTGTGTAAATCACAAAACGTTTTTAAAAGTTACATTCTCAGGTTAACTGTACAATTGGTGTTAGCCAGACAATATGTTGAAGGTGTTAGCCCCCTGTGTTCTTTGCTTGTGTCATAATGTTTAGACTGATTCTAATCTAAAAAGTGAGATAACAGAGTCTTACATGAATTCATGAAGTTTTTGAGCAAAGTACAATGTAACTCTGCAAGTAAACATTCACCCCACAAATGTGTGTGTGTGTGTGTGCATGTGAATGTAGAGAGTCTTAAGTCTGTGAGAGGGTGCATGTGTGAGTGTGGGAGTGTGTGTATCTGGGGTGGGGGGTTGTGAGTGTCTGTGAGAGAGAGTGTATGTGTGTGCTCATGAGTGTAGAGTGGTCTAAGTCTCTGAGAGAATGCCTGTGTGGGTGTGGGAGTACGTGTGTGTGCCTGTGTGTGTGTGTAGTGCAATGGTGGTCACCTGTAATGTGACATGAATCCAAGGTCCCTGTTGAGGCCCTCCCTATGGGTACCGAACTTAGCTATCAGCCTGTGCTCGGCCACTTTTCACTGCTGCCTGTCCCGAAGTCCAAATCATGATTTGAGACATGTTATACTTGGGGTATAGGACAACCCCTATTTCCTGAAGGATTTCTGAAGCTTTAAAGATAGACTTCTACACCATGACCTATAGCAAATATTGCATTTATCTTTTAAGTTGTCAATGAGATAGTATCAAAAGGGCATAAATTACACAACCTTGAAACAAGAATTGAAGGTAAAAATTGATAGTTTGCAAACAAAAAACTTAGAATTTAGTGGATCAGTATTCTCTGTCACAACCACTACTGTAGTAATTTACATATGTACTGATTAAAAAGGAAGTGAGAGTTGTTTGATTTTTAAAAAATTGTTGGATATTATGATTGCAGGTCAGAGAGCAGTATTAAGCTAGGAGGCTGTTGGAGACTGGTGTAGTACTGGTCTATTTCTGAACTGTTGAATATTGTTTCTGTGTTATAAATGACTTCAGTGTTTCTTAGTTATGAGATGGGAGTGGTAATTCTCAATAAAGCGATAGGTACTAAATCTTTAACAGGGTGCCAAAATACCACGGCATCATATATAACTAACTCAAGAGTCTAAGTTGAATTAAACCCTAGACATTTGGTCTCGGGCTTTAGTATCTCAGGTACATTTGCTCCACTGACAATACTGATAAACGATTGCTAGCAAGAAAAAAATGGAAAATGTGCTGCTCCTCTGTTTGTTATGTCCTGCTTTTAAGAATTGTCGTATATAGTGAGCATTGCAACAACACTTTCTGATTGTATCAGTTCATTCTTCAAACATTGTCGCGATCATTGAATAGTGGATAGTCACCTTGACCTCTTTCCATCTATCACATTTCCAACGCCCCTCCTCCATGTCCCTCCTCCCTACCTTTTATCTTCTCCTGCTGAACACTCTCTGCTCATTCCTGAAGAAGGGCCTGTGCCCGAAACGTCGAATCTCCTGTTCCCTGGATGCTGCCTGACCTGCTGCGCTGTTCCAGCAATAAGGTTTCAACACACACAAAGACCCACATGCACACATATACAAATACATTTGTGGGGTGAATTTGTACTTGCAGAGTTATATTGTACTTTGCTCAAAAACTGCATGAATTCATGTAAGACTCTGTTATCTCACTTTTTAGATTAGAATCAGTCTAAACATTATGACACAAGCAAAGAACACAGGGGGCTAACACCTTCAACATATTGTCAAGGTATTTTTCAATGTATAATTTCAGTTACATCACACTGTAAATTTTTTGCTATAAATTCTGTGCCTTACAATTGTGTCCTCCACAACCACCTGATGAAGGAGCGGCACTCCGAAAGCTAGTGCTTCCAATTATACCTGTTGGACTATAATCTGGTGTTGTGTGATTTTTAACTGTGAACCAGATATGTCTTTACAACAATTGTCAGTGAATATGCCATCACCTTTAAATTCCAGATTTTGTTTTAAAATTCAAATTTCAACGTTTGCCATGGTCAATTCAAACTCATGTCCCCAGATCATTAGCCTGGGCTTTCTAGTTTGCCAGTCCAGTGATATTACCAATACACCACTCCAAATTGAAGAATTTCAGTACCTATAGCTTGAATGTTTTGAATTCCATGTTAATTTATATATCTTTAAAATATAGCAAACAATCCAAAATCAAAACTTCTGAAAGATTGACTCAACAGGTACCATTGTATTAGTTATCTCAAAATGTCACCGAAATATTTTGAACAACTCCAGGAACATTTGTAAGCCATTAATTATGTTGCATAAGAAAGGAAACACAGAGATTTATATGGGAAACATGTGGTTTGCACAGTTGGTGAGTCACATTTATGTAGTTTCTTTGGTCCTTTGAGATACTATATAAATCAATATCACATATTGCACAAAATGCACAGCAGGTTTAAAGATAAAGATTGATTAATGTTTGTGTGGAAATATATGCCAATTCTGGCATCTCATGCCAAACATTTTTTTTTGAGTGTGATTGAAATGTATACTTCGAGAATATTATTTGAGTCAATATTTACCTTTTCTCTTTTAATCAATACCAAGTATATATCAAATTCCATCATCAGCTCATAATCTAGAACACTTAAATACCATATTATGTACTACCAGCCTTAGCACTCTGAACCCACTTTTTGATCGATTCACAGCTTCTGCAATCAGTACTGTACACAATCTGTGTGTGAAACCATTTGAGAGTGTAAATTAAACTAGGGTTTAGTTTCTACTTTGGACATAAATGGCAAAGTAGCCACAAATTTAAAAAGCAATTGCACTCATTTGACAAAAGTTTTATTGTGTTGACTTTTATTTCAAACATTTTCGCATATCAGATTGGAAAATCAGCATAATTGGACAACATTTTAAAACCTCGGTTCTTAAAAAATGTGTTTTGCATGAAGAAAATCCTTGACAGCTTAAAAGGTTACGGTAATGTGGTGCAATTTGATTAATACAGCTAAAGTGTTTTAATTACCAAATAGTGAATATTTAATCACAAAGTCAATCCAGAACCAGGGGACACAGTCTAAGGATATAGGATAGGCTGTTCAGGACAGAAATGAGAAGGAATTTCTTTACTCACGCAGGGGTGAGTCTGTGGAATTCTCTGCCACAGAAAGCAATTGAATATTTTTAAGAAGGAGTTAAATACGTTTCTTGGAGCTAAAGAAATCAAAGGGAATAAGGAGAAAGTTGGATCAGGGTACTGAGTTGGATGATCAGCCATGATCACATTGAATGGTAGAGTCGGTCTGAAGAGCCAAATATCCTCCTCCTGCTCCTATTTTCTGTTTTCTACTTCACTCGCTGTTAAACTCGCATTTACTGAAAATGACTTAAAAAGTAATCAGAATCATTTGCTCATTATAATGTTGTCCATCTCTAAGTAAACAGAAGTAATTAAAATACTTTTAAAATGGTCTGAGCAGTGTCCTTGCGCCCAGCTTAAACATTTGGGGCTCTTGATGCTCTGCAGTGCAATTAGCAGAATCTCCAAATAGTGATTCATTCATCTTGGAGCTGTGGACAATCTTGTCCGTGAGGATGGCTTTCAGCACAACATTTTTAAAGTTATGTGAAAGACCCAATAACTCAATGGGCACTCTACATGATATGCACTTAAACTTCAGTGTTCTCTCTGTGAGAGCTTCACACAGTACAAGAGTATTACACTGAAAGAACCGGTTTAGCAGAGTGGAAACTCTGCCCTATTAACAGTAGACAGATGGATTTTAGCTGTGCAAGGTGCCTTGCATGGTTTACCTCTATGTGTTCTATAACATTCTGATATAGAATTTAGGAAAGATTATCAGTAGTGAAGAATGATCCTTTCCTTACCTCTAAACTTCAAATTCTCTCCATCTCAAACATTCTTATAAATATCACTGTGGTAATGTGAACTTTCCTATCTGTTCCTCTTAAATTTTAAATGCATCGTATTTGCATTCCCCCTTCCTTCCAACATCACATTTTTGAAATTAAGATGCATTGAGTTGTCCAATATTCTAAATCATTTTCTTCTCAGAAATTCAAGGTTAACAAACTCCATCCAAACTGCGTATCAACTAATCATATAAGTCAACTGGATATGGGCAGGATGAATTTTAATGCCCGTGTTTGTTTGTCCACATTTTTGGAAGGAAAGAAATGTCACATCCACCTCCAATCCATTGATGGGCTGGCTCCTGTTCTCGGGAATGAAAGGCCACAGCGGGTGAACTTCCTATGATACCATAGAGTCATAAACATGTACAGCACGGAAACGGACCTTTCAGTCCAACTCGTCCATGCTGACGAGATATCCTAAATTAATTTTGTCTCATTTGCCAGCATTTGGCCCATTTCCCTCTAAACTCTTCCTATTCGTGTAACCACTCAGATGTCTTTTAAATATTGTAATTATACCAGCCTCCACCACTTCCTCTGGCAGTTCATTCCATACACGCACCACTCTCTGTGTGAAAAGTTGCCCCTTAGATCCCTTTTATATCTTTCCCCTCTCACCTTAGAATTATGCCTGGGAAAAAAATGTTGGCAACTCACCCTATCCAAGCCCTTCATGATTTTATAAACCTTTATAAGATGACCCCCCAACCTCCACCACTCCAGGGAAAGTAGCCCAGCCTATTCAGCCTCTCCCTGAGGCTCAAATTCTCCTATCCTGGCAAATTCCTTGTAAATTTGTTCTGCATCATTTCAAGTTTAACATCTTTCCTGTGGCAGGGAGACCAGGACTGAACACAGTATTCCAAAAGTGGCTTAACCAATGTCCTGTATAGTCACAACATGAAATCCCAACTCCTATACTCAATGCACTGACCAATAAAGGCAAGTGTACTAAACACCTTCTTCAATATCCTGCCTACTTGTAATTCCAACTTCAAGGAACTATGAACCTGCTCCTCAAGGTCTCTTTGTTCAGCAACTCTCCCCAGAACCCTACCATGAGGCACCTTGGTGAGAACAAAAATTCCCACAGTAGAATTCCAAGGTGTTTTTAAAGAAGAAATGAATTAGCCAAGTCACTGAGACAAGGATATAAAACAATTTTGAAACCATTTACAAACTAGTTTTAATAACCGAGCTCCAATCGCCCTATGTCACTATGACTCGAAGATCTTTTTCTCATGACTGTTTGTGAAACTGTTATTCATCCTCCGTTCAGAAACTTCTGTCACACGCACAAGTTTACAGGTACCTTTTAATGATAGTATGCATTTTATTGTGATTTTTTTGCAAACATTGAGCAATCATACTGATAAAGAAATTGAATACAATTGGAGTTTTTTTTTCCCTTGAAGATTGATGGTGTTATGGAACAATATTGATCTCATTATAAACCAAGAACAGGGGAGTTCACATCAGAAAATTACTTGATAGTTAAGGATGGACTAAACTGATTATTTTCTATAGACATGACGGTACTTAGTTTCTGACTTCAGTGCAGAGAGTCATTTAATTATTAGTTGTAAAAGGCAGCCTGTGCAAGCCAGCAAAAAGAACTTTGTCTCTTGATTCTTAAACTAAGCTCAAATTAAACTGGTTCTTGCCATTTACACTAAGCACTTTTTGTGGGTCAGCACCTAATGTAAGATCAGTCTGCAGTGCCTGCAAGCAGTTCTATTTAAGATGGGATACAGTTTTCTACAAAAGGTAGAAAGTGAGGGCAAAAGACTTTCAGTCACTTGACTTTAAGAAATTGATCAAAGCATGTTTTGTATACCTTTGTCGACTCTGCAGAACTTTTGCTATCAGTTACCAGAGATAATTACATTTTAAGAATGTCAGAACATAAGAAATAGGAACAGGAGTAGGCTATTCAGACCCTCAAACCTACCCTGACGTCCTAATAAGATTTTGGCTGATTTGTCCAGCTTCAGCTCCAGTTTCATGCCAACACCTCATAACCCTCACCTCCTTGATAATTCTAAAATCCACCTATCTCTTCTTTGAATACATTCAGTGATCTAATTTCCAGAACTCCCTGGAGTACAAAATTCCAGACCTTCACTTTTCTTTGAGAGAAAAAAGTTGCTTCACACCCCAGATTTAAATAATGCCTCTTATTTTGTATCTGTATCCCCTAGTTTGATATTCCCAAACTAGTGGAAATATCTTCAAAATCCACCCTGTCAACCTTCTTCAGAATCTTGTATGTTTCAATAAGATCAACCCTCACATTCTCCTAAATCGTTATGAACATAGAACCAATCTGTTTAGCTATTCTTGATTAATCAAGCCTTTCTTTCTGGAAATCAGCTTCATAACTTTCTTTTCAGCTGCTTCCAAGGCCAGTAAATCCTTTTCAAATACAGGGACCAAAACTGTACACAGTACTCCAAGTGCAACCTCACCAACACTCTGTACAGTTATATCAAGAATTCTCTCTTTTTTTTTAAATCTAACCCCTACCAGTAAAGGTCAGAATTCCATTTCCCTTCTTAATTATTTACTGCATCTGCAGCTAACATTTTGTGTTTCCAAATCCCTCCGTGCTGTATCTTTTTGGAATTAATCATCTGCCTTTGATTCTTCTTACCACAGTACATCACCTCATACTTTCCTATGTTAAACTCCACCTACCACGTTTTTGTCCTCTTATGTAACCTACCTACACCCGCTTGCAGATTTATTCTGTCATAACATGTCCACCCACTTATTTTTTGAATCATCAAAAAATTTGGATACATTACACTCTGCCTCCTTCACATTAATATGGATCATAAATAATTACTGCCCTCGGATTGATCCTTGTATTATTCCAATTTCCCACCTGAAAAATATCCATTAATCCTGACTGTCTGTCTTTTGTGTGTTAACTAATCCACAATCTATGTTAACACATTATCCCAAATACTATGAATGATCTTGTGCAATAACCTCTTATGTGGCTCTTATTGAATGAATTCTGGAAATCCAAGTACATATACTGACTTTCCTTTGTCAATTCTGCCTGTTATATCCTCAAAACACTCCACAAATTTGTCGAGCATGTGTTCCCCTTCTCAAAACCATGTTAGCTCTGTTTGGTTGTGTTAAGTATTTTTTAAATGCCCTGCTATTTTCTCTTTAATCATGGACTTTAGCATTTTAACTTAACCAACTTGTGTTGGTTTAAATACGATGCATTTAAGCTTGACACTCTGTTTATGTTTATCCTTATTCCACGTGCTCCATCATTGGTGGCTACACCTTTAGACCCGAAGCTTTGCAAGTGTCTCCCTAAGCCTTCCTGCTTTACCACCAATATCTCATAACAGAAGGCATGCTCTCAAACATATCTCTTTGGCAAAGAATTTTGGTTGTCAATCCTACAGGCATCCTCATAGGATATTATGTCAACTTTGTTTTAAAAATGTTCATGTTAAGGCCTTTGGTTAATGTTAATTAAGATTACTTTACAGTGTGGAAACAGGCCCTTCGGCCCAACAAGTCCACACCAACCCGCCGAAGCGTAACCCACCCATACCCCTACATTTACCCCTTACCTAACACTACGGGCAATTTAGCATGGCCAATTCACCTGACCTGCACATCTTTGGACTGTGGGAGGAAACCGGAGCACCCGGAGGAAACCCACGCAGACACGGGGAGAACGTGCAAACTCCACACAGTCAGTCGCCTGAGGCGGGAATTGAACCCGGGTCTCTGGCGCTGCGAGGCAGCAGTGCTAACCACTGTGCCACCGTGCCGCCCAATTAATGTTGAGGTTTTACTATCTTCAATGTGCTTTATTAATGGATGTTTTACAAAGTAATTACACCCTTTTTATTCAATCCTTCTGTGGGGCATACTCCACTAAATTTGGCCAATCTATTTACTGACTTAAGCAAACTATCTTTTAAAAGAATGAATATAATAGCAGGTTACACACTTTGCATAATGATAACATCGCACAGATGGTGGGGTGTTTCTGTCTGCCTCAATGTTGAAAAGATCTTTGAAGGTATTCAAATGATCAGAATGAAGTACAACATTTCCTCTATCCAGTTATTTGTTGTCCTCAATTTTGAAGGCAATGACCCCTAGCTTGTTACAAATGATGCAGTTCTTGGCAGCCAAAAATGCCATTCTTCACATATGAACCTTGTCAATATGTCATTCTCACCATTGGTAACATGAGAATTTAGCCTGGTTTAGTTTCTGTCCATTATTCACACAGAAACTTCAAGTAATTGGCATTAGATAGATGTCCTTTTTGTGCAGAAGGGAGGTGTTAGATGGGAATTGCCTCCTGTGCAATGATTGCCAAATTGTAGAATCATAGAAGCATACGCTTCGGAAGGGACCCTTCTATCAAGTAGACAAAAACTACTCCAAACTTACACTAGTCACACCTTGCAGAATTTGGCACATAGTCCTGAATGTTATGACATTTCAAGTGCTCATCCAAGGACTTTTTAGTAGGCTTCCAACTGAACCACCCTCCCAGGCAATGCACTCCCACCAACCTCTGGGTAAAACAAAAATCCTCAAATCACTTCTAAGACTCCAGCTATTTGCTTTAAATTTATGCCTGCTTGTTATTGACTCTTCATCTTGGGGTAGGGGGTAGCAGCTACTTCCTATCCACCCTCTCCATGCCCCTCATAATCTTATACACCTCAATAAGGGCCCCACTCAGCCCCCACTGTGCTAAACAACAACAACCAGAGCTTATCCGGCCTCTCTTCAGAGGTAAACAGCTCCACACCAGGCAAATCCGGTGAATTTCTTCTGCCCCTCTGCAGTCCAATCACATTCTTCTTATAGAGTGGTGACCAGAACTGCACACAGCGTACTAGCTGTGGCCAAACCAAAGTTTTGTACAGCTCCAACATAATCTCCCTGTTCTTTTTGTCTATGTGTCAAATAATAATTTTAAGTATCCTATGTGCCTTCTTAAATAATCTATTAATCTGCCTGTCACCTTCATGCATCCCTCTGTTCCTCTGAACTTCCTAACATCCTGCCATTCACTGAGTAGAGTTATTCAATGTTATTTCTCCCAAAGTGCAACACTTCACAATCATTAGGATTAGATTCCATCTGCCTCTGATCTCCCATCTGACCAATCTTTTCATATCCACATAGAGTCAGAGTCAGAGTCATAGAGGCATACAGCAAAGAAAAAGGCCCTTTGAACCATTAATTCTACACCAGACAAAAACAACACCAAACCATTCTAATCCCATTTTCCAGCATTTGGCACAGAGCCATGTATACTGTGGCATTGCAGGAGTAACATCAAAATATCTCTTAAATATGATGAGGGTTTCTGCCTTTACCACTCTTACAGGCAGTGAGTTCCAGATCCCCACCACCTTCCTGTAACGTAAGACCACCTCCTTCACTGTCAATCAGCTGACCAACTTTTATGCCATCCACAAACTTACTTATCATAAATCTACCATTCTATTTTTATTCATATCACAAACAATAAGAGAACAACACTGATCTGTATGCTACATCATTGGGCTGCTGTCATACAAACAGCCTTTCTCTACCACCTCCTATCTACTATCAGCAAGCCAATTTTGGATCCAACTTGCCAAGTTACCTGGAATCCTAGGCACTTTTTACCTTCTTTATCATCTACACACCTGGTCATCTAAAAAAAAATCTAATTTGTAAATTAGAACTCCCTTTGACAAAGCTATGCTGACTGTCTCTGATCAAACCTTCAAATAGAGATTAATTCTTTCCTTCAGAATTTTCTCCAGTAGTACCCCACCACTGATGTAAGACTCACTGATCTGTAATTCTTTGGTTTATCTCTTCCACCCTTGATGAAAAGTAGAACCACATTAGCTGTCCTCTAAATCTCTGGCACCTTCCCTGTGGCCAGAGAGGAATTGAAATTTTGGATCGGAAACACTATAATTTTCTCCCTCACCTCCCGCAGCAACTTGGGATATAACTCATCCAGACCTGGGGATTTGTCTACTTTTAAGTCTGCCAAAACCTTCAATAACTATTCACTCACTATGTAAAGCTACTCAAGACCTTCACATCTTGCTTCCCAAATTCTGTACTTGCATCCTCCTTCACCAGTGTGAAGACAGATGTGAAGTACTCATTTAATACCTTGTCAATGTCCTCCAGCTTCACTTGCAGATTGGTCTCTAATAGACGCTACTCTTTCCCTGGCTATCCTCTTTCCGCTGGATATATTTGTAGAATATTTTGGGATTCTCACTAATGTTACCTGCCAGTGTTTTCTCATACCCCCTCTTTACACTCCTAACTGTTTTCTTAAGCCTCTCCCCCCACCCCATGTTTCACACACCACTCAGATTCTGTTGATTTGTTCCCTTTGTATTTGTTAGAAGCTTCTCTTTTCCTTCTTATCTAGTCCTGAATATTCTTAGACATCTAGAGTTCTCTGAGCTGGTTTCTGACTGCAAATCACCCTTTTCTCATACATCTACTTTCACTGAACTTTTAAAATATCCCACAAAAGTGCATCAACTTGGCAGGATCTCTGCCATCCAATTGTGTCTTCCATTAACATAAGACATGACATCAATTTTATTGACATTTCAAAGAGTGCATTTCCTGTATTCATCTAATGTGTGAAACCTCTTTCTGTTGTTTTAGACTGTAAGCACTCTAACTGTGGCTGAAGCCAAGGTGTCAGGGATTTACTACTGCATTGCTACAAATGATTATGGTGAAGACCACAAAAGAATTAACTTTTACATCACAGGTAAGAACTTATCCATTATCCAAAAGCCTTGATTCAATTCAATCTATTTGCCAGCTTGTTAATATTTTGCGCAGGGCAAAGAACTGCAGGTGCTGAAAATCTGAAACAAAAACAGAAATTGCTGGAGAAACTCAGCAGGTCTGGCAGCATCTGTGGGAAGAAAGCAATGTTAACATTTCAAGTCCGGTAACTCTTCATCAGAACATCAATCAGTCATGACTTTCTTGCACTGTTGGCAATACACAAATGTTAGATCAAAAAGTTTTAAAATGAACAGATTACTTCTGAGACACAGGGCCAGAGTGAGTTGGAAACATTGCAACTCACCAGATCTTTCAGAGTAAGAAATGGCCTGCATCACAAGATTATCACTTCTGGGGTAGTTCAGGATGAAGTCAGGCAAAATCCAGAAGTAGATGTTAGGAAGGCACAAGGAAGGGGAGACAAGTTACATGGCCTTCCTCAATATTGTGCAAATTTGTCCAGTTGTTTTATAAGATTTTAGACCATCAATTCCTCATCTCTCACATCCCCTCATCCCCCATACACACATATCCCATGACTCTCACATACTCTATGACAAATCAGTTCAAACTTATGCCCCTTTCTATGGCCCCATGCTAGCTCACCTAATATCTACCATGGTAAGATCTCAGGATTTATATAGATGAAAAAAAAATACATGTCCAAAAATCTAAACTACTCTGACTCACACACAGTCAGTAGTGGAATAAACTCCTATTCTTAAAAACATAAAATATGCTCACAGGGCAATCACTTATAAGCAAACGTCTCTTTAAACATCAACTCTTTTAACAGTTTCTTTAAGCTGTTCATGTGAACAGTTTAAAGAAGCTGTCCCTTTTGAAACCAGCCAGGCATTCACAATTAATAGGGAGATATTAATAAAAAATTGCATTAAAATTTCACAAAAAGATGTTCCACCAACTGGATTGTCAATCGAAGTATTTCCACAGGGCTATTTTTACATCCCTGGCAGCTTTTAGTTTGACAATTTAAAGAGCACGAGTTTTGAAAACATTAGCTTAGGGAGATTAAATGGACTTTGTCCACCCATTTAGATTATTTATGTCTACACAATCCTTTTGCAAATTCCGCACTGCAGATTACGACCCTTATAACAGCAAAAAAGTGCATTCTATATGAACTTAACATGAAGCTTAAATGGTCCTGGTGAATTTGGGTACCCTCCCATGTGTTTCACACCTTGCCCACTCTCCTCTACTGACCAATGTTAGAAACGAGAGTTGCACATCCGGGCACTGCCAGACATTGAATGTCCACAGAGCACTCACAATCCCATGAAAACCTGGCCCATAATTGTCTTGTCTCTGCTCCTGAAAGCCACATGACAAATTAACTGCTTCACACAGCTTCAATTAACTCTTTAGACTAAAAATTATTTTGTGATGCCACTACAGTGGATATGCCTAACACAACCAGCAAGTTGGAAGACAGCCAATGTTCTGCAGGCATGTATTGTGGCTTTACAAGCAGAAAGATCTATCAGTTTAGAAAGCAACTAGGGCTTAGAAATATGCGGGAAATGTGAGAGATTTTCAGAAAACAGAGTAATTCTTGAAATTAGTTTAGCACAATCAATCACTAAATCTGCCTGCTTCTTGGCTACATTGTGTTCTTATATAGATTTTCTGAAAATCACAAGATTTCCAGATAAATATGAATGAGGAATTTCTTGCCAGCATACCTAATTAGAGATATTTTGCAATCCCCTCCCATGACAGCATTCATCTCTTCGATGTACCCTTGATATTTGCCTCTACCACTACCCTACAAAGTTCTTTCCTCATTCTGATAATCTTCAGCACGAAGTAAAATTTTGGAACAAGTGTTATGACTACTTTGACTAATTTTAACATGACTCCTGTTCTCCTACTTCCAAAATGTTAATGAATATTATACTTCTATATATCTTGCTACCTCGTGCCAATCATGTTTCCTTTCATGGATAAAAAGCCCAAGCCTCTCCATAATACAGACAACCTGTACCAGAGAACCAGCTGTGTTTTTACTAGTCAGTAGCTGCTTTGGAGAATATTCTCTCACCACTCCCCCCGTGTTTCAAAGTGACTAATGTTTTCACTCATATGTTTACCAGCCTCAGGTATTTCAGATAGTCAGACTGATAGTCAGGTGGCCCTATTTGTAGTATGGTCCTTTAAAATGTTTCATTTTTGCTCGAAATAGAAAATATGGGAAGCATTAATTTTCTATTCCAATTTCTGTTTAGCACACATGCTTTTTGAACACTAATTGGGCCACACTTTTTTAAGCAACAATTGTTTTGGCTTGTATCCTAAGAAATGCATCACTAATGGGGTTGTTTAGGGAAAGTGTAACAAATACAGGCTTTTATGAGTACTCTGCTAATAAGGCACAACTGTTTGAAAGTTTAGCTTTATTTCAAAGTTTTGGAGCTATTTGCATGATTATCAGAAGGAATGCTGCAGGGGTCAGAGGTGCAATAGAATAGAAAAGCAATCTTGCTCCACCTGGCCCATTAGGAATGTTCCAAAAAGCATCTCTCTCTCTGCAGGATTTCCCAAGACCTGCTCAGAACAGCCAGCAGCTGATAAATATAAATGAGGCTACCAACCGCACCATTTAATAGTAGTGCATTATCCTGATGAAGCATGCAGCTTGCCAATATCAAAATAGCAGAAGGCATATCAGAAGCAGATTGGGGGCAAATTCACTGATTTAAAACATTTTTAACCATCTTTCAATCCTATTACAACCATTAAGCTTTGGGGTGCAGAGGTCAATGCACATTTAATACTCATTTATACACATTGTCCTTGCCACACTATAAAAACAGGAATTTCATCCTGTCTGCCCTGGTTGATGGGAGTAAGTTTTTGTTTGGTAGGTGCCCTCCCCATTCTCAAACATCCTGTGCACGCCTATGCCCCATATAAAGATTATTTATTGTTCATATATTTAAAACAACATTTGAAATGGTATTTTCAATTGAATCAAAACTGTCTTCAGACTTGTGGGATTTCCTATTATACAATTCTGTGACATAGTCCTTTACAGGCTTAAAGAGATTGACTTCTCTGCTGATGTGTTCCATTGTTATCCTGTTGGACACTGTTCAAAAACGTTATTTGCAAAGCAAGATAGTGACTGGCATTGTAATTGAGAAATTCTACTTTCTGTTGCTGGTTCTAATTTTATTCTTCTATATGAGGAATTGCAGTATTTTTCCAAGGTAGTACTGTTAGGTATCTTAAACTTCAGATCCTGATCAGACCTGAAAAGGACTACTCAACTGAATTAATGCTAATCTGCTTCCTTTGCATGAAAAATCCAAAGCAAGTAACCCCCTCACTTTCAACATTAAACTATTCAAGCCAGGAAGTTCCAGATTCAGTTCTTGAATTGTGTTACATTAGCTGGACTTGGGGAACAGCTGAGATGCTGCAAATTGTTCATGAATCAAGAGATGGTGAAAGAGAAAAATAGGATTGAAAGGTCCCGTGACCTATCATAATCCAGTAACCAATTTTGGAAAATAACAGTCAAATGGATGAGGCATAATTGTCAGCATGATGAAGCAGCCTATTTTTGTTTAGTTTGGATGCTTTACTAACACCTTTAGAACCATAGCCTTAAAAAAGGCAACAACCTAAGGACTGAACATTGGCAAAGAAAAATAATATAAAAAAGATTTGTTTGCATTTAGCTTTTCTTTTCCTATTCTGAATTATCTCTACATAAACCAGGAAGTTAGATTTGAAGAAAATAATCAGAAAGAAACTGATAGAAGCCTATTTGTCCATCACAATCTGAGAGCTTTGAGGTTGTAATATAAATGTAAACACAATCCAAAGGCATGCCACAAAGACCATAAATAATATTTTCCACATTAAGTACACACATGTGAAGATACATCCTTAATTATATTTTGAGCAGCAAATCACATTGCCCCCAAATATCACAGCTGACTAAAACAGCAAATGTTGCACCTTTGTTCAACAAAAGAGGGAAACAAAAAAACACAGCACTATGAGAGCTTATGGTGAAGGGGATAATACATAAACAAGGGGATATTTGGTTTGGTAACAGGCTGCAGGGAGTAGGGATAAAGGCCTTTCCCAGTTTGCCAAGGTGTTACTACCAGATCAGTGCTGGGGAGTCAACTATTCACTTTCTGGGACTGGAATGAATTTATTATGGAAGTTGAATTTGCAATGACACCAGGGTAAGGAGAAAAATAGTCTTTCTGGAGGAGGTAAACAGTCTGCAAAGAGATACAGAGTTAAATGACTGTGCAAAAAAGTTGACAGCTGCTGTAAAATTTTGGAAAATATGAACTCATCAATATTAGCAGAAAAATAGAGAAGCAGTATTTAAATCGAGACAGATTGCAGAACTCATTATATAGATGAATCTGGGTGCTCTGGTACCTAAATGACAAAAGGTTAGCATGCAGATGAATCCTTGGGCCTATTTGTGAAAACATACAGAGATCAAAATACCTTTATTGCTTCACACAGAGCTTACTTCACTATTCAAATACACATTCTCCCTCCTTCTAGTTGATTCTTCTTTTTATAATTTTTGTTTTAATCACAATGTTCAGACAAGTTATAAAACATCTATGAGCAGGAGAGATTTGCACCCAGGCCTTTTAACTCAGAGACAGGAACACTACAAGTACACCACAAGAGCCTTAATTATTTTTAATCCACTTGTTCAGGGCAGGTAGGACTTTAATCTAGACCTAGGAGAAAGTGAGGACTGTAGATGCTGGAGATCAGAGTTGAGAATGGGGTGCTGGAAAAGCACAGCAGGTTGGGCAGCATGTGAGGAGCAGAAGAGTCAATGTTTCAGGCATTGCTCTTCATCAGCCCTTTCTGATGAAGGGCTCTTGGCCAAAACATCAATTCTCCTACTCCTCGGATGCTGCCTGATCTGCTGTGCTTTTCCAGCACCACACTCTCGACTTTAATTCAGAGCTACTGGCCCTGGAATAAGATCACCATCACTGCACCACAAGACCTTGTATTCTTTTTCTGGCATTTCAGATAAAATCCAAATTCCTATAGCAATGAAAGTGGAGATGATGAGGACTAAGTCTGACCTGTTTCTTAAAATCAATCTGTTCAGATGTGCCAAGACACATATCTGGAGCCAGTGAGAGTTGAACCCAAACTTTCTAGTCAAGTGGCACTAATACTACTACAATCAGTATTAAATTGTATATCTCACCCCCATCTTGAAAACAGTAGAAGTCAATAAGATTACAAAGTGAGTATTTCTTTGTTTTCATCATCCATTATAACACAAGGCATGCCTCTTTCAAGGTATACAATTATTACTTTTGGAAAAGCACTTCTTTTTTGAAGAAAATTTGATAGCTGACAAGTTGCATTGACTCATTCAATATTTGAAATCTCATTTCTTTCCAGCATCTCTTTTATACTCACCAGATCAATCCTTAGTCTCTTTTCTGTGACATTCTTCATCAAGTAGACATTGTTTCACAGAGAACAATTACCATGTTTCTTTTTCATGATTGCCCATTACTGTATATAGGTGTGCCTTTAAAATACTTGAAGACCTAGACAGACCTGTTGTTTCTCCCAGTGCAAGTGTCCAAGCACCTAAGCTGCTTTTAATTATTCCATTTATTTTGTTTTTTTTATTCCCAAGCTAATGAACAACATTTGTCATTTAAAACAAAAATTGCTGGAGAAATATGACAGTTCTGGCAGCATCAATAGGGAGAAAAACAGAGCTAACGTTTCAAAACCAGTGACCCTTCATCAGAAGAAATTATATTTGTCATCAAGTGCAGCAGGATTCATTATAATTTTCATTTGTCATTTGTCATTCTTCCCACTAAAACTATAATAAATCCTGCTGTGCTTGAATAACCATCAGGAAGATCAGCTTCATGTCTGGAAGTAGAAATACTATCACTGTACCACAAACAACCCATGTTAGTTTTAATAGACAATTTCTGAACAACCTGTTCAGAGATAGTTATGACACACCTTTGCAGTAGGTGGTACTTGAACCCAGGCCTCTTGGCTCAGAGATGGGTGCATTATCACTGCATTATAACTGATTAATTTCCAACATGTTTTTGCATCATTCCCTTAACATCTAGTATGTGTTAGAAAGGCAAATGGAATGGTGGCATTTATTGCATGGGAGCAGAATATAAAAGGAGAGAAATTTTACTACAGTTGTATAGGATCTTAGTAAAACCACATCTGGAATTCTGGTCTTTTTATTTGAAATTTAATTTAATTTTATCAGAAGCAGTTCAGAAAAGTTTCACTTAATTCATTTCTGAGGTGAAGAGTTTATCTGACAAAGAAAGGTGGAACAAGTTGACCCTGTATGTGTTGGAGCTTTGAAGAATGAGCAGTGATGAGAAGAACCTGAGGTAACATGATTAGGTGGACAACGGGAGTATGTTTCCTATTTTTGGCAGAGACTAGAACTGGTGAACACAGTTTGAGAATAAGTGATCTCCTTTTCAAGATGGAAATGAAAAAAAATCTTTCAGAGTTGTTAGACTGGAATTTTTATTCCAAATGCATTTATTCAAGGCTGAGTCGGATAGATTTTTGACAGACAAGTATGGAGGGCAAACAGGCAAGTGGAGTTGAGACCACAACCAGATTAGCCAAGATCTTATAGACTAGCTGAGCAGGTTTGAAGGACTGAATGGTCTTCTCCTACTTCTAAGTTCTGTGCTTCTCTATGTACAAGTCGAACTATAATTTGATTTTTCCACAACAATGTTGACATTTGTTGGTGGCACATTTGCTCTATGCAGTCTTACGGCACAATGGAGAGCATCGTTGCTTCCTGCTTCAGAGTAGGAAGCTATGGGTTTGAGTCTCATTCCAGAACTTATTGGGCAACATGGAGGCTCACTGGTTAGCACTTCTACCTCACAAGGCCAGAGATCTGGTTCAATTCCAGCCTTGGGTGACTGTGTGGAGATTGCACATTCTCTGCATGCAATTCTGCCGAATACTTCTGTTTCCTCCCACAGTCCAAAGATGTGCAGCCTAACTGGATAATAAATACAGGGTTATGGGGATAGGGTAAGGGGCTGTGTTTGGGTGGGATGCTCTTTGGAGCGTTGGTACAGACTTGATGAGCTACATAGTCTCTTTCTGCACTATAGGGATTCTATGATTTGATGGCCAAGGAAGGTGCATTAGAAGTGCAGTCAAGCAAGTTGGTTACAACATAAGACAATGACAAGTTGTAAGAACAAGAGAAAAAATGTTGGAACTTTTATTATCACTCTTCATAGTTCCAAACTAATGCATGCACGTAAAAGTGTTCATTATCACAGCAACAGGATTTTCTGAGGAAACTGTAATACACCATTTTTGCTGTTATCTCAGTTCATTTACTCTCTGTTAATAACAGCAGTAAAGAAACTCAAAGCTAAGGTTAGTTTCTTCTGTTCATAACAGAAAGCAGTTCGAGGATTTCTGCTGAGACTTATTTGTTCCTGCAAGGGTTGCATAAAGAATAAAAACCTGTCTATCCTGTCCCACTAACAATGAAACCTCTTCGGCAGAATTTTACAGGTTTACTTGTGGGGGATTGAGTGGAGGGAGGGGCTTATAAAATTTCTTGAATGGTCATCCCACTACCTTCTGATCTTCCTACATGTCTCTATAATTTTATGGTCAGACTGGAGCAGGCTGAGCTGGCCAACGTGCCTATCCCTAATTAAAGCATTCAACATGGCAATTAGAGCTACTCCTGTTTCTTGCCCACCCTAAATTTTCAGGTGAATAGCAGATGTTCAGTATGCCAAGAAAGTACCCCTACTCAGACCTCAGGAGGGGTGGTGTAGAAGGGGTCACTCACATCAACAGCATCCTTCAACGTTGAACCAAATAATTTTTTAAAAACAGATCAGTGAAAGCTCTATGGGTGATGCAACTGAGATTAGCTTTCAATTCCAGGTCTCATTATTTGAATTTAAGCTCCATCAAGTGTCATAGTGGAATTTGAACCCATGTACTCAAAGTTTTGGCCTGGCCCTCTAAAATATTCATCCACGTGGTATGTCGGTGAAACCTTCAGTACCATAACCTCCACCATGGGTAGGGAAAGGAGACAGATCACAAATTCAGACAGAATGGTAATTGAATACCTGTAGACACCAACCTAATCCACAAATGAACCCCTCCCAATTCCTTAGGAAATCTGAGTTGCTATGGCAACATCCTGTTTTACATGTATATTGTAAATCAAAACTATGGATGGTGATGGTAGAGTTACCAAATCCTTTCCATCATATGGTTGACCAAAGATCTCTTTCAGTCTTACAATTTGTCATTGTCATATGTTGGAAGTATTGACAAGTTAACCCTCAACTTTTTTCAATACATTATGAATGCATGTTCTTTGACCATCGCGTTGTAAAATGGGAGTCAACTCAGCTTCTAGCTTAAAGGCTACACTGCACAATGAGCTACCAAACATTGTGTATTAACCTTAGAATTCAAATGTAAATGTTTAATGCACAAATCTTTTCTAAATAGTTTTCAATATTAGAGGTTCAAATTCAGTTCAATTATGTTAAAAAGTAATTCAGCATCCTGACTGTAAACCTGCATTGAAATTAGTAATTGTAAGTGATAAACGTTTTGTAATCATTAAGAATTAGGCTCTTAAGGGGACTCCTTAAATTAATGGGATGAAATGGCTGAGTTTTGTTTAATGAAGTTGACACGCTTGTATTACTAGAGGGTTACTGGTGACATAGCATTGTCTCTGTCCTTGCTACTGATAATTCTTCTTTGGAAGACAAAGAAGTGAAATATTGCATTTGAATTATCAACTGGCAATAAAGTCAAATCTGCTGTATGAGTTTGTTCCTCATACTGTGTTGCTGAAACATTTCCTCTTGTTAAGAATTACTGGAAATATTTTACAGAAATGCCTATAGGATTCAATGTGTCAGTTTTGTTTACTGCTTTTGTCTGTTTTCGATTAGATCAGCCAGATGACTTGCACCTCAAAGCAAATGCCAATGAATCTCGAACTGAGGGAGATGACCTAAATCTCACCTGTCTTGTTCGAAATTTCTTAATGCATGAACCTGCATGGTATTACCAGTCCTCACCGAATTTATCAGAAGTTAAACTGAACCAATACACTCAGAAAGTGCATGGAAACTACTCCAAAACATTATTTCTCAGTATGAAAAATGTGACTGAAAACAACACCGGAATTTACAAATGCAAAACAATGAACAACGCTTCCAAAGAGCAGTACGAGAAATACACTATGGTCTTCATAAAGCGTGAGTCTCTCAAAACATCTTTACAATTTTAGTTATTTAGAGGTCCCAGTCCTGAACATTTCAAATCTGACCCATCAGCTTAGCTGCTTACTAAATCACTTTAGTATCTGTACTGTACTGTACCATTCTTGACATTTACCTGATTGATGCCAGGTCTGTCTTGAGTTAGCTGATCTCCACGGTCAAGAACCCATCATTTACATGAGTTCCTCTGGATAAGGGACATAGAAATTTTTATAGTTCCTTAACAGGACTGTTCCACTGAGAAGAGGTTGAGTAGGTGGGCCTGTACTCAATGAAGTTTGGAAGAATGAGAGAAAACCTTATTGAAACATATAAGACTCTCAAGGGACTTGAGAGTCTAGGACCAGAGGCAGGAAGTCATTTATATAAGACAGAGATATGAAGGAATTTCTTCTTTCAGAGGATAGTCAAACTGTCATATTCTTTACCAAATAAATGCAAAAGCAAAACTGGTGAGTGCATTCTTGTGTCAAATATTAAGTGGTCTCATGTTGGCCATCCTAATTACATTTTAGCTTCACACCAAAAGACCAAAAGGAAAAAAGGAGTAGTGTATTCAGCTCCTGTGCCGTTCAATAGGATTATAGATAATATTAATGTTTTAAATTGAAATTCAATTACAATAAAAATATTTGCAAAGCCATTAGTAATTTTCCATTAGTAATAAGTGCAGAATAGATTAAGGGTAGTGTAGTGTAGTTTTGAGCTCACGATGTAGAACTGTCCAAATAATAATGTAAATCAAAATGTTATCATATAAAGCTTAAAAATCTGAATTTGGTTTAGTAAAAGCTGGTATTATTAAGAACTAACCATAATGCTGTTCAATTGTTATAACAGCCTGCCCCTGCTTTCCAATACAATAGTTCGGCACAGGATCAAGCCTCAGTATATTATTTCCTTACTCGCGCTTTCCTGGACCTAACACTGACCCTTTTGATACCACACTCGTAATAGCTTGCCTTCTTGATCTGTTTATTGCTACTTTCTGTTTTCTGCCTATTAAGCAATATTGAGTCTGTATTAATATATTTTCCCCCAGTACAATGCCTTCAAAATGTGTTGGACCTTAGCAAAAACCATTCTAAATAACCAAATATTCGACATTCACCAGTTCTCCTTTGTCCATGTTACAAATAACCGCTTTGAAAATCTCCAACAAGTTTGACAAATATGATTTCCCTTTCATAAATACTACTTGACACTACCTAATTTTACCAGTTGTCATTGGTAAATAGATTCTAACATTTTCTCTAGAGCAGAGGTCAAGTTAACAGATCTGTAGTTCTCCATTCTTTCTTGTCCTCCCTTCTTAAATAGTGAACTTATATTTTTGACCTTACAGTTAGCAGGAACATTTCCAGCATCTGTAGAAATATGAAGAATAACCATCCATGCATCCAATATCTCTACTGCTATTTCCTTCAACAATCAAGTATGCAGTTCATCTGGTCCAGGAGATATAGCAATCTTCAATCCAGCCATTTTTTTCAACTGCTACCTCTGTACTAAAACTAATATCATTTAGCTCTTTAATTACCCTTGATCTCTAAATATTTCAGAGAGATTTTCTATACTAACTTGCACAAAGCAGGCACAAAGTAATTATTTCGTATCTCCACCATTTCCCTGTTCTCCACTATAAATTCTCTTGCTCCCCTCCTCCCACCCCCACAGCAATGAGTGCATATTTATCTTTGGTAATTTTTTTTTCTTTTCACCAGTCAATAGAAGATTTATGTCTCTGCCTAGCATGCACTTGTATTCTTCCTTTCCTTTTCCTTGTCAGCTTTTTGACCTCCCTTTGAAAGATTATAAATTGCTCCCAAGCCTTCCCACTTTTTCTGACAGTCTTATTAGACACCTCTTTTGATCTAATGAAATCTTGCACATATTTCACATTTCCCTTTAGGTGGTCATACTTAGCGGAATGTGTATTTGTGGTTTTACAGTGTTTATTCACATACTAGTCATTGCCCGTCTGCCATCAAATGTTTTTGTATATTTTCCTAAACCACCCCAGTCATCACACTTCTAATAACCTCATAGCTTCATTTGCCTGGATTTAAGTTCCTAGTTTCACCATGAGCTTTGTTGCATTCAAGTTTCATGTAAAATGGTCACTATAAAGGCTTCTTTACAGCAAAGTTTCTATTTAGATTTTTCCCATTACACACTACCAAATCCAAAACAGACTGATGCCTAGTTAGCTCCTCAACACACTGTACCTGAATTGCATCTCATAAACAGTGCAGGAAATCATCCTCTGCAGCATTAGTGCTGATTTGGTGAACTTAAGCTACATGTAAATTAGTCATCCAGTATTATTATATTGCCCACATGAAATGCATCTCTAATTGCATAGTTTATAGTGAGCCCAACATCCATATTGAAGTTTAGTTTTCTATAAACAACTCCCAGCAATGTTTGTTTCCCTTCAGCTCCATCCACACAGATTCTACATCTTGATTCTTGAATCAAAGATCATTGCTTATTAATGTACTGGTGTCATTTCTTCTTAGGAGTGCGTTCCCGTCTCTTTTTCATTTTGCCTTCCCTTCTTAAATATAGAACCTAGTTGGAGCTTCAGAAATCTCCTGGAATTAACCAAAATGCATCCAATAAAGAGAAAAATCTCTGCTTTTATCTCCTCCAGTGATCAAAACCAGTTTAGGAAACCTCATTGAAATCACTTCAGTCAGGAAAAGAGAAGAGAACTGAAAAAAAGTGTTAAATTAACAGTTGAAAATGGTTCTTTTTTTTCCCCTATCATTGCAGCTAAGACCATCCCGATTCTTCAAAAAAACCTGACAGGGCAGGAGGTCAACAGCAGTGGCACTGTGATCCTGACTTGCGATGTCAGTGGACGACCACCTCCCAGCATCACCTGGTACAAAAATGAACAACAGGTTCTTCCAGCTTCAGGTGAATTACACGATATTTTCCATCTCTTTTTCTTTTTCTGAACAAAGTGCTAAAGCTAATAGGAGTGTAACCTTATTAATCTGAAAGCTAATGGTCTTTTCAAACATGATAATTTTCTTATACATTGGGCCTTGGTGCTTCACCTTCCTTGGTAAGGAAAAACAAACTCCAAAATAATAAAAAGAGATTTCAAAGCTGATACTTTTTAAAGTTACATGTACTCACTTGTTTTTAGGTGTATCGCTAAACAGTATTAGCTTCTTTTAAACATCTATCTTCTGTCCATCTGGAAGTGGTATTCAAGGCATGTGGAGCAGTTGTCAAGAGAATAACTGCCCTTTCACATGTGAAATGTATAGACAACAGAGCCTGGCAAATTTTTTAAAGCTTTAAAGTTCAGACAGTTGCCTTATTGCTGATGGTTTATATTCCAATGTCATATTCACCTTGAACTTTGAGAAACATTCCCATCTGTCTACGTAACAATAGTCACTGTATTTCATTTTGCACAAAAAGCTTTCAAATCTTTTGATGTGATGGATGCTGAAGAAATACAGGTATTAGTCACAGTATTTTTATACAATTTCAAAGCATAATAATGCTCAAAATATCACATTCATTTAAATTTCAATATTTCAATGTACACAAAAATTCAAAGTCAGAAAAAGTTGCATAATTCCCAACAATTTGACCTTGATTATTTTATTCCTGTCAATCAATTTTTATTCATTTTCGCCTTTATGGATTTTCTTCAGTTTTGTTTAAATTTCTATCAATAATTTTTACTCATATGTCCTCTGTTCAATAACATCTGGGGGTGAATCAGTGCACTTACAATGAGCAGCAGCATTGCAAAGATGTTTACTGAGTTTCTAACAAAGGAAACACATCATACTCTCAAGATAAATGTGTCAAGTCCATAAATTGTATCTTATGCCAATTTTTATGTCTTCTAACATGTACCTTATAAATAAATCTGGTTTATGGGCAACCATAAAGTATAGGGTGCAGTATATAAACCAGATTGAGCTGTGGTTGCCTGAAAACAGATACAATTAGCTTGTTTTTTAATTCATTCATGAGATGTAAGTTACGCCAGCTAGACCAGCATTTATTGTCCAACTTAATGGCCGAGAGGGCAGTTTACATTGCTCTGTGACTGAAGTCACATGCAGACCAGACAACATCCTTTCTTAAAGGTAATTAGTGAACCTGTGTATTTTTTCCCCAACAGTTAACAATGGTTTAATCATCATTAATTCTAGATTTTCATTGAATTCAAATTCCACCATTTGTGAGAAGATTTGTAGCTCGGGTGCTCGTTGCTGTGGTTCTGTTCGCCGAGCTGGAAGTTTTTGTTGCAAACGTTCCGTCCCCTGTCTAGGTGACATCCTCAGTGCTTGGGAGCCTCCTGTGAAGCGCTTCTGTGGTGTTTCCTCCGGCATTTATAGTGGCCTATCCCTGCCGCTTCCGGTTGTCAACAGAAGCGCTTCACAGGAGGCTCCCAAGCACTGAGGATGTCACCTAGACAGGGGACGAAATGTTTGCAACAAAAACTTCCAGCTCGGCGAACAGAACCACAGCAATTCCACCATCTACCACAGTCAGATTTGAGCCTAGGGCCCCAGAATATTATATAAATCTCTGGATTAATAGTCAAGCAACAATACCATTAGGCCATCACCTCCCCTTGCAAGCCAAAGGTTTATGTTGTACTGTGGCATAACAATAAGGAAGGCCTTTGATTAAATCCTCAATTTCTACCAACGTACCTGACTTCAGCCAGACTTCGAGCACAGATGCAATAAGTTGCCTCAACAGTTCAGGGTTGGAGGAAGGAAACATTAGTAAACATCCCTATGATTGATGGCTGGGTAGTATGGTTGTTTGGAGGCCAGCTCAGAACTAGAAATCAACTGCGCTATGAGGCCTTCTTTAGTTAAATTGCTTAGATTATATTGTAATCACTGTCCAGTCTCCAACACAAAAAAAACCCTCTAACTGTGGAACTGCCATTAGCTGGGTTCAGTGCATTCTGGAGAAGTGGAAAGAAAAAATGGACAAGAGGAGGAGGTTTGCTGATGGTGAAACTGTGCAGCAATGCTATTTTTTAAAAATTATGCTGGGATTCTGTCCTAGCCACGGAATGTTTTAATGATTATTTTAAGACATAATTAATGAACAGTATAAAAACATTTGAATCACAGACACGGTTTGGTTTTCACACTCACCTCAGCTCTATATGTGTTTTCTCTCAAATAATTTCCTTTTATGTAGCACCTTAATAAGATGTTATGAAAATGCCATGCAGTCTTCATAGTGCAATAAATCATGACAGAAAATAAGTAGGAAAGAGTTTTTTAGACACTACATTAAAATATCAGATGCCTGTATAATTATCAAGGATATTTAATTGGCTTCCCTTAATATTAAGCACTGATACTTTTATCAAGAAGCATCATGTTTGCCCCAGGATGTAAAATGTAGATATGAGGCAGCCAATTGGCCTATTTCCACACTCTTCTGTATGTTAGGATACATTTTCTTCCAGATGCACTTCAGTCCCCTCGTCACTCAATCATGTGACCAATTTTTTTGGTGCCTAAAAATTCCATGTTGACATGATATGAAGGACATCAGATTCCCAATACTAATTCTTCTTCAGCAACTGTTGCTCCCATGTATTGGAAAAGCAAGCATCAGATGAGAACATGATCAGAGTTAATCACACTCAATATTGACTATCAAGATCGATGTGTAAATAATAGCTATTTGAGGAAGGCATCGGAAAGTGTAACCAACAAGGACAAATGCTAATCAGGAAAAGATAGTAGACGTTTAGTAGCGATAAATTATGGATGAAGAAAATAAGACTGATCTATAACAGTGTGGTCTGCAAGTGAGCACTTGAGTAAAACATTATAGGACCACAGTTTACAAAATACCACTATTAATATAAGCATACAGTACAATGCATTCATTTGGTATTCCTGCATCTATAATTTTAATTAAATTTATAAAAATGGCCGCAGACATAGAAGTGTTAGTGAATAATAGTGATTTTGAGCTTTATGAGACATAAGGAAAGATGACAATGATGAATATTATGGGTTTTGGAGGATTCTTGAAGTAAGAGATCTGGTTGAGAGGCAGGGCAAGCCAAAATTGCAATCCTGGAGAGTGGGATCTAAACAACTAAAAGCAAATGTGCTAATGATGGAGCAATAGGCAGAAGAGGCTGGAGTCAAAGAACAGAGATTTTGCATGAGTTGTACCATTGGACGTGCTTATGGAATTGGGAATAGGCAAGATTAGAGAAGCTTACACACAAGGATGAAAATCTTCTTTATATTGGAGGGTGACTTTGTGATGGAGAAAATATGATATTGATACTTAACCCATGGTTTAATAGAGCACCCAGGTTGTGAACTATGGATGCACTGATCTGGTTAAAATAAATAAATTAATTGTCCTCTGTTAAACTAATAGACAAGGGAATGTCATAAGAACACAAAATATACTTGCCTTGTGAGCAAATATCAAGTGAGAATACGATTAGAGTTGGCTGCAATGTTGCCTTATAGTTTCATAGTCATTGCCAAGGTCAGTAATATAAACAATAGACATTTAGGGAAGGCATCAGAAAATTTAAGGAAGGCATCACTACAAGACGACATGGTTAGACAGAGTATTACGTTCTGCAATTTCCAGGCTCATGTCTATTGAGAAATTAAAGCCTTTTGGGAAATTTAGACAAGGTAATGTAAATGAATAGCAATTATATTTCAGTATATGTATAGAATACCTGCAGAAAATATCATTATTTATTTAGAGCTTAGAATTATTCTATGACTCTAACATTGTTTTATTTATATTATAAATAGCTATGGAATCAAGTTCCATGGTTTGAAACAAGAATGAAAATTTTATTTGTGACTGTTTACGTACCACTTATGAAGACTGACAGTTGCAAGACATCTTTAAATACTAATATCAAAAAATGTGATTTCTTTCCTAAACTTAGGTATTTTTTTGGAATCAGGAAACAAAACTTTAATCATTGAAAGAGTCAGATATGATGATGAAGGAGAATACAAATGCAAGGCCACCAATGAGCAGGGAAGTGTTGAAACCTCAGCATATGTATCAGTCCTAGGTACGGATCTGCAAGCATGTTCTTTCTCTGTTTGAGCAAAATGTGGATGTTAGACCATGGCAGTGAAATGTTCCTCTTTCATTATGTTCACATAATTTAAATGGTGAAAAGGGGGAATAATGCTCACATATACACAAACTCGCATATGGTACGCTCAAGCGCACATCCAAAGCTTTTGCAAAGAATGCTAATCTACACTCTAGTATCACAATAGTTTTCCTATAATTATAACTAAAGCCACTATTTTATGAACTTCATTTAAAGATCGCCAAAACCTCAAAAGTTGACACCAGTCTACAAGTAATTTTTTTCAGAATCTCAGAAATAAATAAAGAATGTGATGTATTCAGTCACTGTTAACAAATGACCCGTATATTTTGTGCTTTGCATCATCCTAGAATTTGCACACATATGCATTCTGTTTCTATTCTTTTTAAAAAGTGTCTTTAGGTGTCTTGGTAATGCTGCTTTTGCAATGAAAACTTTAAATAATTAGCAAGATTTAATAGTTACATTTAATAGTTAAAGCTTCTCTTACAACAAATGCTCACATTCAAAGGGAAGAAGTTATCACTAAATTAAGTTAAAGACTGTTCTATGCTACATTTTGGGTTCACATGACAGTAGATTCAGAACTGTGTCTGTAACCATTAATAACTTAATGCTGGGCTATATTAAAACTTAATCCATTGACAATGGCAACTTTTTGACTCCTTTTTTCAGGGTCTGAGGAGAAATCCAACCTGGAACTGATCATTTTGGTCTGTACTGGGGTAGCAGCCACACTCTTCTGGCTTTTGCTCACACTTTTTATACGTAAACTCAAAAAGGTAAGGGTATAAGTAATTTTTCTAGTTGCCGCATTTATTTTGCATCATGAAACAAAGGATTAAAATGTTAGATGAGGAAAACATGCACAGAATTATGACTGGTTGGAGGTGCAATTGCTTCAAACTGCGATCAGTTCCAGAAAACAACATCTGAAACTTTCCCAAGACCTATACAAACACTACTAATTTGTTAGTGAATTACAAGTTCCAACACAGTATTTTATGTGTTGTACTTAGTAAAATAGAAATATTCTTCTCTATTTGTTCCACTTTCTCCCTTTATTTCTTAAGAGTGTGGCACTGGTCTCCACGTATCTGGAAATTTGCTTATAATACTCACATCTGACTGAGAATATTTTGCATTCAAGTCATTCTGCAGAATGTAAACCAGGCTAACACTCCACTTTTGGAGAAGCCATCTTTTGGTTTAAACATTGAAGGTCTACCTCATCTAAGATGCTGTGAAAGTATTCTAGGGAGGAAAATGGACCCCTCTCTAGTATCCCAGCCAGCATTTATCCCTCAATCAGTGCCAAGAATTAATTTTTTAAAAAATAATTATTTTAGATGTTGATTATGGATAATTGCACAAATCATTTGCCTCTTTCCTTTTTTATAGCAATGAAGGATGTTGTGAAACTTGAAAGGATTCAGAAAAGGTTTACAAGGATGTTGCCAAGGTTGGAGGATATGAGCTATAGGAAGAGGCTGAATAGGCTGGGGCTGTTTTCCCTGGAGCGTTGGAAGCTGAGAAGTGAACTTAGAGAGGTTTATAAAATCATGAGAGGCATGTATCGGATAAAATAGACAAGGTCTTTTCCCTGGGGTGGGAGAGTCCAGAACTAGAGGACATAGGTTTAAGTTGAGAGGGGAATGATTTAAAAGGGACCTAGGGGACTTTTTCACGCAGAGGGTGGTGTGTGTATGAAATGAGCTGACAGAGGAAGTGGGGAAGGCTGATACAATTACATAATTTAAAAGGCATCTGGGTAGGTATTTGAATAGGAAAGGTTTGGGGGAATATGGCCAAATGGGACTAGATTAATTTAGGATATCTGTTTGGCATGGACGAGTTGGACCCAAGGGTGTGTTTCCATGCTGTACATCTCTAGGACTCTGTGACTACATTTCACAGATGCTTGTTTGGCTGTAAACACTTTGGAGTGTCCTGATGTTGTGACAAACACTATATAATACAGGTTATTCCTTCCTATAGTGGCTGGGTTCCCTCAGGTACTAAATTCCAAATGATCACTCATCTAACCTTAACTAATACATTGTGGTTCATTTTGCTGGAACAAGGTTCACTTCTACACACCCGATCTTTAAACTTCCATAAGATATGCCCCGATCTTACAGGTTTTCTAGGCTCAGTCAGTGAAACATTTTTCGTAGGCTTGTTCATCTCCAACATGACACTACGCGGTCCAAACAGCAGGTGATTGACTGCGATAAGTCTGCCATAGTATAACATTGCAGCACCTCTTGCAATGCCTTGAAATTTGAAATGTATTATTTTAGATATCTCACGTGGTATTTGTTGGTGGGAGAGGAGGGCGGCTTCTACAGCATCTTCTCATCTCTCAACTCTTCACATTAAACAGAATTTTGAAGTTCAGTTTTATTGCAGCATAGATCATGGAAAACACAACAGATGCCTTTTTTCTAGTATGTACGTAACCCATAAAGTGAATGGAAATTTCATATCAACCTCTACTTTCAGCAGTAATTTGAAAGGCCACTACCACTGCCCACTTCAATTTGGTTATAAATCAGAGAAAATATATTTCTGCAGATGTTGACAGCCTATTCAACTACATGGGCAAGGCTTACTCACATTCACAGGTGTACAAACTTCCAATGGGATTCATTAATTCAATACGGCAATTCCAGGCTAACTTTTTATAGTGCAGGTATGCCAAAACCATGGTTATGGTGACCCCACTGCTAACCTGGCTTAACTTTAACTCAGTTAAAAATCACACAACACAAGGTTATAGTTCAACTGGTTTAATTGGAAGCACTAGCTTTTGAAGCGCTGATCTTTCATCAGGCGACTGGTGAAGGATCAGCACTCTGAAAGCTAGTGCTTCCAGATAAACCTATTGGACTATAACTGGGGTTGTGTGAATTTTGACTGTCCACCCCAGTCCAACACCAACTTCTCCACATCATAACTTTAACTCAACATGGATCAGAGGTCAAAGCCAGCATTTTCCAGAAACTGAACTGTTCACTAATACTGTTCAGTGGAGTCTTTACTTGCTAAAACACTGATTGACAATAGTTCATAATATCTTTGCAGCCAAGTTCTGGGGATGTTAAATCTGGATATCTGTCCATCATAATGGATCCGGATGAAGTACCACTGGATGAGCAGTGTGAGCATCTAGCATATGATAGCAGTAAATGGGAGTTTCCTAGGGACAGACTCAGGCTTGGTAAGTACAACACACTTACAGACAGGATCTTCTGAAAGATGCAATAATATAATTTAGGGAAGGAAATATTCTTGAGACCAAGCATCAGTTTGTTTTTGACATTTACATTTCAATCAGAGTTCACTACTTCAAAACATTCACCCAGAGCAATTCTTGCTTCAGTAGTGGCATTGACTTCTGGACTCAGCTCAACATTTCCTCCTCTAACTTATTGGGATGGAACTAATGAACTTGGTCACATAGCGAAATGGAGCAAATGGGCTGATCTAATAGGTGGAATCTTGTTGAGGGGGTCAAGGTCTCATCTTTCTGCTGCAGAGCTGGTAAGAGGCCTGTGTGACCTCTTCTACACTTGATCTTAGCCAAAAGGCCAAGAAGGGCTTCAAGAAGGTTTACTGAGCCATACATCAGTTTGGCAAGTGAAGTCACCAGCAGGCCATTCTCCAGAATCAAGACCCTTGAGGCAGAAGTCTCAGCTTCAGAATGTACTCGACAGCTACTGGGAATTTATGCTGTAAACTTGTTCACAAGATGGATGCTAAGCCAACATTTTATTTGTCCATCCCTAATTGCCCAAACAACAGTTAAGAGCTAATCTCATTGCTATTGGATTGAAGCCTACTTAAATACTGGACTTTTTAATTCCCTGCCCTAATCCCCTTACTGCCACTTCTCTGTGATATCCATAACATTGTTCTCACCAATTTCAATCTGCACTACAAGCTCATTTATCTTGCTTCATATACTGGATGCATTTAAATACAACACACACAGTCCTGTATGTACCACGCCTCTTCTCATAGTTGTCCCTGATCTGCTGTGCCTCAAATTAGATTCTTGACTCCTATCACACTCTGTCCTATTACTCATTATGGAAGCTTTAATAACCTTTCCACCCTTTTAACTTGTGACCGCCCTATTTAGTCTTTCCGCTAGGATCCTGGTCCCAGGTTCACAGGAACATGCACCCGAATTCCTTGGGCTTTACTTTATCTTCAATAAGGCAAAGCAGCATGTACACTTCATTGTTTAGGTCAACTAATTAATGAATCATTTTTATGTCTAATCAATTTTAGGAACTTAGCATCTTTATTGACTTTACTTCATTTTTTAATATTTCCAAATCTTTTACATTGAATTGTATTTTTCTGCTGGTACAAGTGTACACATTGATCTAAGGATATATCTATTGTGAACTGAACCTGTTTCTCTTTACACAGGCAAAACACTGGGACTTGGTGCATTTGGCAAAGTGGTAGAGGCATCTGCTTTTGGGATTGACAAGTCTTCAACCTGTAAAACAGTGGCTGTAAAAATGCTGAAAGGTACATTTCTGCTTCCTCGTTAATTATGGATTTAATGCAGACATTGCAGGTATTAACATCAGCTGCCTACAAAGTAGTCTCCATCTAACAACAAACATTTTCTGTAAGTTTAACTGGGCATTGGGCTGTCCCAGCTTCCAGTCTCCTACTGCATCCTTCTCAACTAACTCACTGATGGAGAATTAGGAGCTGAGCAAAAATATCTGTGGACATAGGGACGGCAGAGAATTGGAGATTTCCTTGCTGCATTGGAATTGAAGGAGAATCAATTATTTTTTATTTGGACAATTTGCAGGAGTTTTTTTTCACAAGGTTGTGGAACTTAGCCGGCAGTACATCTAACCTCCATGTAACCTCCATGTATCTGCAACTTGTTTATTTAGAAGAGGTGAGAGCAAGATTTGAATGTCAGGATGCCATAAGATTCAGAGATTGTGGTCACCGAAAGGATATAATTAATAGCCCGGAGGATAGCTATAGGCAAATTCTTGCATAGACTCCCTGCAGTGTGGAAATAGGCCCTTCAGCCTAACAAGTCCACAGTGACCCTCTGAAGAGTAACCCACCCAGACTCATTCCCATACCCTATTATCCTATATTTGCCCCTGACTTACGCACCTAACCTATACATCCCTGAAAACTATGGGGAACTTAGCATGGCCAATTCACCTAACTTGCACATTTTTGGATTGAGGGAGAAAACCAGAGCACCTGGAGGAAACCCTCACAGAATGCGCAAACTCCACACAGACGTTCGCCTGAGGCTGGAACCAAACCTGGATCCCTGGCGCTATGCGACTGTAGTGCTAATCACTGAGCCACCTTGCCAGTGCAATTGCTTTTTTGTCACATACTTGAATGCATTCAGTATATGAAACAAGATAAATGAGCTTGCAGATAAGATTGAAATTGGGAGATATGATGTTTTGAGAATGACAGAGATGTGGCTGCAAGGTGATTGGGGTGGGAACTAAATGTCCAAGGATACATGCCCTACTGATAGAACAGATGGCAGAGGAGGTGGGGTTTTCTTGTCAGTAAGAAATGAAATTAAATCAATAACAAGAAGTGACATAAAAGGTGGAATCTATAGAATCTGTGTGCGTAGAGCTGAGAAACTGCAACGGCAAAAAAGATCCTGATGGGAGTTATGCACAAGCATCCTATAAGTAGTCAGGATGTTGGGGAAGCAAATAAATCAGGAGATAGAAAAGACATTTAAGAAAGGCACTATTACGATAATCATGGGGGACTTCATTATGCAGGTGGACTGGGAAAATAAGATTGGTTGCATCACAAGAAAAGTAATTCATGGAATGTTTACCAGGTCTTTTTATTTGGAGCAGCTTATGGTAGATCCCACTCGGGAACAGGAAATTCAGGATTTGGTGATGTGCAATGAGGCAGACTTAATGAGGGAGCTTAAGGTAAAGGAACCATGAGGGTAAAGTCACCACAATATAATAGAATTCATCCTACAGTTTGAGAGAGAAAACATTGATTCAGATGTAACAACATTACAGTTGAAATATAGGTAACTACAAAGATGAGGAAGGAGCTGGCTAGGGTAGATTGGAAGAGGAGCTTCACAGGGATGATGGTAGAACAGCAATTGCAAGTTTTCTGGGAATAATTCGGAAGGAGCAGCAGAAATTCATCTCACAGAAGAAGAAGCATACTGAGGGGAGGATGAGGCAACCATGGCTGACAAAGGAATTCAGGGACATCATAAAAGTAAAAGGAAAAGCATACAACGTGGTGAAGATTAGTGAGGAAAGCTTTTAAAAACCAACAGACGACAATTAAAAAAGCTATATGGGGGAAGAAGATGAAGTATGAGAGTAAGTTAGCTAGTACTATAAAAGAAAATTGCAAGAGATTTTTTAGATATCTAGAAGATAAGAGAGAGGCAGGAATGGACATTAAACCACTGAAAAGTGAGCAGAAAAGGTCTGAAGTTGTATAATCACCCAGCCTAGTTGGCTACACCCCAAGGTTCTGAAGGGGAAAGCTGAGGAAATTGTGCAGCTGATTTTTCAGGAATCATTGGAGTCAGTGAGGATTCCAGAGGACTGGATAATGAATAATATTACATCCCTGTTTAAGAAAGGAGGGAGGCAGGTGTCAGGAAACTATGGGTTAGCCTGACCTCAGTCTTTGGTAATATTTTAGAGTCCATTACTTAGGAAGAGGTTATGGAGTACTTAGAAGTACATTATAAAATAGGACTGAGTCAGCATGGCTTCATGAAGGAGACGACATACCTGACAACTCTATCAGAATTCTTGGAGGAGGTAACAAACAATTGAGAAAAAGGAGAGCCAATGGATGTAATTTATTTAGATTTCTAAAAGGCCTTTGATAACGTGCTGCACAGGAAGCTACTAAATAAAATAAGAGCTCATGATGATAGGGACAAGGTATTCGCATGCATAAAGGATTGGCTGACCTGGCAGAGAATGGGTATAAAAGGGGTCTTTTTCTGGATGGCAGCCAGTGACTAGTGGATTTCCATAAGGGTCAGTTTTGAGCCAACAATTATTCATTTTATATATTTACAATCCAGACAAAGGAATTAGGGGTATTGTTGCTAAGTTTGAAGATCACACAAAGAGAGGTGGAGGGACAGATGGAATTGCAGAATTGGGAAGGTTGCAGAAGGACTTAAGACCATAAGAGCAGAAATTCAGCCATTTGGCCCATCAAGTCTGCTCTGCCATTTGATCATGGCTGATAGGTTTTTCAATTCCATTTTCCCACTTTCTCCCTGTACCTTTTGATCCCTTTGGCAAGCAAGAGCTTGTCTATCTGTATCTTAAATATATTCAATAACTGGCCTCGACAGATCTCTCTGGCAATTAACTCCTCACCACTCTCTGGTAAAGAAGTTTCTCTTTATCTCTGATCTAAAGGGTTTTCCCTTTACTCGAAGGCTGTACCCTTGGGCCCTTGTCTCTCCTGTCAATGGAAACATCTTCCCAACATCCACTCTGTCCAGACAATTCAGTATTCTGTAAGTTTCAATTAGATCCCTCCTCATCCTTCCAAACTCCATTGAGTATAGTCCCAGAGTCCTCAAATGTTCAGGTGAGGAGACTGGACAAAGAAGTCGTAGATGGAATACAATGTGGGGAAGTGTGAGATTATAAACTTAGGTAAGAAGAATAGAGGCATACATTATTTTCCGAAATGGGGAAAGGCTTTAGGAGTTTGTAGCATGACATGGGAGTCCAAGTTCATGGATCTCTTGAGGTTAACATACAGGTTCAGCTGGAAGTCAGAAAAGCAAATGCAATGTTAGAATTTGTTTCAAGAAGGTTTCCATACAACAGCAGAGATGTATAAGGCTCTGGTCAGACTGCATTTGGAATATTGTGAGTAGCACTGGGCTCTGTATCTAATGAAGGATTTGTTGCTCCAGAGGACATTTTTTAAAAGAATAATCCTGAGGATAAAGGGCTTATCATTTGAGGAGTGGTTGAGAACTCTGGGTGTGTACTTGATGGAGTTTAGAAGGCTGAGGGTGAATCTCATTGAAATTTACAGGATACCAAGAGGCCTGGATAGAGTGGATGTGGAGTAGATGTTTCCACTAGGAGGAGGCACTAGGGCCCAAGGGCACAGCCTCAGAGTGAAGGGATGATCCTTTAGAACTGAGATCGGGAGGAATTTCTTCAGCCAGAGGGTGAGCAATCTGTGGTATTCATTGCTGCAGAGGGTTGTGGAGGTCAAGTCATTGAGTGTGTTTAAAACAGAGTTAGATAGGTTCTTGATTAGTGACAGAATTAAGGACTATAGAGAGAAGTCAGGAGAATGGGGTTGAGAAATACATCTTATGATTGAATCGTGGAGCAGACTGATGGGCTGAATGGCCTAATTCTGCTCCTGTATCTTATGGTCACATCCCAGATTCTCTAGAGGGGAATCTAATCCAATAACTTAACTGAAGTGTGTCACAGATAGTAAGTTTTAGATGCATCTAAAAATTGACTTTATACCAGTAAAGTGGTGGAAACTAGGAGTATAGGGTTAAAGTTTTTTTAAAAAATAGCTTTTAGATATTAGCTAAATTCATTCCTGTAATAAGGATTTTTTTCAGTGGCAAGGTGACACTGAATTTTCCAGTATCAATGATTAGTGATATATCAATGCAGAGCAGAAAATTGATCCATAGCACCCTCCCCTATCCTGACTTGCAGCAATCTTTCATGTATCAGACACATTAGCTCGTGACTTCTATCCTTGTTGGTGGTGAACTGAGAAGCAGGAAGGGTTTTGTTTCTGTGGGTTGTTATTGTACTGTAATGATGCCACTTTTACACCTCCAACAGGGAGGTGTATTGGGAGTAACATTTCCTTCAAGCTGCATCACTGCCCTCACACGCAGCCATGCCAAGGTTCCACACATGGTGATCCAGTTCTGGAAGACTCACAGACAACATTCTAGCCCACCACCAACTGTGGCCTCCAGTTGACCATTTAAATGTCTCCTCCCACCTCCACAGGGAATGAACCAGTTGTTGCTGTGCAGCATAGAGAGAAGCTCAACATATGCAGAGGGCTGGTCACCTCTGGATGTGGAAGAATTTGGGGTGTAGGATGAAATGAGGTGAAGTGGGGAGTAGGAAACAATTCTCCATTTAAAAAATGCATTCAGTTTACAATTGAGAAACTGGGCATTGGGAATGAGGAGATCCATTGAGAACAACCTCCCGCAAGTCACTGTGCCTCTCTCCTTGCAACCACCCACCCCACGACTACCCATATTACTGATCCATGCCTGCCTTCAGGCCTGTCCTTCTGGCATCAGCCATGCTGTTACTGTTGCTCTCAAGAGCTTCCAGCCTTTGGTTTACCTGCAACTCTCTGTAAGTAGGGCTCCACCGCCAGGGTCTTGATTAGAGGGGAAGGCCCATATATCAGTGACCTCTCCAGTGCCAGACTGGAATGTGATTCAGCAAGCTATCCCTAAAAAAAGCAATGTGACTCTCTCATCCACTCTCCAGCTTGCAGGCTAAAGCCCTGATACCTCAACAAGAATGCACCAACTCACTATGCAGGTGGTGAGGAATGTCATCCTGCTATAGAGGAAAATGAAAATAGATCAATGGATCAGTTATTTCCAGATCACTCTCTGATTAAGGCAAGCCTGACGACAGATGAGAAGTGGATGCTTCATACAGTCGAGAGACAGGGAGAATTGTGGAATTTAAACCATCAACTTTTCTTCACGACAAATTAGAAAACATATTCTGGCCATTCCATTTTTGAATGTTAACTTATTAACCATGTATTGTTAATATATTGTTTGGAATTTATTACTGTTCATAAAAGTATCTCGATATTTATATTTAGAAGAAATGAGATCAAGGCTAAATCTTGAGTAAATCTAAACTTTATCATTTCCTGGTTCTGTTATCATTCTAAAAACAGAATTGCAACCTTGGCTTTTTAACCTTGCTTTGAAGACAGATCAAACAACACGTTTCCTAGTCTATGAATTCATTCAACCTCATTCTTTAACAGAAGGCGCTAGCACAAATGAATGCAAAGCTCTCATGTCAGAGCTGAAAATTCTTATTCACATTGGCCATCATCTGAACGTGGTGAACATGCTGGGAGCCTGTACCAAGCCTGGAGGTAAGGACTAAAGACCCCTTGTATGCTAAAGCACACAAAAAGTTTGTTGGCTTCCCAGAGCTACTCACTTAGATGAAATAGCCCTCCTTTCTATAGACACACTTCCACTTTTGACTTGGGGCAATTAGTAATGAAGATGTGAATAAGATTCCTTCTAACGTACTCCACAAGTTTATTCATTTAATTCTAAACAAAAAAAAACTACCTATTTTCTTCAGTGTTTGTTTTCTAACTTGAAATGAGACATGGGCTTTCTTTCTCATGAAGGTGAGGTTAATCAATTATATAAATTGTTTGCTTCACCGTAGTTCCAGATAATTGGTGACCCTGACCTACTTCACAGCCAAACAATTAAAATTTAACAAAATTCAATATAGTATTTGTGCACAACAACAGATCTCCAGTTAAGTTTCATATTCAGCTTCACAACATCAATTTCTAAACCTTTGGCTCCAATGTTCATTTTAGGATTTGTGAGGAGTAAAATTCAAAAGGAGAATCCATGCTACATTTTCATCATGCAGTTTACCAAGAATAGCAGAGATAATGGAACAAAAATTGTTGCAATACACCTACAAACCTATCAGTTTAGATGTGGAATAAATTGTACCCAACCTTTGCAGGGACTAAGCGCACTGTCAAAACTGCACTATCAAACCTTTTCCAGATATTGCTTACACAGTTGGTCACCACATGAGCAGCGCACACATTGAACCTACTATGCTTAGTGTTTTCCAATAGCTCTTCCAGCCACCATCCAGTAATATGCTTTTGACACTCTTTATCAAAAGCACCTTCTTATTGAAGCAGAGGGAGTGGAGTACTCCTCCACTGCAGTGATTGTAACGAGGTCAGCCAACTACACTTGAGTAAAACTAAACTTTATCATTTCCTTGTTCTGTTTTCATTCTAAGAATAGAATTGTAACCTTGGCTTTTTAAACCCTGCTTTGTAATCCGATCAAACAATGCATTTCTTATTCTATAAATTCACTTGAACCTCACTCTTTAACAGAAGGCACTAGCACAAATGAATGCAAAGCTCTGGTGTGTTCATAAAATGTGAGTTCCCTGATTGGAGCTGTTAATCTGATCCAATCAGAAATCTTGGTTGACAGAGATAAATAGGAATGTGTATGGTTCTGGTCACTCTGAAAGCTGGCTCTGAGGATGCCAGACCAGTGTCAAATACAATGCACATCTAAATAAAGGGTGACTTGGTGAAGGGTTACTGGCCTCTGCGGAGTTATTCATCTATCGTTCCACAAGAGTCACAGTCATCCTCACCACCCTCCTATAATTTTCATTCTTATGCTAGGAATTTGCCTAAATTGCCAAAGTGAGGAGGCAAAGAGACCTCATTCAGATGAGGCCTGAGAATCAACTCATGTCAACCCATGGTCTTTTTGCTTTAGCTGCAGGCAGTCTCCACAAGCCCAAATTTATGTCTGAAAATGAATGCCAAGGAATTTTGTTGAACTGCACAAGAGAATTATAGCATGACGTTATGGTCACAGGACAGAGGAGACCATTTTGACCCTTCAAAATGACATGGAGCACATTTCTTTTAATATCAATTGAATAACAACAACCATGTTTTCTTTCTTGGAAAAGCTCAGCAGCATCTGAGGTAGGGTCACTGGACCCGAAATACTAATTCTGATTTCTCCCTACAGATGCTGCCAAACCAGTTGAACTTTTCCAGCAATCTCTGTTTTTGTTTTGGATTTCCAGCATCAACAGTTCTTTCCATTATTTTGTTTTCTTTCCTGTTTATTTTATAGGTGTAATCAAATTGCAATCAATCACTATACTTAAAGTTTATTTTTATTAAATGTCAAACTTTTCTGACATGGGCTTTTTGTGTGATTAAGATGTCAAAAACAAACCAAAAAAATTAGTAAGTTATTATATATTTCACAAAATGAGTCTGCTGAGTTTTGGCAGGAAGGCACATGGACCAGGAAAGTTTGAGGTTTCATTTCCACTCTGTTTGCTCGCCTCAGTGTGTTAGTAAGAATGTTACAACTGGTCAAAGAGCTAAAACTAAAGAGGGGAAAATCAGTTTGAATTCCTTACTCCCGATCATTATCAGGAAATCTCAGCTGTAAAATGCTTGTGTGCAGCATTAAGAGAGAAAAGGATTTATCTTGATTATTACCTCCCTATTGGCTTGTCCTCAACCACCCATATAAAATAGAATTATTTTTGAGTTCTGACAAAAAGGTCATCACCTTTAAATGTTAACTCTATTTCGCTCTCCAGTGATGCCTCTGATCTGCTGAGAATTTCCAGCATTTTCTGTTTTCATTGCAGATTTCTGTTAACTGCAGATTTTTACTTTGGGAACAGATGAGCAATCCACCTGCTCACCAACCTTCAACATGCTGCCTAATATTTTCTTTCTGCCATTTGGGAATGGGAGTAACCTTCTGTAGTGTTTACCACAATCAAGTTGGAAAAAGAAAGAAAACCTATCATGTAGAGATCATTTCATTCTCGTGTACGTTTTTGTACAACCTCTGTCAATATTAAAGGTTTCTGGTCTGCAATTGAATGATGAGGTCAGAGACTACTAGTAATTACTCATTGTCAAACATATACTCCTGATATTCTGATTGATGAATTCAGAAAAACAATTCCTCACATATAGCACGCCATCAGCATCATGAATAGTATGTTCTTGTGGTTCTTTCCTCAAGCACAGCCTGTCCATTTAGGAGGAAAGAAATGTTTTGATGTATGATAGATGATTTATCAAAATTAACTTTATGGTTAAATCACCAGTTTTTCGCAAATGTTCCTTTTGTTGGTGTGCTGTTACAAAGAAGCACAGTGTTCTATGCAAATGAAAATAAGTTCCCATGAGGTAGGCAATCACTCACTGTTCTCTAACAAATTGTTTTATTTGTTTTTTTTTTAAAACCAGGCCCTCTGATGGTAATTGTAGAATATTGCAAGTATGGCAACTTGTCCAATTACCTCAGGAGCAAGAGGAATGACTTCATTTTAGTCAAGGTATGAGCTAAAACAGAGCATGGTCACTGTTATTTTAGTAACCTGGGGATACTGGGCTAACTAAAAATTCAAAAACAGAATCAATATATCATCTTTTGTTATACCCTTAGGAGTATAATTTAGTCTCGCAGTGTGCTGGCTAATTTATTTGCATTCAACAGTATTCTAATGCAGTCACAAAATGGTTTGAAGTAAAATAGTTTAATAACTACATTGAAATAACTTGCAAAGGAATTTTAACTGAATGAATTAATTATTGTACCATCAGAGACCATGAAACTTCTCCTAAAATCCTTATTTGAAAAGGGAGTCAAACAGAAATATAAACACACCACATGGAATATTATAAAATCATAAAACCAGGGGGGGAAAATCAAAATTGAAATAGTTTATGCATCTGAATTAGAGCCTGGCACTTAAAGCTTTTGTTTTGTCTACATCACTGTGCCACTAAAGTCAAGCAGTTGCCACACATAAGAATATTTCACATGTTACAATCTGAATGGTGTCTGTTCACTGTGGTTTAACTCTTTGCCATTGTCCATGAACACACATGGTACCATCTATTGCATACACCTGCCTTCCTCCAGTATCTATAAATCATAAAACTTGCTGTCTATCTCCAGTGCCAGAAAAATATTGACCAGCCTGAAACACATATTGATGAGACCAGTCCCGAAGTAATGGAAGGCATAAAACGAAGACTGGAAAGCGTGGCAAGTACAGGAAGCTCAACAAGTTCAGGCTTTGTGGAAGATAAGAGTTACAGTGACACAGAAGAGGAAGAGGAAGGTATGTTCATCTTCCTTCCTTGTGCGTACTACATTGAGAATAACTGAATTGCATGATTGTTTCCACTAACGTAACAAGATTATTAGAAATCTATAACAAGAGTAATAAATTATATGAATAGGGAATTTCCTGTTAAGCTAAATTCTATTGACCCTCAAAGGCTCAAAATAGGCCCGCCAAAGGATCGAATCATCCTGTTGGGTTTTACAATATCATTAAACTGCTCAGATAAATCCAGTTGCATTGTGTACTTTGTTATCATTAGCAATCACATTAGTGTTATCAGTAGAATTAATGGTATCAGAAGTAAACAACCCCAATAAGGTTACAAACTGATATGCTGTCTTAGAAATCCATACAAAAGTTTGTCCTTTGATAGCTGCACACTCATTTCAACAATCTCATTTGTATCCTCAGCACAAAGGGAAGCCAATGACTGGGAATGGAAGATGCCTCCAATATCATCATTAGGGTGGCATAGTGGCTCAGTGGTTAGCACTGCTGCCTCACAACAGTAGGGACCTGGGTTCAATTTCAGCCTCGAGTGACTGTCTGTGTAGAGTTTGCACATACTCCCATGTCTGTGTGGGTTTCCTCTGGGTACTCCGGTTTCCTCAAAGATGTGCACGTTACGTGAATTGGTCATGTTAAATTGTCAATAGTGTTCAGAGATGTGTAAGTTAGGTGCATTAGTCATGGGCAAATATTGGGGACTGGGTCTTGGTGGATTACTCTTCAGAGGGTCAATGTAGACATGTTGGGCCAAATGGCCTGTTCCCACATTGTAGGGAATTCTATAAGCACTTGAATGTCAGTCACAACACTGTAACGTGCAGAATAATACCAGTTTACTGCAGAGGACCAACGTTCACTGCCAACATTATATTTCAAGCAGAAACTTCTTGGCAGGCAGGCAGAGATGATTTTCATCCAATAACGTGTAACTGATTTCCGCACTCATTTAGACACTCTGCTACTATCGATAAATATGCAAAGTTCCTGCTGCCCATCGCACACATATTATAATATTTCCAGTCTTACCCTCTGAACCTAACAGTCAGGAATGACAGTCTTTCATTGATGGCCCATTCTGACCTTCCTTTGTCTCTGAAAGAGATCCATCATCAAAGCACTATGACAGAGTCAAAAGTAACTGCACACCTGTGAGATTCCATTCGCAGAATATGCTTAAAGCAGCAGTCAAAACTTCTGAACAATTGCCCCGAGGACAATCCAAAGAATGTGAAGTTGCTCTAATATTCTGAATTTCCCCCGACAATATAGAGGGGGCAATTCTATATAGGAGTTGCTTGCTGTTATGATACATTTACATCCATTCTGCTGTTAGTAATGATTGACCTGTTTTGCAGATACAGAAGATCTGTATAAACGACCACTAGGTATGGAAGACCTGATTTGTTACAGCTTCCAAGTAGCCAAAGGCATGGAATTTTTGGCTTCAAGGAAAGTAAGTTGATTCCCAACTCTTGCAAACCACAGATTTTTATGCTTAATTAAAAAAAAGAATTAATTTTCACTCCTGCTACTGACTCAAACCTTCATATCTAGCATCAGTGGGCAAAATAGTCTTAAAAGTAAAGCTGGTGGAAATCATTGGAGTTCAACACTCTGTGCTCAAGACTAGGGAAAACAACAGCCTGGTGGTATTATCACTAGGTTACCAATCCAGAGACCCAAATAATGTCCTGAGGACCCAGGTTTAACTCTCAAAAAAAATTGGAGAATTTGACTTCAAATTTTTTTAAAACATCTGGGGTTAAGAGTCTAATGATGTCCATGAAACCATTGATGATTGTTGGAAAACCCCATTTAGTTCAGATTGTTAGAAAAACACATCTTTACTTGTTTCGGCCTACATATGACTCCAGACCCACAGCCATATAGTTGACTCTCAATTGCCCTCTGGGCAAAAGGCGATGGGCAATAAATACTGGCCTAGCCTGTGATGTCCACATATTATGAAAAATGTCTACACCATCTAAGACCAGCCTTTAACATCAGGTGTAAAATGGAGCACCAACTCATTCTTGCAGGCATGATGTCCAAGTCATTTTGAGGCGTGAGCCAGATTTAAATGTAAAATTGGACACTACTGCTGGAAGTGATTGAAAAAAATATAGTTTGCATCCTTTCAGAAGAAAACCCCAGATTAGCACATGAGAGAAAAGAAACAAAAAGATATGCTGCAAGTCTATAATGAGGTAAACAGATTTAAAGAAGACACATGGAGTATAAACTCTGATTAGATGGGTTGAAGGGCATTTCTGTGCTCCCTACTTTACATAGTACATACCATTGGCAGGCTGCACGCACCAAGCAATTGCTCCATGATATCATAGCTAGAGGGCAAGAAGTCAAATGATTCCCACTCTGATCTGCAGTTTTCTACCTGAGGAGAGAAATGACCCTTGGTAGGGTACCTCTGCGAGTTAGCATGCCAAAGTTCTCAATTGGAATGAAGCGCCAGTGAAAAGGCACAAAGCAAACACTAGTATTTCTTACAGGGAGGAAACGTCATAATGCAAAGCAAGTTATGCTACTATTGCATTCTTTTTGCAGGCCAAGTGTGTGTTAGCATTGACAAAGACCTGGAAACATGGTCTTTCACTCCCATTTTCAGCGAAGGTCGCATCCCAATTATCAAGAAATGAATATCAATGTTTGGTTTTAAGAATTGCAATCAAAAGAACATAGTAGGCTTGGTTTCTAAGCTTCTTAATATTCCATTGCAATTCCAGTGCATCCATCGAGACTTGGCAGCACGGAATATCCTCTTGTCTGAGAGCAACGTTGTGAAAATTTGTGATTTTGGGCTGGCTCGTGACATTTACAAAGACCCAGATTATGTACGGAAAGGAGATGTAAGTGTGTAAGAATGACAGCTTTCATTTATAGATGCTGAAATATTAGTTCCTGACTTTTTCTCAGTGGCCCAGTGGCTGATAAAGTCTTGTTCATCTTTGCAGGCTCGACTCCCACTCAAGTGGATGGCACCAGAATCCATATTTGATAAAATCTACTCAACTCAGAGTGATGTCTGGTCTTTTGGAGTGTTGCTGTGGGAAATATTTTCCTTAGGTAAAGCCTGACAAAAAAAGAAATAATTAAAATTGGGAAGCCAAAGGTTTACCTTTAAATGTTGCTTGAGGTTGCATGTCGAAAAAAACTAAGGTTAAATAATTTTGAAATTATTTAGTAGATGCATCCAGTTTCTATTTAAACTTTATGGATGATTCAATTGTAAACGGATCTGTGTGCCTTTGGGGTCAGTTCATACATCAGGAAATAATAACACAATGGATTCAAATGATATATTGTAATACTATGATGGCTTGAAATTGTTTTGTGCAGTAATGACAGCAGTTAATGTCTTCAGCTTGAATTCCATTGTTTATGTTTTTTGCAAATCTGAATCCACCATTATATGGAATATATGATTTTGTCATAAATCATTGCCATTGACATTGTTGAAACATGAAGTTGCTCACTTAATCTGAATTGATGATTTCTGCATAGCATCTTAGTTGAAAGATTCTCAAAAGTATGAAAATCTATATCAACTGCATGATTATATAAAGTAAAAAATCGAACTAGTGGATGCTCTCTTCAGATTTTCCATTGGTCAGACCATCGTAGAATCTCAAACATAGCAGATTCTAATGGAATTGCCTTGGAAATTAAAGACTTCACTGGGCTTTGCCCTTGTATTCGGAACCAAACAAAAGTTTTCAGTTAAAATCAGAGAATTGAGAGGGTTCCACTGAAGTTAATTAAATAATAACTGAGATGAGCTGTTAAAAATCTAGTCCAACTCTTAAGAAATAATCGACTGCTCTCTCCCAAATTAATCGCACAAAACTGCATCTCCCCAGGACCCCTTCAACCCCTCAGACCTTGAGCAGACAACACCCCTTTACCCCGAGACATGACAACCCCTTGGCCTCGATCTGACATCCACCCCACTACCCCGTCCCAGATTTAGCACTTTATACATATCCCCTGCACAACGCACTGGGCTTCCCTATCCCCAGAAACTGACATCACCCTCCCAACCACTATTGGATCTGAACCCATCTCTTCAACTAGCTCTAATACAAAAATCCTCACCAACCAGGCACCCTACATAACTGGCATCTACCCACCTAGAACCCTGACCTCACAATCACCTTGCGGTGTATTTGCTCTTTTACAAGAGCTGTCACAGCAGTTATTTCTGATATCAGACCAGTAAATCCCAAATGCGCCAACTGACTACTGTAAAAAGTGGGTCATAGTTTACACTCCCCCCACCCTCCACGTCCACAACCACAGACTATGAGGAGCTTGGTAGATTTAAGTTCTGCCTGAGTTTCTAAAGGAGCCTTGATCAGAATCTCCTCTCAGCAATGTGAAGCTCTTTCTTAGCATAAAAAAGGAGCAGAGTAGCAATCTAAATATGGCTGCCTCTCCTTAGAAAATCTGGCATTATACCTTACTGATGTAGTAGGAAGATTTCCGAATTTCTTTTGCAATGCTTTTATAATTTTACTTGAAATAAGAAAGATTTTCATTACCCTTAGCATGTAGTAAAGAATCTTACTTCCCTGCTTGATTGATGTTATTAATCTACAATATCCAGGAATTTCATTGCCTGAAAAATTAACCATGATTGGCCAATAAACTGTCCTTGTTATTCCCATTTCAAAATTCCATGCAGGAACAGAATGTTCCATTCCATAAATCCAGGCAACAACACATGGAAGATCAGCCTAACATTTACACACTTTATAAGCTTTTACATACGGAGAACTGCATTACAAATGTACACCTCCTAACTCAGCAACCACATTTTCAATTTGTTCCAGTTTATAGGAGCACCAAATGAATCTCTAACTAGTGCAAACCATTTGAATATTATGAAATACTTATTTGCCGATTATCACTAAGCAACTGAAAAAGAGAAGTGGGTAAAAGATTCTGGAGATGAATTTGGTCCATTCAGTATATTTAGTGCCTTCAACTGGTGTCAGTCAATTCAGCTTGGCACGTTCATGGAAACTAGATCTGTTATCTTCTTGACTGGTGCAATTTAATACCCAAGTGTTGATGAATATTTACTGAATTCTTGCAAATTCCTTTCATTCATGACCATCACTGGCAGTAAAATAACCTTCGTTTGGCTAGTGTGAGTATTGTTTGAGTGTCCTACCGACGTTCAGCTTTTCACCTCCTTCCATACAAAGAAAAATCCTTCTGATTCAGTGAAATGCTCCTTTTAGTGAGTAAACCCAAAGTAAAATAGGTTTTATGGCTATAAAGATCTTATATGCACTACTGTTTAGTATAATATTTCTTCCTTTAGCTCTGTTGCATGATGAAACGATTGGCACTGCAGAATGGGCAATATTTTGAATTGATTTAATGTGAGGTGTGAGTATTATTGGAAAAAAGGATCATGTTACTGCATAATAAGCAGTGAGGGAGAGGCATTGTATGCAATTCTAAAAAATAAATAACAGAATGAGAAATGTACCACAGCAAATTGGCCACCCAATCAAGCCCTCTTTCCAACTCTAGTTAAATGTATATAGAGCTCATAAACACCGTCTGCATCAAATGTCACAATAGAGTGGATTAATTTGATTTAGCAGAAGTATTAACCATGATTTTTACCTTGTGAAATAAAGCTAGAATGAAAATTTAAGAACTGTCTTTCAGAAAGAGATAGAAGGAATGATTTAGAGTCATAGAGTCATAGAGATGTACAGCACAGAAACAGACCCTTCGGTCAAATTCATCCACACTGACCAGATATCCCAAACTAATCTAGTCCAATTTTCCAGCACTTTGCCCATATCCCTCTAAATCCTTCCTATTCATCTAGATACCTTTTAAATGTTGTAATTGTACCAGCCTCTACCACTTCCTCTGGCAGCTCATTCCATACATGCACCACCCTCTGAGTGAAAAAGTTGCCCTTTAGCTTCTTTTTATATCTTTCCCCTCTCACCCCAAACCTATGCCCTCTAGTTATGGACTCCCCACCCCAGAGAAAAGACCTATTTGTGCACCTCATGATTTTATAAACCTCTATAAGGTCACCCCTCAGCCGCCAACACTCCAGTGAAATCAGCCCCGGCCTATTCAGCCTCTCCCTATATCTCAAATCCCCCAACCCTTGCAACATCCTTGTAAATCTTTTCTGAACCCTCTCAAGTTTCACAACTTCCTTCCGATAGGAAGGAGACCAGAATTGCACGCAATATTCCAACAGTGCCCAAACCAATGTCCTCTACAGTCGCAACATGACCTCCCAACTCCTGTATTCAATACTCTGACCAAAAAGGAAAGCATAACAAGTGCCTTCTTCATTATCCTATCTACCTGTGACTCCATTTTCAAGGAGCCATGAACCTGCACTCCAAGGTCTCTTTGTTCAGCAACACTCCCAGTGACCTTACCATTAAATATCAGAGGAGTAGGAAAATTGAAGTTTCGGGCAGGAGCCCTTCTTCAGGAATGAAGCTGGTAGCCTCCAGGGTGGAGAGATATATGGGAGGGGGGTAAGGCTCCCAGCCTCATTCCTGATGAAGGGCTTCTGCCCGAAACATCGATTTTCCTACTCCTCGGATGCTGCTTGACCTCCTGTGCTTTTCTAGCACCACTCTAATCTAGGCTCTGATCTCCAGTATCTGCAGTCCTCACTTTCGCCTTATCATTAAGTGTATAAGTCTCGCTCAGATGTGCTTTCCCAAAATGCAGCACCTCACATTTATCTAAATTAAATTCCATCTGCCACTCCTCAGCCCATTGGCCCATCTGGTCAAGATCCCGAAGTAACCTGAGATAACTTTCTTCACTGTCCACTACACCTCCAGTTCTGGAGTCATCTGCAAACTTACTAACTGTACCTCCTATGTTCACATCCAGACTGGTTTCTTCAGTCTGAAGGCTTTTTTATTGACCTCATAGATCCTTATGTACTGTTTCTTGCACAGCTACATGGTGACAAAACTAAGCAAACAATGATTGTGATATTGGTTATAATTAAATGAAAATTCATCTGCCACAATTTTCCTGAGGTCTACAGCATCTAAAAATAATTTTGTAAGATAACTTTGTAGAATAATGAAAATGCCAGTCTGGTATGAAAACAGTCGAACATATTTTTTTCTTGTATTTGGCATGAAGAATTGCACAGAGAGGAAATTCCACAAAGCAGGATTCCACACCTGTGAAGGATGGAAAATTAGACAAGCTTCATTATGAGCAATCCTTCCCACCCAGTTTAATGCATTACACCCAACCAATCTTATATGTCATGTTCAATAATAGGATAAGTATCCAAATAAATCATGGAATTGTGAAACGATAGCTGTACTATCTAATTGCCAACAAAGTTGTCTTTATTCATTCAGATAACTGAGCAGCAATTTCAATATTAACTATGGTGGAATGTCCAGCTCCTGTGGTGAAATTGTTGTTCTTTTCTCATGAGATGGAATTTAGAGTCAGGACAGAGGTTTGTGATTATTCACAAATGTTAGTGAGTAAAGTGGGTGAGCAAGTATTCAAAACTTCTCGCTGTTTTGCTATGTAAATGTTCCACTAACCCTAAAGCACTACCATTGACACCAAATACTGGAGAACATTAAGTAGTTGGAGAGAGTGTTGCAAATTTCAACTTTAAAATACAAGTTTTTTTTTGTTGCGCTCTTGTTCGGGGAAATCTATCACACAAAGTAAACAATGAGTCAATGACACCAGGGAGCTACAGGCACAGTGTTGTTTCATGAGGGAGACCTTTAATGTAAATACAAATTGAATAATCTTTGTTGCAGCCTTAGTAAAGCACACACATTCAGAAAATAACTAACTAACAGGTGCAGAATCCTACTTATGGCAGACAGATGAGGTGAGCTGAACATTTGTCATTGGTCTCTGTTATTATGATCTGAAAAGAAAATCCTTCCATCAAATCAGAGATTGTCTGTGGTTTTCAGTTTATATTTCTTTTCTATTTTCCCCCACACTACTGCCTAATAGCGGTAGTGCTTATTTTTCCCCAGCACCCATGTTGTGTGTGCAGGTGTCAGTCACAGTGAGGTTTTCAGTTTATATTATGAAAATGGACGTTCACACATCAAGCCAATTTTGCTTAACAGTGTCATTGATCACAGCTCCCATAACTAACAGTGTTCAATAATAGACACTTCATGGGGACATTCTAAGATTAGAGTCATACAGATTCTTACTTTTTTAGCAGTGAGAACGATAGATTTTCAGTCTTGTCTGTAAGAGACGATAAAGTGAAAAATAAATATGTGAGAGTAGTGAGACGTCTCCCATTAAATGACAATTCCCAAGCTCATCAGCGAGAATTTAAAGGAGGCAATAAATCAGAGTATCATGCAGCAATATTAGAAAGACAATCAAAACATCACTTTGAGTGTAAAGGAAGGACTGGCAAAGAATATTATCAAATTCAGCCAAGCTTCTCAGCACTGGGATACCTTAGTGAGGCTGGATAAATATGGGTAGAGAATGTCTGTGATTGGTTTTCAATGTCTCGCAGTTAATGTCCTTATCTTGTTGATTTAGGTGACCCAAAGGAAAATCTGTCTCATTTTAATAACACACATAGTTGGCCTGTTTTCCAGTTTTGTTAAACTCTGTCATTCTGTAAGATGGTTTGGCTGTAACATATTAAACTACAAATCATGGAAAATTAATGCCAGGAAGAAATGTGGGAGTGTATTTGCTGGTGTAGTTATTTTGCATGTGCTGAATGAATTAAACAGTTACAACTGTGGCCTGGTTTAGAAACAGACTGGGAAAATTCTAAACTCTGAATGAGAAATATTTTAAACAGAAGTTTATTATTTCCACATATTTTCATATTTTATGACATGGAAGTGTTGGTTGATCAGATTTCTGGCAATTTGAAAAAATTATGATGATCCAAATTCCTACATTTTACCTTCATATTGTTCTGTAAATAGCATAAATAAAAACATAATCTATTATTTATCGAGGAGTGAAGAGGATTGATATGGGGGTAGGTGGTAGGATTGATGGATGGAGGAAGGGACCACAATGTATATAATAAACACATTGTCACCCTGAAGATCTTTTCTCTGTGATTATGGAGTGGGAGATTTGTTTCTCATCTCCCTAGTCCATAAAACAGATACAGCAACCTTTCTTAGCTAAATCTAGTTATTATAAAAGGTTAGATCAGTTAGGATCCAGTTGTATGATAGAATGGACTCAAGGGACAAAGTGGCCTTTGCCCAAACCTACCCCTTGATATCACTGATCATGGGTATCAATCTTCGATATTTCTCCATTCCCTGACATGTGGCTCACCCACAAATTTCTCAATTATTGATCTGTTTGTTATTTCATATTATGTAGCTGAAAAATGTAGAAAGCTAAACCTCTGTGTACTGCAATTGAAGTGAGGAAGAATAATGAGTCAACAGTGCAGAACTCTTTGTTTCACAAATGAATCACAGCAGAAATGAATCAGCTCAATCATTTTCAAATGTGTTAGGGAGGGTAATGACTCCAAAGGGGTTTTCATTCTTCCTTTGGTATATTACTTTGAAATTTAGTGAGAACAAAATTTATTTGCAGTTCCCTAGATTCAGCACTGGCTTACCTAGGCAGTACCCTGCCACCCTGTTACAGCACAAGGGGCCCAGGTTCGATTCCAGCCTCGGTCTACTGTCTGTGTGGAATTTGTACATTCTCCCAGTGTCTGTGTGGGTTTCCTCTCACGGTCCAAAGATGTGCAGGTTAGATGAATTGGCCAAACTATGTTGCTCATGATGTTCAGGTGCATTAGTCAGGGGAAATGTAGGGTAATGGGTCCGGGTGGGATAGTTTTCGGAGGGGCGGTGTGGACTGGTTGGGCTGAAGAGCCTGTTTCCACCCTGTAGGAATTCTAATTTGCAGGACACTAGAAAGAAATTTGATCATGGCATCTTTTACTTTATTCCCCAGCACTCTGTGTTTAGTAACATTTAAATATTAGAAATAACGATTTTCATCTTTAATGATATTGGCAGACAGTACTAACTTCCCAGCTGTGTCCCAGGTGGGATTAGGATGATGAGAATGACACCTTTGTAGATAGATATTTCACTTCCTTTTGACTTCCATTGAAATTTCCTTTATAGATACAGGTTTTATAGGTCAAGGAGTGATATAACAGGAATTGCTATAATAATCCTGATATGAATGACTGAATGGCTGAAAGAATGATTTTATTGTCACATATGTAGGAAGATACAGTCAAATGTGTTTTGATGCCATAATCTGGCGCCGTTTTGAGTTACAAAAGGAAAGTACTTAATTAGAGTTCATCTCCTGTTCAAATTGGATCTCAAGCACAGCTTCAGAGCTTCTACAAAGTCTCTGCAAGGTGTTCTGAGCCTCAAGATGTTCCTGCCCTAGGTACAGCAACAACACTGATGCCCCAGGAGACCCTGGCTTTGCTGCTGCCACCACCTCATCAAGACTGCCATGAATTCCCACTGCAGGCACTGCCATCCCCCACAGCTGGTACCCTGTTTTGCCACCAGGAATCCAGGTACCAGGCCTACTGCCGCTAAGAGTCCCTGCTCCAGGTATCGCCATAACCAAGAGTTCAGGCACCGGGCCTACCACTGCCCAGAGTCCAGCTCTGGCACTGCCACCCCCAAGATTCCAGTCTCCAGGCACCACCAAGAGTCTGGGCTCCAGGCCTAACACCACCAGAAATCAGTGCTCCAGGCACCACCAAGAGTCTCTACTCCGCACACTGCCACTGCCACCAGGAATCCCAATCCATGCAGCTACTGCCCCGAAGACACCGCTCCAGCCTCAAAGATGAAGAAAGAAAAGCAAAAAAAAACAAAAAAAGAGAGAGAGAGAGAAAGATGCTGCTGGCCTGGTACAGATGAGCTCAGGACTTTGAATGCTACCCACCACGCAGGCGCTACTATCTCCAGCTACTTAGTGCATGACCAATCTGGATAGTTTAGATTCAATTGCCTATCTGTCACATATTCATTGATTTCAATATAAAACAGGTTGCATGGAGCATTACTGATGTCCCTGCCTTCTAAAGGTGTGGAGGAAAAGTTCATGAAGGACAACAATGGGCCAGATTGCATCTTCTATCGTGGCAAAGTGATCTGCCGATAGCGATTGTTAAAGCGCACATGCTCACAATGATCATTTGGAAAAGATGTTTAAAAATCACAATACTTGTTGAGCCTATGAATGGGAGAAGGTTTCTAGTAAAATAACTGAATGTTGTCTGTTGTGTTCCTCGGCTGTAGGTGCTTCTCCATACCCAGGAGTACAAATAGATGAAGAATTTTGCCACAAGTTAAAAGAAGGAACAAGGATGAAGCCCCCTGAATATTCCACATCAGAAGTGTAAGATTTATCTACCAATCTCTTCTTTTTGGAGCAGAACTGTTCCAACTGTAATAGTAATTATAAATAACGAAATTCCATTGTTTAGGTGAGCTTTTGAAGATACGTTGGCAAGACTGGAGATAACCTTAAATAAAATATGATCTCATGGAAGTGAAATGTGAAGCACAAAAAAGTTGCAGGAGGGTGAAATAATCTATGGCAGAATCCATACCACCAAGTTTATACTTCACTGGTTAATAAATGAGGTTGTGATTTTACATTAAAGAGGTGGGTTATTAATCTACCCAGCCCAACCCCTACAGTTTGATGAAATGGCAGAAGAGTTCCTAGTTTGCTCCCTATCTCCTCCAAGACTCCTAGCCACTGAGACCAATACCTGTTGAGAGCTGAACTCAATTGTTAACCTGAATTTGGGCCTGAAGCTGAAAGGTAAAATCCAGGTCAAAGAAAGGTTTATTCAATTACATGACAGTGATAAAGAGTCATCTAGATTCAAAACGTTAGCTTGCTCTCTGTCGCCATGGATGCTGCCTGACCCATTGTGATTTCCAGGATTTGTTGTTTTTGGCTTCATTAAAGTATTTTTTAAAAGGTGGTCTCTTCAGCATTTGACCTGTTTTATATGCTTCTAATAATACTGCAGTTCTGCTCCCTGATTCACCATTTTTATAAGGTTCATCTCTGTCAGGACAGTGAGCAACTGTCAATAACTGGTTGAGTGTCATGGCTGAAGCATTTCCTGTCTCAATCTTCCAACAGCTTGAATGGTTCTGTGATTTCTGCCCTCTGGTGGATGAACTGTGCTTTGCAATGTTCACTGTCAGCAGAACATAGGCATTAAATTTGAAATAAACTTCATCACTCAAGCGTCCACAATAAAAGATAGAAGCATTAGGTTCTTTTTTTGGCCATTTTACAATTCAATTACACATGCCTTTACCAGCTGCCAGTATGATGGGAATCCAAAGATATCACTTCAAACACAGTGTTCCTAAAACTCCTTTTTACACAAATAAAACTAATGATATGCAAATAAATCAGCTACGGTAGATTACACAGCAAACGCTGCACAAAGTCCAAACTTGTTAGACCTGGGTAAATAGATTTGATATATTACTAATCCAGTCAGCTAATACTCTTGTTACGTTTCTGTTTTAGTTATCAAACAATGTTAGACTGTTGGCATGGGGAGCCTGGAGAAAGGCCGACCTTCAATGAGTTGGTGGAACAGTTGGGAGACCTTTTACAAGCCAATGTTCAGCAGGTAGGACAACCAAGCAGGTTGGAGGTCATCAGGGAAGTTGGGGAAGGAGATGAAATAAAATCAACAATTGTCAAAAGTAGAAGTGTCAGAGGGACTGAATAATTCGGTTTAATATTCAATCATTGGGGTTTACCACAGATGAAATGTATGTGCTCTCTTACTGCCCATTATCAGTATGTTTTGTATGGAAAGAGATCTTTAGTTTGAGTGCTAGTTCAACTAAATAATTCAGTGACCCCTGAACCATTTTGAATGACCTGTTGAAAACATTGTAACATGCCCCAACCTTGTTCCTAATATTTTAGAACAGGTTCAGATGTATCAGCACGTGTATTTCATATATCCCTGAACTAACATGGAAGTTAGTTGATGAAAACAATGAGTAAATACAGTGAGAATGTTACCTTCAGAGATTATCTTTTCATGGTTAAACCTTTATGCTTAGTTTAAAGTAAGGCCCACACCAAATTCATCTCCAGTTAAGATAATCTAGTTGTTGCTCCAATTAGAAGTCCAACTCCCACATGTTCATTGTTCTGAGCACTATCAGCTGCAAATATGGAATCCAAGTTTGAGTTTTTATTCATTTGAAGATGATTATATTCAATTGATGTACTTGGAGTTTAGTCAGCATTACTTTGCAAATAACAAAGCACCTAATTCATGACCTTACCAACAAGGATTTAACTTTTTTTAATTCTCCAAGGATGACCCTTTATTGTAAGATTGTCATTTCATGTTGTCCTGACATGCAAATTTAATGGCAGACATTGTTTAAAAGAAAACTTGAAATTAAACTATAAAACTAGACCTGTAATTCTGATCTTATAACATTTCTCTTCCTCCATAACTGAATAACTGGCTGAATTGATGAAATGTTCAGTAATTCAGATATGCAGCATGCAACTGTGTGCATAAAAAAATTTGTGGGGATTCTAATTGATACATGCTGCTGTGAAAATGGTGGGGTTCAAATCTCAATAACATGGCTAATCCCTGGGTAAACTAATTCTGAAAGTAAATATATTTCTTAAAAGTGATTTATATTTCCAAGAACAGTGGGACTTTTGGAAGAAAAATATTTTATTTTTCACAGATGACTCTGTCAGTGTGTAATGTAATAATTTGTAAAACATTATCAGGTTAGTGAGCAGAAAAACAATTTTACAGAAGTTGGCACCTCCAAAAATATTCGCATTCAGCTAACTCTAAATATGTGGTTTAGTATTTTTTTCTCTAATGAAATGCGAACATATCTGGCAAGGTCAAAGTTTATTGCCTATCTTTAACTCTCTTTGAACTGTGTGGCTTGCAAATCATTTCAAAGGACAATTAGGATTCAACCAAGTTGCTGTCACATGTTTGCCAGACTGGTAAGGATGGCAAATTTCCTTCCCTAAAGGAAATTATGGGGTTTTACTATAAATCAGTGATGCTTTATTCATTACCATTATTGAGACTATCCTTTACTTCCATATTTATTGAACTTAAATTCTACCAGCTGTCATGGTGGGTTTTGAATTTTATTGTCAGATCATTAATCTATCCTAAAGGATTGCTCATTCAGTGACATTATCAGTAATCCACCATCTTCCCCAAAAGCATTACCAAACACCACTATAACCCTCACATCCAATTAATACAACATAGAATCTTCTCCTGTCTGAAAAAAATCATCTTGGTTATTTGCAGAATTGCATATTATTTGGTCAGTTTTCTGTAAAATAAAACTTCTGCGCACATTGTTCACAGAACTCTTGATCCATAATTGGAGATTGTGATGATATGAACCGTGATATTTAAACTGTGCTTGAGATTCTACTTACAATCTACTGCTTTGCGAGCAGAACATGTCCATATGCTGTAAACCTCATCAACATGATTTATGAAAATACTTTTAACAAAGAGCCCATATGTTGTTGTTTGCCAAAAATCCTATTTTATAAATGGATTATCAAACTTTCTTGGTTTCCCTTTCTCTGAAAAAGACCAGAATGCTTATCAAAATTCCTCAAAATTAGCCTGGACAACTTATAAAAGAGCTGAAAATGTGTTGCTGGAAAAGTGCAGCAGGTCAGGCAGCATCCAGGGAACAGGAGAATCGACATTTCGGGCATAAGCCCTTCTTCAGGCTTATTTCCAGCAACACATTTTCAGCTCTGATCTCCAGCATCTGCAGACCTCACTTTCTCCTCAACTTATAAAAGAGTTGAGTGCAAGGTATTGTTATATTACTGTTAAAACAGAATAATGTTTGCTTGTAAATGTCAAGCTTCCCCTCATAAATTGAGATTTTGTACATGTATTAAAGTTATCCATATTAGATTATTATCTGTTACTTTAGATGGAACATTATTCCAAATGTTTCAAGTGTTTTCGTGCCTGCATCAAATACTAAAGGAATTTCATATGTATACATATGCACTTCTGTTACCAGGATCAAACAATGACATTCAACTCCTTTCAACATTTTTCAAATCAACAGCTTTGTTGTTACAGCAGACAACTTCTGTAGTTGACTGAAATCTCCTTTGGTACAGCTTCAGTAGAAATATGTGAAATTAGAAGCTCATGTTTTCATAAACAATTTCAAGAATAAGAAAACTGGCAACATAAGATCATCACACATGTGTCAGCATCACCTGGAATGCGTTGCTTGCTTGTTGATAAGAATTCCCAATCACGTACAATGGCTTGCTTGTCGGCTGCTCTCAGTGTTTTGGTTATTTTTCCATTAGATGTGGAATTGCTCGGAAAGACACTATTTGTTACCCATTTTGAGAAGATGACAGCGAGTCACTGAAATATCTGCACAGAGACCAGCATCCTGACACAAAGTCACTATTTATTTATATACCATTACACCAGCTGTAGCCAGCCAGCTCAGAGTCAGAGTCAGTCGCCTGAACTGAGGAGATTCTAAACTCTTGATTATATATTTTTTAATTCATTAATACACAAAATACAATACAACAATAACAATACACAAGAGAAATAGGGACACATCCATAAGGTGCCTGAAATTTCACAAAACAATTAGCACTACATAAAATTCAGAATTTTCATTCAAGTCACTGTCCTCTGAAAGGTACCACCATGACAGATCCAGAAAGGAATCCATTTCAGCCCCTAAGGTCAAAGTTTACAGCAGACTGAAGACCACAATATACAACTGCAAACACTTTACACATCGCCTGCATCCAGGCACAAAGAAAAGCCGTCCACAAAACACAGCATAACAATTTTCAACAATTCAGACCACGGATTACATAACTCAACCCGCCTCCCCCCAACTCTCCCACCCCCCCACCCCTGATACCCTTCTGTGCCTGGGTACCCGACATACAACATACCAGTCAACACCAACACCTACTGACCAGACTGCCCTTGGCTTTCCTGCAGGACAGACGTTGGCCTTCTGGTCTCTGGCCGCCTGCATACTGACCGACCCTCCCCAGGCCCACTTTCCTCTAGACTGGTCATCGACCACCCAACTCCCGGTCACCCCACGTACTAATCGATCCTCCCCAGGCTCGCTTTCCTCTGGCCCGGTCATTGGGCCCCCAGCTCCCAGTCACCCCGTGTTCGAACCAAACCACCCGTACCTGCTTTCCTCCATTCGGGCTGTCGGCCTTCCAGCACCCAACCTCCCTACATACGGACTGACCCTTTCCCCTGGTCAGTGTTCCTACGGACCGGCCATCGGCTGTCTGGCTCCCAGCCTCCCTGCGTACTGACCGCTCCTTCCCTGGTCAGCCTTCCTACAGGCTGCCTGGCGCAGCTTCCCCACGTACTGTCTGCCTGCCCTATACCCACTTTCCTGCGAGAATATTATCAGTTGCCTGGCCTCGCCCACCCCGCGTACTGACAGGTTCCTCCTGGCCGACTTTTCTCCAGGCTGGTTATCGCCCCTCCAGCCCCCAGACATCCCATGTACTGGCTGCCCCACCGCTGACCACCCCGTGTACTAACAGACAACTCCCTGGCCGGTCATCAACCCTCCGGCCCCCAGCCAGCCCGTATACTTTCTGGTCCTTTCCTGGCCAGCCTATCTACGGGTAAGTTGTCTGCTGCCTGGCCTCCATCCACCCTGTGTACTAACAGACCTCCCCCAGTTTGCATTCCCCTAGGCTGGTTGTCAACCCTCCAGCTCCCAGCCACCCCATGTATTGACCAGCCCAATCTAGCCCGCATCCCATGGGTTAATTATCGGCTACCCCGCGCCATGTCTGCCCCATGCAATAACTGGCCTGTAGTCTGCCTTCCATTGCACAGGCCATCTGAGGGCCATTGAGCCCCAAACACCTCACGGTCACCAGCCGACCTTCTAACCTCTAACTACCCAACTACACACACAAAAACCCCTTGCACAATCAATTACAGACCCACATACAGTAACAGAATTTACAAAGGCCTCACACAACAGAACTTCCCAACACTCAGGCAGAGTCCATGCCCGAAGGCAGGTCCACACCCGATGGCAGAGTCCACACCCAAAGTCAGAGTCCATGCCTGAAGGCAGAGTCCCCACACAAAAGCAAATCCACTCACAAAAACAAAGTTTACGCACGGGAACAGATACCACCTGCAGAAGCATGGTCCACACACATAGGAGAATGCCCTACGCGGAAAGTCGCAGCCCACAAACCAACAACATAAGGCTGGGTCGCATTGTCGACTCATCCTGGAACTCACATGTGTCTTTAATAGTACCACTGGCCATTTAGCCAGCCATTTCAGGAACGAGTTCTAACAAACAACAGGATATACCTGGCTGTAACTCAGCCAGCACAGAAATCAGTTCTCCTGGCTGGAACACACTGGCTACGACCAGCCAGCTCAGAGTCAGTCGCCTGAACTGAGCAGATTCTGATCTCTTTGTTTTGAGGAGAAACTCTTGGTTATAGAACATAGAATATTATAGCACAGTACTGGCCCTTCAGCCCTTGATGTTGCACCGACCTGTGAAACCAATCTGAAGCCAACCAACCTACATTATACCATTTTCATCCATATGTTTATCCAATGACCACTTTTGCAGGCCGTGCATTCCACACTCCTACTATTCTCTGAGTAAAGAAACTATCTCTGTCCTATATCCATTGCCCCTCAATTTAAAGCTATATCCCCTCATGCTAGCCGTCACTATCCGAGGGAAAAGGTTCTCACTTCTCTCTCATGAAAACAGTGTCATGTCCTTCAGCCTTTCCTCATGAGACCTTCCCTCCATACCAGGCAACATCCTTGTAAATCTCATCTGAACCCTTTCCAAAGCTTCCACATCCTTCCTATAATGCAGTGATCAGAACTGTATGTAATACTCCAAGTGCAGCCGCACCAGAGTTTTGTACTGCTGCAACATGACCTCATGGCTCTGAAACTCAATCCCTCTACCAATAAAAGCTAACACACCATATGCCTTCTTAATCCTATCAACCTGGGTGGCAATGTTCAGGGATCTATGTACATGGACACAGACATCTCTCTGCTCATCTACACTACCAAGAATCTTACATTAGCCCAGTACTTTTTAATCCTATTGCTCCTTCCAAAGTGAATCACCTCACACTTTTCTGCATTAAACTCCATTTGCCACCTCTCAACCCAGCTCTGTAGCTTATCTATGTCCCTCTGTAACTTGCAACATCTTTCAGCACTATCTGCAACTCCACCGACCTTAGTGTCATCTGCAAATTTACTAACCCATCCTTCTACACCATTATCCAGGTCATTTATAAAAATGACAAACAGCAGTGGCCCCAAAATACATCGTTGCGGCACACCACTATTAACTGAACTCATGGATGAACATTTCCCATCAACCACCACCCTCTGTCTTCTTTCAGTTAACCAAATTCTGACTCGAACCACCAAATCACCCTCAATCCCATGTCTCCGTATTTTCTGCAATAGCCTACTGTAGGGAACCTTATCAAACACCTTATTAAAATCCATATCAACCACTTTACCCTTATCCACCTGTTTGGTTACCTTCTCAAAGAACTCAATAAGGTTTGTGAGTCACAACCTATCCTTCACAAAACCGTGTTGACTACCCCTAATCAATTTATTCCTTTCTAGATGATTATAAATCCTAACTCTTATAATACTTTCTAACACTTTACCCACAACTGAAGTAAGGATCACTGGTCTATAATTTCCAGGGTTGTCTCTACTCCTCTTCTTGAACAAGAGGACAACATTTGCGATCCTCCAGTCTTCTGGCACTATTTCTGTAGACAATGATAACATAAAGATCAAAGCCAAATACTGCAAACTCCTGCCTGGCTCCCCAGAGAATCCTAGAATAAATCCTATCCAGCCTAGGGGTCTAATCTATTTTCACATTTTCCAGAATTGCTAACACCTCCTCCTTTTGAACCTCAATCCTGCCTAGTCTAGTAGTCTGTTTCTCAGTATTCTCCTCGACAATGTTGTCTTTTTCCAGTGTGAATACTGATGAAACATATTCATTTGTACTTCTCCTAACTCCTCGGACGCCACACACAACTTCCGATTACAATCCTTGATTGGCCCTAATCTTTCTCTAGTCGTTCTTTTATTCCTGATATACTTATAGAAAGTTTTGGGGTTTTTAATGATCCTACCTGCCAATGAGTGTTGATGTCCCCTCCTAGGTCTTCTTAGATCTATCTTTAAGTTTTTCCTGGCTAATTTGTAACTCTCAAGCACCCTAACTGAACCTTCACGTCTCATCCTTACATAAGCCTTCTTCTTCTTTTTGACAAGCGATTTAACTTCTTTAGTAAATGACGGCTCCCTTGCTCAACCACTTCCTCCCTGCCTGACAAGCACATACTTATCAAGGACATGAAGTAGCTGTTCCTTGAATAAGCTCCACTTTTCAATTGTGCCCATCCCCTGCAGTTTCCTTCCCCATCTTATGCATCCTAAATCTTGCCTAATCGCATCAAAATTGCCTTTCCCCCAACTATAACTCTTGCCTTGCAGTATGTACCTATCCATTTCCATCGCTAAAATAAACATAACCGAACTGTAGTCACTATCACCAAAATGCTCACCTACCTCCAAATCTAAACCTGGCCAGGTTCATTACCCAGTACCAAATCCAATGTGGCCTTGCCCCTTGTTGGCCTGTATACATACTGTGTCGGGAAACCCTCCTGCACACATTTGACAAAAACTGACTCATTTAAGGTATTCAAACTATAGTATTTCCAGTCAATATTTGTAAAATTAAAGACCCCCATAACAATTACCCTGTTACTCTCTCTCCTATCCAGAATCATCTTTGCTATCCTTTCCTCTACATCTCTGAAACTATTTGGAGGCCTATAGAAAACTCCCAACAGGGTGACCCCTCCTTTCCTGTTTCTAAGCTCAGCCCATACTGCCTCAGTAGACAAGTCCTCCTTTCTGCCACCATAATACTGTCTTTGACTAACAATGCCACACCTCCCCCTCTTTTACCATCTTCTCTGTTCTTATCAAAACATCTAAATCTTGGAACCTGAAACAATCCATTCCTGTCCCTGCTCTATCCACGTCTCTGAAATGGCCACAACATCGAAGTTCCAGGTACCAACCCACACTGCAAGTTCACCAACATTATTCCAGATGCTCCTGGCTTTGAAGTAGTCACACTTCAAATCACCTTCTTGCTTGCTGGTGCACTTTTGCAACCTTGAAACCTTATTTCTGACCTCACTACAGTCAACTTCCTGTATACTGGAGCTACAATTTAGGTATCCATCCCCCTGCTGAATTAGTTTAAAATTAGACTAATATGTTTTTTTCTTTCTCTTTTTTTTACTGAGGAGATTCTAAATCTCCTGGTTATTTTCTTTTTTTTTCCCTGGGGCTAGGTCCACTCTTCCAGTACTTTTTAAACCCCCACAGTACTGCCTAAATGCAGTAGTGCTTATATTTTCCCCAGCACCCATGTTGTGTGTGTGCAGGTGTGAGACACTAATATGTTTTTTTTTTCCCTGTTAAAAGCTTTTTTTTGTTTTTTTCTCATTTTTTTTATTTTTACCCCCACACTACCGCCTCACTGCGGTAGTGCTTATTTTTTCCCCCAGCACCCATGTCATGTGTGCAGGTGTGAGACACTAATATGGTTATATTTTTTTCTTTCTTTTTTTTTCTTTTTTCTTTTCGTTAACCCCCACACTACCGCCTAAGTGCGGTAGTGCTTATTTATTTCCCCAGCACCCATGGTGTGTGTGTGCAGGTGTGAGACACAAATCCTCGGTTTAATTTTTTTTTCTTTTTTTTTCTCCAGTTTGGCCAGGCCCCAGGAGCAGACCCACGAGGAGACTCCTGGTTATTTTTTTTTATTTTAACCCCCACACTACCACCTAAGTGTGGTAGTGCTTATTTTATCCCCAGCACCCATGGTGTGTGTGTGCAGGTGTGAGACACAAATCCTCGGTTTAATTTTTTTTTCTTTTTTTTTCTCCAGTTTGGCCAGGCCCCAGGAGCAGACCCGTGACAAACATTGCCCTTCACATCAAAGGGCAGTGCTGTGTGATCAATACAGTGAAGGGGAGGGTAGGGACTAAATCAAAATAGAGTTGGAACTAATATGGTTATATTTTTTTTTCTTTTTTTCTTTTCTTTTCTTTTTCTTTCTTTTTTTTTATCCCCAGCACCCATGGTGTGTGTGTGTGCAGGTGTGAGATCCACTCCCTGCGGCGCCCACCTCTCCCTGAACAACTCCAGGGTGTTGGTCGACGCCGCGTGCTCCTTCTCCAAGGACACCCGGGCTCTAACGTAACCGCGGAAGAGGGGACTAATATGGTTATATTAGTCAGCCAGGGCTTTCCTGATTGACCCAGGTTAACAAGCCCAATCAATGACCTCATAAACAATAAGGTCAACCTGATTCCAAGCACCACAGTCACCTCCTTGACTGCCATCTCTGAATGTTCTGGAGACACATTGTGGCTGAATAAGCCATAAACAGAGATTAAAAAATACACCACATCAAATCTGCCAAAACTTTGGTGAGGCACCAATTGCGGTTTTATTGTGAGTGCCACATCTATGAATAGTTGGTGCAAAAATAATTTTACAATTCAATTTGTTGGTATAAGATGCTGTCTTTAAATTTAAAGTGAACTATTTTTTAATCTAATTTTTAAAAATTGATTTTTTTTTCTCAGTCTATCCAGAAGTGTGAAGGAAGAGTGAAAGTAAAGTGTTGTCCATTCTCCATCTAGAAATAGGGTCCATCTCTAGAAGATTACTCACCACAAGCTCCTCCTTTCTTCCCAAGTCCAAGTACTTCAGCTTTCTCTTCCTCCAAAAATAAGACCAAACTAGACCTAAGTTATTGTGTGCAAAGGTTCAAATTAAATGAATTAGCAATGAAAACGATTAAGAGAATACAGTTTGAGCTGACTGGTGCTGAGTCCTAAGCACCTTCTTTCATTCTCTTACTTGCTTTCTGGTCTTTTTTTTATAGGATGGAAAGGATTATATTCCTTTGAATACTATGCTGCCAGCAGATGGTGATTCCAACTTTTCTGCAGACCCCAACCTCACAGAAGACATAACAAATCCAAAAGTTAATTACAATTGCACAGGAGTCATCGGGTTGGTCAATTTTATTATAGTAATCAAGAAGTGCTCATTACGTTGTACAAAAGAAAACAAAATTTGTTTCCTCTGTAGAGGAAAATTAGCCTGATAATTGTTCTATTGTGTCATGTCTGGTTCCACATTACCAATCTGCTTTGCACTAAGTCATTATTCTTTGCTTCTTTTTGCTGATAGATGCAACAGCAATAATGCAAAGAAGAGGCCAGTGAGTGTAAAAACTTTTGATGAGGTTCCTGTAGAAAATAAGACCACTGTGATACATGAGGTAAGTTTTTATTCTGCCCGTGTCAATCTAGAATTGAATGACATCTAAAATTACTCACTTAATTTCAGACAAAAGAAGCTTTGAATGCGAGAGGGGCATTTGACAGGTCAAATGGCAAAATGCTCTGCCACAGTCATTGTTGGACCTCATTCCTGGGCTAATCCACAACAATCCACCTCACTAAAGATTTTTTTATTGTCTTTAAACTCCATTTAAATCAAACTAACCCTTTAATTTTGCTGTGACCGAGCAGCTATTTTCTTGACAAGAATTGATCCAGTTCCCTTCCAAAGGTGCAATTGAAAGTGGCTTGTACCACATCATCTTCACAAAAGCATCAATCTACTAACATGTCACAGATTCTCAAGAATCCGCCACCTCCACCCATCTCCTGTTCTTCATGATCAAAATGTCCTGATTTTTGGAGTTTGAGACAATATGCCAGCAAGTACAGCATTTTTACTAGATGAATTATCCTAAAAAATTAAACAGTGTAATAATTAATGTATATATGCTTTGTCTTTTGTCTTAATTTGGATGTCCTTAAAATCCATTTTAAGGAACTAGTTAACAACTACAATAATTTTAGTGTAATTTTATACAACCTTATTAAACATTCATATATTATTTTGCACAAGGTAATATATCTGTTTTTATGTCCTATAAATGTGTACACAAAATATATAATGGTACTATTAAAAGACAGTATAAAGTTATGAAAAAAGGTTTTTACAATTTGAATTATGAAGGGACATTGTTTGGCACATGGAAATTTTTCTGTTTCTTATCTGGGAGGAATCATTGGGGTAACATCACTTCTCCAATGCTACGACTTAGTCTCCAATGCTAATGCTAATATGCATTCCCATGTTAGCAGAAACTGTCAGTAGAGGTCAGATTAAGTGAAATTTGCTCTGATTCTTTTCCAGAAGGTTATTTTGACAAAAGTTTCAGACTGCTGGCCATGGTTGACCGACTGTTAATCAAATAGATAGACAGACACCTCCAATAAAAAATTACAAGGATAACTACCTATTTTTTTTTAATTTTACAGTCCCATGATTGTAATAGTAGTATCTACTTACGAGGTGACAGCTGGGACCTAGTAAAGAATTTGACAGGAAGTGTGTTCATTTTTCCAATGCAGGATTTAACTTATTCCATCACACTGGAGATCCTATAGAATAATGCCTCGAGTTTTTCCACTGGCTTCTCTTCATTGAATGTTGCAAATACAGAATTAAACATATTACAGGGTGACATTAATGAACCATTATGTCATAGATAGTCATTTCCAAATTTTCTTACGATGGTTTAGGCCCCTGATCTTACCCAGTGCCACCACAGGAAGCACACAAACAAGAGCAAAGAAACTGAGTGAAGAATCAGGGGATTACCTCTACCCCACCAGGTCCAATGTCGTAAACAAAAACAGAAATCACTGGGGAAACTGAGATTCTGGAATTGTCACTGGACATGAAACGTTAATTTTTTTCTGTTCACAGATGCTGCCAAATCTGCTGAGTTTTTCCAGCAATTTCTGTTTATATTTGTTTCGGGTCTCCAGCATTCTTCTGTTTACTGTTCAATGAAAGGCTAGCTTGGGTAGGTGGCGGGGTGAGAGAAATCTTACATTAAACCCACCTTGAGTTCAGAATTCAAGCTGTTTAATGCATCCAAATGCAATTGATATATACAGATCTGGTTAACATTCAGTGTAGCCAATGGAACTTGAATTCTAGTACATAAAGCAAGTCTCAGTAATGGTGACCATGATGATTATCATCAGTTGTTCTTAAGACCACAAGAACATAAGAAATTGGAACAGAAGTAGGCTGTTCGACTCCTCACGCCTCCTCGGCCATTCAATAAGATCATGGCTGATCCAATATTCCTCACTTCCACTTTTCTTCCCTTTCCCCATAACCTTTGATTCCCCCTCTGATCGACAATTTTATCTCAACCTTGGATAAGTACGTGAATGAGAAATGTTTGGAGGGATAGGACCAAGCAGAGGCAGGAGGGACTAGTTTAGTCTGAGATTATGGTCAGCACAGATTGGTTGGACTGAAGGGTCTGTTTCTGTGCCATATGGCTCTTATGACTCTTAACAATACACAAGGTCTCTGCCCAACAGCTCTCTGTGGCAAGGAGTTCCAAAGACTCTCAGCCTGCTGACCCCTAATCTCAGTGCTGAATTGGCACCCCTTTATTCTGAGACTACGCCGTCTCATCCTAGATTCTGTTGTGAGGGGAAACATCTTCTCAACATTTATCCTATCAAGCCCCTTAACTGTTTCAATAAGATCATTTCTCATTCTTCTAAACTCCAGTAAGGTCCCAATCTATTTAGTCTTTGCTCAAAAGACAATCCCTCCATACCAGGGACCATCTGAGTGAACTTTCTCTGAACTGTCTCCAATGAAATGATATTTCTTTAAATAACAGGACCAAAACTGCTCATAGCACTCTAGGTGTGGTCTCACCGACACCTTGAACAGTTTCAGTCAGACTTACTGCTGTGCCTGTGTGTTAGTTTTCTGTGTTTTTCTCCAAGTTGCTTTGTGTTGCAGCTTTCTGCAGTTTTTCTTCAATAAATAATATTTTGTTCTCCCTTCCAAAATGAACAACTTCACTTTTTCCCACATTGTACTCCATTGCCAGCTTTTAGCCTACCTACATGGTTAGCACTGCTGCCTCACAGCACCAGAGACGCAGATTCGATTCCAGCCTCGGGCGACTGTCTATGAGGAGTTTGCTCGTTCTCCGTGGTTGTGTGGATTTTTTCTGGGTGCTCTGGTTTCCTCCCACAATACAAAAAGATGTGTAGGTTAGGGTGAATTGGCCATGCTAAATTGGCCAGAGGGTTCAGTAATGTGTAGGTTAGATGCATTAGTCAGGGGTAAATGTAGGGGAATGGGTCTGGATGGGTTACTCCTCGGAGGGTCAGTATGGACTTGTTGGGCCGAAGGGCCTATTTCCACACTGTAGGGATTCTAATTCTACTTAACCTATTAATATCTCTCTGTAATCTGCTTGAAGCCCTCTTGCAACCTATCTTTCCACCTATTTCTGTGTTGTCTACATTCACTTTCTCCCTCCAATATATTAATACATACTGTAGATAGTTGTGGTTGCACACACTGATCCCTGTGGGACCCCACTGGTCACAGGCCACCAATTTGAAAAAGAGCCCCTTATTCCCACTCACAGTTTCCTGCCAATTAGCCAACTTTCTATCCATGCCAAAATGCGACATCCAAAAGTGTGGGCTCTTGTCGTATGATTCAATCTTTTGTGAGATATCTTAATGAATGCCTTCCAGAAATCCAAATACGTCACATCCATGATAAACTTATCGGGTTCACCTGTGCCTTTTAGGGAAGGAAATCTGCAATTCTAACTACCTTGTTCAGGTCTATATGTGATCCACAGTAATTTGGTTGACTGCTTACTGAAATGCCTTCATAAACTGTGAGCTATGTGTCAAGTAGTACTGAAGAATTCCATTAACTTTTATTACTGTACCTGGATTTATACATTTACATTACAATCACGGGCACTTGCTTGTTTGGTCTCAAGCTAAGCAATTTGAATTTCACAAATTTCCTTCCGCATGTCATGCTGCAAAAGGACAGAGTTCAGTAAGGTGGAGGTTTATACCAATAGGTCACATGCCATCAAATGGTGATGAAATCATGAGCAGTGCTCTTAAAGGTAAATCACACATCTGCTGCAAAACATAACAGCACCCAAAAAGAATAAAAGTTAACTCCATTTATTGTGCAATTAACATATATATACACATTTGAAATGAACTAACTCCACATTGTGGAGGTAAGGGAGATCAAAATACAGAGTGCTGGATATGTTATCTGTAGATCCTGTTAATACGTAACATGAAAATATTTTTGAGATTAATAAAAACTCCTCTTTGAATTACTGTCACTAAATCACATTTAAGAGCAGATTTGACAAATCTCACTGTTCAACAGCACTTTATTTACTTACTGCTAAGTCTCTTAATTAATGTAACATGTAGAATGCAAACAATGTCAGGATTCCTTGAAAAGCTACCCTCACAGAACCTTACAAAACAAATACTATCCAAGTGTGCAATAGTTATTGGGTAGGACATAATCCAATGTGAATAACAAATGGATCATAACATCAGAGAAGTTAAAGTTTAATCAGATAAGAAGAGTTTGTTTGGCATAGTAACATTGAACTAATTTGATATAAGTTATGCAACTAGAATTCTTTCCACCTCACCAATAAAGGATAAATAATGGAATCATTCTTTTGAAATAATCTCTACTGTGATTAAGTCAAGCCAGAAGCATGCTGATGTCTATATCAGGCTCAGGGCTCAAGTGAAGCTCAAGTAGAGTCCTATCCGATATGAGTGTTTCAGTTACCTTTTTTTTAATCTGTGTGATACATATTAGGCCATCAGAGACTGACACTTTATATAGAACCCAGTGAGTTTAATGAAAATTGGGACTTGGGAATGTCCTTTTAAGTGGAGTCAGAAACCATAACTGCTGGCCAGAAAGTTAGTAGCAAGTAACCCATTACCACCCAGCTGGTCCTGGAGGCAACAATTTTATTTGACTTGTTCAGGTAATTAATTGCCTACAGTCTTGACTTCTACCCCACTGAGGCAGGTTTCCTGCCTCCAGAAACTACTGAACCTCAAGAGGAGCAGGTGAGGTGTGGGCTATGTGAGAGGCAGTCAGTACCACTGAGAGGAGATGGTGAGGTGTGGGCTATGTGAGAGGCAGTCAGTATCACTGAGAGGAGATGGCGAGGTATGGGCTATGTGAGAGGCAGTCAGTATCACTGAGAGGAGGTGGTGAGGTGTGGAGTCAGTACCACTGAGAGGAGATAGTGAGGTGTGGGTTATCTGACATTTTACCATTCAAATACAAGAAGCCTAAATACTTGTTTCTAATTAGCTTAAATTTTGGTTCAGGATATTTTAATTGAAAGTTTAATTGAAGGTAGGGGAGGTGCGTGTTCCCCAACCTGTGGTAGTATGTGGAAATATTAGGCACTCTGGCATTCTGGATGGCCTGTCTGCAGAAGTATCCTTGGTTGATTGGCTTGAGAGCCAGTTTATAGAGTTTAACAGCAGTGCATCCTTGAGGCCGAAAGCTTTACAAATATCTCATTTCCAGTGGTGGTCATCCCACAGCATGAAGAAGTGCAGTCCAAGAGGGAATGGATGACCAGTCAGAATTGGCGGCACGGTGGCACAGTGGTTAGCACTGCTGCCTCACAGCGCCAGAGACCCGGGTTCAATTCCCGCCTCAGGCGACTGACTGTGTGGAGTTTGCACGTTCTCCCCGTGTCTGCGTGGGTTTCCTCCGGGTGCTCCGGTTTCCTCCCACAGTCCAAAGATGTGCAGGGTCAGGTGAATTGGCCATACTAAATTGCCCGTAGTGTTAGGTTAGGGGTATGGGTGGGTTTCGCTTCGACGGGTCGGTGTGGACTTGTTGGGCCGAAGGGCCTGTTTCCACACTGTAATCTAATCTAATCTAATCTAAGAAGGGAAGTAAACCAGTAGTTAGGAAGCCCAAGAGTGCGCCTCACTGAAGAATCATTTTTATTGTGTTGGAAAATGGTGAGAGTGATGGTCCCTCTGAGGAGTGCAGCCACAACCCAGCTGCACAAGGAGGGAGGAGAGGAGAAAGAATGGAAGAGCTAAAATGGTAGAAAACTCAATTGTGAGGGGTACTGATAGATGTTTCTGTGGCTGTAGACGTGACCTAACGATGGTGTGTTGCCTGCTTGAACCAGGGAGAAGATGTCACTGAATGCTGCAGGGTATTCTGAAAGGGGAGGGTAAGCAGTCAGAGATCATAGATTTGCAGAATTTGAATTCAGTAAGTGTCTGGAATTAAGGATCATCACAATATTGGGCAAGCTGATTTTCCAAATCTTGTCTTATCATATTAAAAAGTGGACTGGGAGCAGCTACTCTTAGAAAAGTCTGCATTCAAGCTGTGGGGCTCTTTCAAAAAGAGAAAGTAAGAATGAAGAGCAATATGTTTCTGTAAGGGTGAAGGGCAGGCTCAATGCATCCAAAGAAACTGGACATCAAGGAATGTACAGGTTCATATGAGGGAAAAAACACAAAGCTTATGGTAAGTACTGAGGACTCCGAACAACAGACTCCTACAGACATATAGGAAGTGCAAGAGTTTGCTTAAAAAGAAATTGGGAAAGTAAAATTGGGCCACAAAGCAACACTGTCAGGTGAAATAAAAGAGAAATCCATAGGCATTTTACAGAAAGAGGATAATCCAGCATTGAGTAGGGCTGTTAGAGACCAAAATGGCAAACTATATGTACGAGGCTAGAAGATGCAGGTGAGGTTTTAACTGAATATTTTTGCATCTGTATTCACGACAGAGAAAAATGATGTAGGTATAAAAATCAGGAAGAGGACTATAATATACCTGAACAAATTACAGCTGACAGGAAGGAGATATTCAAGATTTTAATGGATTTAAAATTGGATAAATTCCTAGACTCAAGTGAGATATACCCCAGGCTGCTGTGGGAGACAAGGGAAGAGATTGCAGGGGGCTCTGTAATTAATTTTTAAATTGTCTCTGGCCACAGAAGAGGTGCCAGAGGACTGGAGGATGGCTAATGTGGAACCACTATTCAAAAAGATTGATGGGGATAAACCAGGGACTCAGCCAATGCCTCTAATCACAGAAGTAAGGAAACTTTTGGAAAAATTCTGAGGGATAGAATTGCTCACCACTAGGAGAGGCTGCGATTAATCAAAGACAGTCAGCATGGTCTTCTCAGGGAGAGATCATGACTGATAGGTTTAACTGAATTTTTTTAGGAGAATACTATGTGCGTAGATGAGGGTAGTCAAGTTGATGCAGCCGACATGAACTTCATTAAAGCTCTTCACAAGGTGTTACATGGGATACTGGTCAATTTGGCAAAGTGAGTTCAAAAATTACTTTCTATACTAAGCCAATTTCGAAGGTTAATTCTGTGACAGGAAATCTGTGTCCAATGGTACTCGGCAGGGCTCAATGATTGTTTCCTCTTTGTGGTCGACATTAATGATTTAGACATGAATGCAGAAGGTTTGATCAGAACATTGCAGATGACATGAAAGTTGATGGTGTGGTAAACACTGTGAGGGGAAAAGCCTTAAACTACAGGACAATGTAAACAGGCAGGTCAGATGATCAGAACAGTGGCAAATGAAATTTAATCCAGAGAAGTAAGGTGATACATTTTGGAAGGACTAGCAAGACAACGCATGTTGAATGGTGTGTCCGAGGAAACACAAAGGATCAGAGGGACCTTGGCATGCACTGACACTTAAAGGCAGAACGAGAAGTGTATAAGGTCATTAAAATGGAATGGGAGCATAGAAATTAGGAGCGGAAGTAGGCAATTCAGCCGTTTGAACCCTTTCCACCATTTAATATGATCAAAGATGATCCTATCCTGGTCTCAAATCCACTTTCCTGCATGCTCCCCATCGCCCTTTATCCTGCTTTTCATCAGAAACATATCTATTTCTTTCTTGAATCTGTTAATTGACTCTGCCTCCACTGCAGTCTGGGGCAGTGAGTTCCACAGACTCACAACCCTCTGAAAGAAGCAGTTTCTCCCCATCTCAGTTTCGAACGTACCTCCTCTCACTCTATATGTATGACCTCTTGTTTGAGACTGTCCCACAACGGGATAATCTGTTTAATGTGCACCTTAACAATTCCCTTTAGCATTTTATACACCTCAATCAGATCTCCCCTCATTCTTCTGATCTCCAGTGAGTATAGCCTTTTTTAATATACGCTGCACTTGCTTACCCACTTTCTGTGATTTGTGCACAAGGAGACCCAGCTACCACTGACGCACTTTGAATCTGCTTCCCATTTTCCTGAGATCTAGCCTCCTGGATAAGTCTTTTATAAAGTGAAGTCACAGGTAGATAGGATAGTGAAGAAGGCATTTGGTATGCATTCTTTTAGAGTATTGAGTACAGGAGTTGGGTGGTCATGTTGCGGCTGTAAAGGACATTGGTTAGGCCACTGTTGGAATATTGCATGTAATTCTGGTCTCCTTCCTATTGGAAAGATGTTGTAAAACTTGAAAGGGTTCAGAAAAGATTTACAAGGATGTTGCCAGGTTTGGAGGATTTGAGCTAAAGGGAGAGGCTGAACAGGCTGGGGCTGTTTTCCCTGGAGTGTCAGAGGTTGAGGGGGGACCTCATAGAGGTTTACAAAATCATGTGGGGGAAGGATAGGATACATAGACAAAGTCTTTTCCCTGGGGTGGGGGAATCCAGAACTAGAGGGCATAAGTTTAGAGCGAGAGGGGAAACATATAAAAGAGACCTAAGGGGCAACTTTTTCACACAGAGTGTCGTACGTGTATGGAATGAGCTGCCAGAGGAAGTGGTGGAGGCTGGTACAATTGCAACATTTAAGAGGCATTTGGATGGATATATGAATAGGAAGGGTTTGGAGGGATATGGGCCGGATGCTGGCAGGTGGGACTAGATTGGATTGGGATATCTGGTCGGCATGGACGAGTTGGACCGAAGGGTCTGTTTCCATGCTGTACATCTCTATGACTCTATGACTCTCTATGTCACCTTGTCAAATGCCTTCTGGACATCTAGAGATACCACATCCACCAGATTCCTACTTTTCATCATGTTGCTTACATCCTCAAAGAACTCCAGCAAGTTTGTCAAGCACAACAAGCTCTTCACAAAACCATGCTGAAATTGGTGAATTGAGCTTTGTTTTTTCCAAATATTCAAATATCTTTTCCATCAGGATATAGGATACTTATTACTCAAGGTATTAAATACAAGAGCAGGGAGTTTATGATGCAGTTATGTAAGATGTTAGTTATGCCACAGCTGGAATACAATGTGTAGTTTTGATCACTATGCTACAGGTAGAAAATGATTGCTCTAGAGAGTGGCGCAGAGGAAATTTGACAAGACATTGCCTGAACTGCAATGTTTCAGCTGTGAAGAGATAGGCTTGATTTTCTTAGAGCAGATACGTGTGATGGGTTCCTCATTGAAGCGTTAAAAAAAGTGAGGGGCATTGATGGAGTAGATAGAAAGAAACATTTCCCCTTAGTAGAGGAGTCAATAACCAGCAACTATAAATTTACCGTAATGGTCAGGAAGTTTAAAGGAAATTTAAGGAATTTCAACAAGAGTGTCTTAGGTGCCTCTAACTTACTGCTTGAAAGATGGTCAGGACAGACACCATCACAAGAAGTATTTAGGTGAACACTTGAAACTCCATAGCAAACAATGTTATGGGCCAAATGCTAGAAATGGATCTAGAAAACATACATGCTTGATGACCAGCATGTACACAATGGACAAAAATGCTTCTTTCCATGTTGTAAAACATTATGGGCTCTTCAGTCTCTGCAGTGCACCCAAGAGTAGTGGGTACTGCTGGGACTAGACTCAGTCCCTTGAAGCTGGCAAATGAAGGAGGATAGACTGGTAAAAAAGAATCCAGCAGCAGTGGAATCAAACACATAAGTCGCCATCAATTGGTCGTTTATACTAGGCAGAAGTGAGGACTGCAGATGCTGAAATCCAGAGCACAGCCGGTCACATCGCATCCGATGAGCAGGGAAATAGACATTTCAGGCAAAAGCCCTTCATCTGGTTGTTCATACTGCTGCTGGTAAAATGCCAGTTGATGTAGGAAAGCAATGGGTGTATGGAAAATGCCAGACACCAGCACACCACACATCCCCAATATACCTTCCTATCAAACTTTATGGGCATCACCTTTCCCCATTCTCCAGCCTCATTCCCAGATCAGACTTCTAGTCTGGGTTGCTCATTCAAAATTTGCCAACAGTAAGAATAATCTATTTATTTGTTTAAAATTAAACCAGCAGCAGAACAAGCTTAACGTTCAATCCACACCGCACAGACCCCTGAGTTATCACCTGGTTTATAATTGTTAAGAATAATCCACAACCATTAACATTATTCTCAGTCACTCTTGAATCTTATTATACAAACACTTTGTATGAATTTTTCTCTCTGCTCTCTTTGTAACTGGTTTAATTTAAGTATGTTAATATCTCCAATAAGATAGTGAAAATAAAAGTTTGACTCATCCTGAAACAAAGGGTTTTTTGGGATTTGGACAGTCTATAAGATCTGTGAAAATATGTTTGCTTGTTTTCAAAATCTTGTTTTAGCTGGTTGCAAACTAAATGTTAGCACAAGGAATCAGTAAACATTTCACTTCAGTGTTATTTATATACTAATAAAATATAAGCACATCAACAGCAAGGTGACAGCCCCATGGCATTATCACCTGACTGTCAATCCAGGGGACCCAGGTAACATTCTGGTGCCTCAGGTTCAAATCCTACCACATTTCATGGTGAAATTTGACATTTTTTTAAAAGTCTGGAATTAAGAACGTAATGATGACCATAAATTTAATGCCAATTGTTGGGGAAAGTCCCATCTGGTTCGTTGATGTCCCTTCCTTTAGGAAAGGAACTTACCTGGTCTCTCCTACATGTGCCTCTAGTCCCACAGCAATGTGGTTGACTCTTAACAATTTGGGATGGGCAATAAATGCTGGCCCAGCCAGCGAGGATCTTGTCCCATGGACGAAGAAGAAAAAAGGGAGATGAGAACAAATGAAAGGCTAGCATCACCCTACTTCCTGCATGGCTTTGTGTCCCTGGATGTCTCTGATAGGTGTACTTTGGTCCACAGGAAAGCGAAACTGACAGTGGGATGGTGCTGCCCTCTGACGAACTGAAGTCCCTGAAGCGTCTAGAAACTAGATCCCGCCCTTTTGGACTAATTACATTAGCGTGAGTACACTCAGTTCTTCAAAATGAATTGCGTGGAAGTTTCAGAATGCATTAAGACCTTCCCTATATCAATAACTAAAGTTGTTGGCTTGTATTCATGTTGTATTTGGAAATTTCAGAATACATTCACTGCAAGAGAACAGCAGAAAATTATATTTAGCTAAGTTCAAAGTTCTCTAAAAGTAAACTGATTTTTAAAAAATTCATTGCATATTTGCACACTGAAATTCTGAATTATAGTCAATTTCGCACTTCCTCCAGGACCTCCTATCTTCCCTTTCTCCTGAATTGCAAAGTGGCAAACAATATGACAGAAAGTCTATTCTACACATAGTTTTGAAGCTCCCAACCATTAAAATCAGAATCAGATTGTCATTCCATTGGTCCGTTTTTAACTTATCCTGCCCCAGAAGCCTGTGTTTCAGGCCTGAATTTCTGATTCCAGCCTCTTGAGTAACATAGAGTGTAGCTGGTGTGGGAATCTACCAGCACAGGTTGGGATCAATGCTGGGGTCAGAACATATCCCCCCTTTTACACTGTCACTGTAATAACTGTTTTATTCTATGGTTTTAAACCTCTTTTGACAACTTACTTTATCCACTTACTTTATCCTCTTACTTTCTCAGTGTGAGGAAGTGGAGTGGCAGATGGGTGGGAGAGGGGGTTACAGTGGCAAGTGGGTGGGTGAATTGGCAGGATGGCAGCTACTTGACTGAGAATGGAAGGTCACAGGTAGCTGGATCAGAAAGTAGAGTGGTAGGTAAATAACTGAAGAAAGAGGATGGCAGATGGATGGGTAAGGTGGTAGGGTGGTAGATAGGTGGGTGAAGGGGTACAGGTGGTAAGTAAGTAGGAAAGGGAGTGAAGTGGGTCAGGATATCAGAGTTTCAGTTCGCCGAGTGTGTTGGGAATGGTCAGGTATTGGTGATGGTCATGGATTTGGGGACATCAAATGTTGGGTTATTCAGGTTTTGGGGAGGTTGGCCTTCTATGTGTGGGGATGGGATCAGGTGCCTTAGGGGTCAGTGAGAGAGGTTGTGGTCTGAGTTATAACATAACATCAGAAAAAACTGGAAAAATCAGCAAATTAGTTACCAAATGTGCAACTTTTCATTAACTTGAAAGTTGGTTTTCTCACTCTCCACACAGATGCTGCCCAAATTGCTGCATTTTCCCAGCAGTTTCTATTTTTGACATTTCTAGCATTCATAACATTCTGCTTATCTTTCATTATACACATATCTAATTGACATTCTGAGATGATGACACCATCCTCTCAGCTTCCAGCAGTACATAAATGCATCAAATATATTGATTTGGTTGTGGATATCACATCTGTCTAGAAGCCAAAGCAGATTGCTGATTTTTTTTTCCCAAATCCCCTAATTCCTTAATGGTCTTGCATCACAAAGCCTACTGGTTCTTGTACTAAGCAAAAAAAAAAGAATTGGAAGATGCTGGAAATCAGAAGCAAAAACACAAATTGTTGTAAAAAACTCAGCAGGTCTGGCAGCATCTGTGGAGAGAAAGCAGAGTTAACATTTCAGGTCCAGCGGCCCTTCTTCAGAACACACCCTCTTTCTTCTGAAAAAGTAAATTTTACCTCTGGCCTAGGGAAGAAAGTCTTGGTGGCTTTATAGCCAAGCAAAGTCAATGGGTAAAGAAGCTGATATTCAGTGTAAGCTTTTTTATTCATGCCTCCCATAAGGTCAATTTATGCCTCCTGTTCCCTCAAGATGCTTCATACAATTTCTCCTTCTGAGTTAGGTGTTGGCAAGCTGCTCCCTGACTTCTTTGTGCTGCTCACCACACAAATCAACAATTGGCTTATTACTGATCACTTTAACTTCTTGTGTAGATATGTGAGACTCTGGCACAATGGTTCTATTGTACTATTTAATGACTCACACCGTATTTTACAAATAAACCGTTGCCATGGATATTTGGACTGAACTCTAATCTCGCTTGTTGATTAGTTGCTGTTTTTAATTGGCCTTACCTAGGTCAGTGGCATAAAGCTTTTGTTGTTGTTGATTTAACAGCCATGAATTGTGTGTTGTTTTGCAGCTTCTTCAGTTGTGATTCTGACTGAAATTTACCTTAGTGTGTTTTTTGTTTAAATAATTTCTTGAGTTTATGATGTTTTAATTTTTTTCAAACATTTCTGTACACAGTGGTGTGTAGCTCTTCTTTAACACTTCTTCACAATCTGTAAGAATTATTCCATAAGAACAGAACACTGAGGATCCCATTGCTTTAACAAATGCAGTGAAACCCATTGAAACATAACTACTACTTTCAATTTTCCACAAGCTTGCCAGAAACAAAGTACCCACAAGTTGAAAGCTGCACTGAATTGCATTCACCCACCATGCCCGGACTCTGCTCACTTATTATTTTGAGCATCATTATATGTACTAATACTGGAATGTAATGCCCCCAGTCCCCCAATGAAAACAGTTTGGGAGGCTTATAATCAAGTGGGAAGGTAAGAGGTGGAGAGCCTTCCTAACTCTTACCCAAAAATGGGGAAGGTTGAGGCTTTCCTACTCCTGTGCCAATTGAGACCCTTTAGTCCTTAATTGGCCACTAACTGTATCATGACACTGTTGCTGATATTTGTCCAGAGGGATGTACTTTTTCCAAATAGGTACCAGTGGTTAAAGAGTTACTTGATTGAATTATTCGTAACTATAATACTACCTTGAATTTTCCTTCACAAATAATTTTACTGTGGTATTCATAACTCAAGAAGCTTGATGCCAACCAGGGCAAAGCAGCCTGCTTGATTGGTATCACATCCACCAGCATCAATTCCACTGATGCTGAGTAGCAGCAGTATGTTCTATCTACAAGATACACTGCAGAAATTCAAAGATTCTGAGATAGTACCTTCCCAACCCTCAACCTGTCAGGAAGGGCAAGAGCAGCAGATAAATTGGTACATCATCTGCAAGTTCACCTCCAAACCACACATCATTCTGACTTGGAAACATATTGTCGTTCCTTCACTGTTGCTGGGTCAAAAACCTGGAATTTCCTCCTTAAGGGCATTGTGGCTCAACCTACTGTATGTGTATGCAGCTGTTCATGAAAGCAGCACACCACAGCATTCTCAAGGCCATGGTAAATGTGTGGTGCTACATTTTGGAAAAACAAATAAGAGCATAACTTATACACTTAATGGTAAGGTCGTGGGTCATGTTACTGAACAAAGAGACCTTGGAGTGCAGGTTCATAATTCCTTGAAAGTAGAGTCACAAGTCGACAGGATAGTAAAGATGGTGTTTGGTATGCTTTCCTTTATTGGTCAGAGTATTGAGTACAGGAGTTGGGAGGTCATGTTGCGGCTGTACAGGACATTGGTTAGGCCACCTTTGGAATACTGCTTGCAGTTCTGGTTTCCTTCCTATCGGAAGGATGTTGTGAAACTTGAAAGGGTTCAGAGAAGATTTACAAGGATGTTGCCAGGGTTGGAGGATTTGAGCAATAGGAAGAGGCTGAATACGCTGGGGGTTTTTCCCTGGACCGTCGGAGGTCTGAGGGTGACCTTATAGAGGTTTCGAAAATCATGACGGACATGGATAAGATAAATAGACAAGGTCTTTTCTCTGGGTGGGGAAGTCCATAACAAGACAGCATAGTTTAGGGTGAGAGGGGAAGATATAAAAAGGGACAACTTTTCCACCCAGGGGGGTGGTGCATGTATGGAAAGAGTTGCCAGAGGAAATGGTGGAGTCTGGTACAATTGCAACATGTAAAGGGCATCTGGATGGATATATGAATTGGAAGGGTTTAGAGGGATATGAGCCAAGTGCTGGCAAATGGGACTAGATTAGGTTAGGATATCTGGTCGGCATGGATGAATTGGACCGAAGCGTCTGTTTCCTTGCTGTACATCTCTATAACTCTGACTAGGAATGGGCAGTAAATGCTGACCAGTCATGATACCCATATTCCACAAGTGAATAAATGATGTTAAACTTGGTAGTTAATCTTGGCTGCAACAAACTTTCTGTCAAAAATCAACAATTAAACTTTGGTTGGGAGTGTAATTTAAGTAATGGACACACCTTCCCAACTAATGTCTACCCTTAGGACTTTAGCTGTATATCTGTCAGGCTCACATAATCTCTTATTTTGTGGTCAACTGTTCCTACTGTTATGTCTTTTATCTCATGCCACAGTAATCTGGATATTTTCCAAGAAAAACAAATGCTTTCATGTTTTCTCTTGAATCGCTTGACTACTTTAGTAGATGAAAATTAAAAACAGGTGAGTTATTGAGAATCAACAAAAATTTGCATAGAACCCAATTTGCCAAAGAAAGAAAGTAGAAAATAAAATCTTTTCAGGGGTGACCACTGGCTATTTCCGTTCATCTCAACTTAAAGGGCAGAAAATGTACTGTAATAATGTTGTGTCAAGAAGATGTATATTTGCAAGTTCATAAGCAAATTAGAAAGTAATGAATTCAGTAATTATTTTATAAACTTCATATCTGAATTGCCATGTTTTGCCCTGTTAGTGATTTTTGCCTAGATATGTGAACTCTGACAACTGTTAAAAGCTGCTTCAAGAAATAATATAATCTACATGACAATTAATCATATAAATATATGACCAGGCATTTCTTCAAGCTGGTGTGACCACATTAAGACTCAGTGAGGTCATTGAAATAAACTAGTTGCTCATTTATTTGATTGATAGAATAGAACTTGTGTATTGCTAAAGGAAAAGATACATGCTGCTGACACTTTTCATCTTGCACTTATCAGGACAGACACACAAAGACCAAATTTCAAAGGGAACAACAATGTAACCTATGAGAAACGGGTGCAATGAACCTATGAGATTGGTTGGCAAGTGAGCTCTGATTGGTTCCACATTGCCATAAGGAATGTACTCCGAACAATTTGATTTGATTCCTGTCAGCCATCAGTTCACAAATTTAGTTTCATGCTTCTATGTCGTAGAAATGCAAGTGGTATGCTCCTCTAACATTAAAACAAAGGGAATAAGATCAAAAGTATGCCATTCAGCCCCTAAAACCTGCTCCACTACAATTTGGTAGCTACTCTTCACAAGATCGCAAGAAACTACAGAGAGTAGTGAACACAGCCCACTTCATTACGCAAACCAGCCTTCTATCCAGTGACTCCATCTATATTACCCACTGCCTCGGAAAAGTGACCAATATAATCAAAGACCTTCTGACCCTGGTTATACTCTCTTCCACCCTTTTCTGTTGAGCAGAAAATATAAAAGTTTGAATACACATACGAATAGATTCAAGAACAGCTTCTTCCCCACTGTTATCAGACTTTTGAACAGACCTTTCAAATGTTAATTCTGTTCTCTCTATCTCTCTCTGCACCTCTGCAGCTGTAACAATGTATTCTGCATTCTTTTCTGCTACTCTGATGCATTTTGTCTGGTACAATTTGCTTATACAGCATGCAAAATAACATTTTTCAATGTACCTCGATACATGTGACAACAATAAATCAATATTCGAACCCACCTCAAAGCTATTTTCTGACATTATCATATCTCTTGATATCTTTAATATCTAGAAATCTATTAATATGTCTTGAATACACTCAATGGCTGAACACAATGCTGCTGTCAAGCCAAAAAGATGTTCTGTCTACCATATTCACAGTGGTACACAAATTTCATTGTGGGTGTGATGTCAGGTATGTTAGATGTACACCGCACAAATTTGTAAAATATATCAAATAGCACATCCCTTCAGCTCATCATTACAGTACTAACCGTGATTAATCAATATGTACTTGAAAAATTTAAAAGGTAATATTCCACAATTAGACAAAACTAACTGAATAATCGTAATACGTGCAAATAACTTCACTAACAATCAATTTAGGATTATCAGTGGGACTCTCAATCTTGCCCATTTATGCTTTCTATAACCTAAATATATTCTTATGCAGGACCAGATCCTCTGCCAGAGAAAGATATAGTGCCTTTTACAGGAAACAAAACTTGTTCCTTGATGTTTTCCCCCATGGCTTGTCCTGAACAATCAGTCAGCCACTCTTTTTTGAATATCTATCAGGTTTTGAGATAACTGATCCGTGGTGAATTGTCCATGGCAAGTCCTCAACCAATCAGAGTCCATTTGACAAACAATCAGCTCCCAGTTTTTTATGCAGTATAAATTGTTGTTCCCTTTGAAGTTTGGTAATCTTGTCTGTTCTCATAAGCGCAAGGCAAAGAAAAGCTTTGACAGCATGTCCCTTTTTCTCGAGAAACTTTTGTTCATTGTTGCTCACTATCAAGAAAACAAGGTATTAAAAGCTAATGGTTAATCATTACAATGTCACTGACAACGCCTTTATTTTTAACTTGTCAGTTGACAGCTTAGCTGGATAAGTATTACTTCAGGTCAGAATATTGTGAGTTCAAAGCCTTAGTGTTAAACCTGAGCACATTATTTAGGCCGATAGAGTATAGTGCAAAGGAGCACCATATGTCAGAGGTGTTGTATTTCCTAATAGGTATGTAAAAGGTTTCTGAACCAATATTGAATGGACACAAAGATGCTACTTCTTCCCCACCCCCATCCTCCTCTCATTTATCTCTCCACGCTTCAGGCACTCTGCCTGTATTCCTGATGAAGGGCTTTTGCCCGAAACATCGATTTTACTGCTCCTCGGATGCTACCTGAACTGCTGTGCTCTTCCAGCACCACTAATCCAGAATCTGGTTTCTAGCATCTGCAGTCATTGTTTTTATCACAAAGATTACCCTCGCCAACATACCTTTCTCAACCATTGCCACCAAAATTAATTACTTGATTATTCATCTCGATGCTAGACTCTTGCACATAATTTGTGGCATATTTTTCTATGTATCGCAGCACTTCAGAATAGTTCACTGGAGGTATTTAGAAAAGATTTTTTGAGAGAAGGAATTTGGTGAAAGTTTCAAATTTTTTTTGCCCCTGTTTACAAGGTACAGTTTTGTCACCCCTTCTCTTCAAGTTTAATAAAGGTTACCTTCTCTCTTTTATTGTTCCTTCTCACACCTCATCAGGAAGCATTTATAACAGAATACTTTCAGGTTTTATGACTATTATTCTGGAACTGGGCATTGGATCTAAATAAGGGTCACCTGATATTCTTGCCCTAACTGCCAGTTTATCTGCAAGCTGAACTTTAGATTGTTCTAAGGTATTATAACGCTGTACAGTATTTACATATCATTTGTGCACTGATTTTCTAATTGCAGTGTTATAATTACATGTTTTGAGGAAGGTTTGGATTCAAAGCAATTAGCAGCCTGAACTAAAGACAGTCTTTATGGCAGGATAAATACAAAAGTAATATTATGCCACCTCTATGATGTCACTTTCATGATACTAGCTTCTCAGTATATACCAGTGAATGTTAAACTAACCAAGGTATTCCTTCTTCAAAAAATGATTCTTACACTGAATCATTGATCATTCATCTCATTACTGTTTGTTTGTGTCTAATGTAGTTGCTATGTTAATCTACATAATAGGCACTGCATTCAAAAGTATTTATTATTGATGAATTTCATCAGTCCCACAACACATGTTGGAGAGAGGACTGCTTGTAACATTGTACTGATTCCCTGACTCATGCCCCCTTTTAACTTTAATTTCTTGCTGGGAGAACTGATCAGTGAAGCTATCCATAAATAAGGAGCACTCAGAGTGCATCTTTGCAGCATGATATAGAAGAGAGTTTTTCACTTCACTTCCATATACTCTGCATTTAAAGTGCTCTACATTACAATGATGTCCTTCCTGAAATGCTATTTACCTGACCACATTTATTTTTAGAATTTATCTAAAAAAATTGTAACAATTACCTGATTATTTTATTTTTCACAAAGTCTATTTATCATTGTCTCTCTTCAGTAAACTCAGGTAAAAAGATTCCATAAAAATTGTGTTTTCCATGTTCTCTTTCTTAAAATAGAATGAGGGCCATGAGTAAGAGCAAAGAATCTGTATTGTCGGAGGCTGAAAACCATGCTAATCCACTGCAGCCTGCTGTATGTGGAACGGAAGATGAAGGCCTGGATTTTGCTCTGGAAGATTCAGTCCTGTTACCAATGGATCAAACTTTAGAATGCCACAGCCCACCACCAGATTACAATTCTGTTGTTCGCTACACCACACCGCCAGTGTGAATGATCTGAATTTTGAGAATGCACCACAATTGTGCTTCTGAATGAGGAATTATACAACAGCACAATATCCCAAATGTTGTAAGTTGAACTCTTCTATGATGCAAAGAGATATAGAGAAAGCCATATTAGGATGGATGTCAAATCTACCATCAGCACATATATTAAAACCCCATTATACATTCTCTACAAAATGAAAGTGTCGATTTTTTTTAATGTCTTGATGTCTGTGGAAAACACTGTATAATCATTACTACTGTCAGGCTGAATGGTGGTGAGTACAGCGAGGGATCTCACAGCTGTAGTGTGTATTCTGACTCAAATTGTATCAGTGAAATATATGTCCAAAGTATCTTAGCCAATCATGGGCTTGTCATGGAAAAAGTATATAAAATATATTTTTGTCAACTGATTTGCTAACTGACTGTTCTGAAGAAGGTTCAGTGCCTGAACTGTAAACCTATCTGTTCTCTCCACAAATGCTGACTGACTTATTCTTTGTTTACAGTCTTTTCTGTTTTTATTTTACCATCTGCAGTATTTTTACTTAAATGTTTTGATTCCTTTGTTGAAATGAGGATGTTGTTACATATTGCCCAATGTTCAGCTCTGACGTAATTTAGTCAGTAGGAGATCTAGTGTTGCTATTGTGTGATACTCAACACAAGAAGTTAAGGTGCCATATTTTTGTTTAAACCTCCAAATTGATTAAAGAGATGGTGAAATTATATAACCATAATGAAGTCGGACCAATGTAACAGTACAAACTCCCTGAGAAGTTCAAATGTCAGGACTTGCAGGTTTTGCCAGGTGAATTTCAGTTGGATGCCCCGCCCCCCACCAAGTGAAATATATCTGGTAGAAAAGAGCAAGTATATATCATGGATAACTGGGAGCAAACCGTACACAGTGTGGAAGAGAGAGTCTGATTTCCACAGGGGTGGGGGGTTTGGTGGGGTTGGGTGGTGGATGGAGAGGTGGATTGCCAGGGTGGAGGGAAAGAAATGGCAAGTAGAAAAACAATGAATTGGCTTGTCAGTGACCCTGTTAGAACTCATTCCTGTAACACTGTGGATAGACAAGCTGAAAACATCCACCATTGAACCCACACCCCCACCACCTGCACCCCCACCCCCCGCACAATATGGACACATACAGCATTGATATTGTAGGCTCAAGAATGACTGACGTGTTCAAAAATCAAGAAGATGAGTATAAAATTTTAAACAATAATTAGATTGGTCTACCATCTCAATCGAGTCATAGAGATGTACAGCACAGAAACAGACCCTTCTTTCCAACTTATCCATGCCGACCAGATATGCCAACCCAATCTAGTCCCACCTGCCAGCACCGGCCCATATCCCTCCAAACCCTTCCTATTCATATACCCATCCAAATGCCTCTTAAATGTTGCAATTGTACCAGACTCCACCACTTCCTCTGGCAGCTGATTCCATATACGTACCACCCTCTGCGTGAAAATGTTGCCGCGTAGATCTCTCTTATATCTTTCCCCTCTCACCCTAAACCTATGCTCTCTAGCTCTGGACTCCCTGACCCCAGGGAAAAGACTTTGCCTGTTTACCCTATCCACATAATTTTGTAAACCTCTATAAGGTCACCTCTCAGCCTCCGACCCTCCAGGGAAAACAGCCCCAGCCTGTTCAGCCTCTCCCTGTAGCTCAAATCCTCCAATCCCGGCAACATCATTCTGAATCTTTTCTGAACCCTTTCAAGTTTCACAACATCTTTCCGATAGGAAGGAGACCAGAATTGCATGCAATATTCCAACAGTGGCCTAACCAATGCCCTGTACAGCCGCAACATGACCTCCCAACTCCTGTACTCAATACTCTGACCAATAAAGGAAAGCTTACCAAATGCTTTCTTCGCTATCCTATCTACCTGCGACTCCACTTCAAGGATCTATGAACCTGAACTCCAAGGTCTCTTTTTTCAGCAACACTCCTTAAGATGTTACCATTAAGTGTATAAGTCCTGCTAAGATTTGCTTTCCCAAAATGCAGCACCTCGCATTTATCTGAATTAAACTCCATCTGCCACTTCTTGGCCTATACCCCTGTATATTGTACATTCTCATTTAACAAGGCACAAAATATTTCCATTATTGAGGAAACTGGGTATATATTTTAAGAAGGAGAAAAGTCTGTTCCCTCAAGGTAAGATTGAATGTATCCAATCTCCAGAAATAATGACTTCTAAATAGTCTGTTATTGACCAGGCCAGACCCCCTCAAAACATTTCCAGAAAGTAGCCCAGACCCTAACTTTGCTGGTTGTTTGAAGCAGGTGTATAGTAGATATTCCAGGGGAAATGCCACTGGTCAAACCACTTAGTTTAAGCAAAACAAAATTTACAAGATTACTGAATGAAATACCAACAACAGAAAACCAAATAACTTAACCTAAAATGAAAACCCAACAGATCATCCCAATCTAATGATGCTATTCCAAATATTTGCAACAATCCCCATAAACACCCCTTGGCACAAAAGGTAAGATCAAACACAGGTTCTTACAGGAGAGAAGTCAGAGAGTACCAGCCTGGACCTGCTTCTTTGGGTTCAGCAGCTTTTTTCACATTACTGCTTAAAACCAAACCAGGCCAGAGAAAAGCTGAGCTGGGAGAACTGGCCACTCCCCTTTCATTGGACAAGTGTTTTCTTTAAACCTTGAGTCAGTATCGGTTAGTTATTATCAAGTTTCCCCTAAAACCCTTCAACCCCAGACTTTTCAGAGTCTGTGTCATTTACAACCTCTGGAAAAAAAAGCCAAGGACTGCATAGTCTTGTTAAAGGAGCAGCTTTGTCACAAGTCTGAAATCATGTTTTGGAAATATTAATGGCTAATGTTCAATAATAACGCAACAACTATAAAATAGCAGGAATGTGACTGATCAGCAATGATATAAAATACAATTTCAATTACTTTAGGAACTCAAACTATTTTGTAAGGTTAATCAAAAATTGAGATTCTGCATTCCCACCCATACTTTAACTTAAAGCACACGAGTTTTACATTTAGATACAAAACATCTCACATCTTTTGATTAATTTTCATTAAATCTGATGCAAAAATAGGAAAACATTTTTCAGGTTTTCATAATGGGGGCACTGGTGGAGACTGGGGGAGAAACACGTGTTTAAGTGAAAATTATTCCATTACTTTCCCTTTCTCATGGAGAATTTTTGAATTCAAACATGTTGTATTCTGCTGATAGGTTTTATCAATTTACTAATATTCTACAATTTCCAGTATCTATTTCAAAGTATACACTAATTTAATGGACTGTACCAGTTTAATTTCATTGTTGAATTTAATAAGACAGTAAAATAAAATATCAAAAACATAGTTGTTAAAGCAAAAATTAATTTCATTTACCTGTCCGCATGGGTTTCTTCTGGGTGCTCCAGTTTCCTCCCACAGTCCAAAGATGTGCAAGTTAGAGGGATTGGCCAAACTGAAATTGTCCAATGTGTTCAGGGATGTGTAGGCTAGGTGGATTAGGCAGGGTAGATGAGGTTGTGGGATAAGGAGAAGGGGTTGGATGGGATACTCTTCAGAGGGTCGGGGCAGATTCGATGGGCAAAATAGCCTCCTTCCACACTGTGGGGATGCTTGATCCTATGATTTCTAAAACTGAATTTATATATTTTATAAAGCAGTCAGACTGTTAATGTTCTCACATCTTCCTAGTCTACCATGAGGATGTTAACAAAAATGTATCCAGAATGCCTAAGAAGAACTGTTATTGTTGTTAATCGCCGTCCTCCTTTATATCAGTCATTGTAATTACAGTAATAAACATCTCAGGTAATCTCATAAATATCCATTTATTTTAGATCTTGCGCAGGTATTTGCTGTAGCAAACTAAAGGCAGTTAACAGTCCAAACCATTACAAGTATATTAAGAAATGTCCCTGGATGATGGGTAGTTAATATTTTTGCTTTTATTAAAATGAAAAAGAGATGTTGCAAGTCAAAGCAGGGAATACTTTGCTTACTGTGAACTTACAGTTCTTTAAAAACTCTGGAGTTGGACTTCTGTTTCTGTGAGGAAACAATAAGAAGAAGTTTATTATTCATGACAATTCCCAGAGAGCTGTCAACCCCTTAAAATGTCCTATGAGCAATTTGAATAGGTCAGATTCCATATCATCTACTGTGAATGTTACAAGTATAATTAGATGCATAATGTTATTGAGTTATGTTACATAATATATAGTAACAAATCTAGTCATTCTATGTTGCAATATAAGAGTTAAAGGCATCTGATATTCATCACCTCATCTATTTTCTAGTTTCCTATGATCTAATTCATATTGTTCGTTCTTCACACCATGGCCAAGTAAATGAATGGAACAGAGAAATCTGCTTCACTGTAAATTCAGAATGAGGAATTTTGCCTTGCATTTTTTTATAGTACAATTTCATTAAGGAACATAGCATGACATAAGAACAAACATAGTTTAGATCAGAGTGGTGCTGGAAAAACACAGCAGGTCAGGCAGCATCCGAGAAGCAGGAAAATTGACGTTTTGGGCAAAAGCCCTTCAACAGGAATCCTACTGTGTTTTTCCAGCACCACTCCGATCTAAACTCTGGTTTCCAGTATCCGCAGTTCTCACTTTTGCCTATAAGAACAAACATAGACCATTCAAAACCTCTACCCTATCTGTCATTGATTGAAATGTACCTCAACTCCATTTACCAGACATTATTCAATAATATCATAATGTTCCACTATTTCAAATCAATAGATCAATGACACTGTTGAAATATTGGACAGAAAAACATTAGACAAATCTATGAAGCATTACTGCACTATTAACACATAATGTACTTCCAAGACTGTGATATGTTTTATTAAAGCAGAATATCAAAAAGTTGTAGTGTAGAGGTGGTGCATGACCATGGTGAAATAATCACACATGGGCTCCAGATAGGGTAAGCTCAATGAATTAACTTGCCGTTTCTCGATGCAGGTTAATATTTTCTCTAAAATTCTTACTCAGAATTTTTTATTTTAGAACTAAAGCTGCAGACAATGCAATAAAAAGAATATCTAATGTCTTTGAATGAGCTTCAGGCAAGGCATTAAACTTGTAATCCAGATAACATTCATTAATACTCAAATGTCATTATAAATTTGTAACTAGATTCCTGACAGCTGTTGATTATCCTACATGTTCAGTTGCACTTAGTTGTAGCTTATATTTTTACAATTAACTGGAAATATGTTCATTTTGCATTAGGTAATGGGCAGTATTATTTGAAAAATCAATAATCTTAAGGTGGCATATATGCTTTCAAAATGTGATAATTTCATTTTCTCTATGAAACAACTAATATTAATGAACATTATTTTGCACATGCAAAGCACCAATAACAATTTGCTTCTTTAAATTACTAAATCCATTGTTCCTCCTTCAGCTCAAGGCTTTCTTTATATTTTTATATCTGCACAGCATCTCTGCAGAATGTAATGGCTAGTTTCAGCACCGAGGTGTTGAAGTTGCATAATTATCTTGCTGGCACAGATATTTTGAGTATTCAGTTCAGTTACTTCCAGTGTTCTGAAATTAAAACTTATGTAATTCTCACAGATTCAGAGAGAAAGGTCTTAGTACTCAAAATTTAAAATGGTATTCTTTTAATCCATTTTCCATGTATTAGTCCTGATGAGACTTTACTTATTAAGTTCTAGTTCATGCCAGTGCAAGGGTGTACATGTTTCATCAACACAAGTGGAGCAGTATTATGGCATACTTAAAGAATTACACCACTTTGGTTGTTAACATGAGAACGTGATGTTGTTTCTTTCTTTCACTTTTTGCTTACAAGATTTTTTTTGTTAAATATCTTTAAATTGTCAGAGAAAATTAATATTAAGATAATAAATTAGAAAACACTATTTAACAAATTTACAGGAAACTAATGTAGTCTTTCAACAATGCTGAAAATTTCCTTTCCATACATAATTGACTAACAGGTTGTGTATTAGGAACACAAGTATTTCATAGAGAACCCTATTCTAAAGCTTGATGTTATGCTATAAGGTATCAAACTCGTTGCTCAAGATTCTTTTTGACATTCTAGATTATCTTCATACGATGCAGAGTTAAAGATTTGCTTCTGATTCCTATTCTAATGCTTGCAGGACGGGCTAATCCTTTGCATTAAAGATGGACCTCTATTCATGTAAAGGCAACTTTTTTCTCAAAGAACCACTTGTTTTAAAGTGCTCATACAGTGCATTTTATTTTATTCCTTAAGGAACAGCAGAGAACTGCCATTTATTCTGTGGGAAAGCAATTAAGAATGTCAATGTATTATCTGTTTAAGAATGTATGCACTGGAGAACCTTTGTATTTCATATAGCCTATGTTCTACTGGAGCTATTAACAAAAAATAAAGTTTACATATATTTATAGCATTCTGTATGTTTATCTTTTTTTTAACTTTCTCATTGTGTGTTCCATCCTTTTTCTTTGTGGGGACATAACTCTCTGAACTCTCATTAGCTACTCATTGAATTCTTGTCATTATTCTTATACTGATTTGCCTTCAAATAGCTATTTTCTACATTTTTACCCAATCACATCTCAGCTTGGTAAAACAGATCTTTTCACAATTTAAAAGATTGTTATATCTTCTTTTTATTTAATCATTCTAAATCTAACCAAATTATAATCACTACTACCACAATGCAGTCCCATTGATACTACTTTCACCTGCTCAGAATGATTATCCAAAACTAAGATGTGAGTTTTATGTTGTTCTACTTGGCTTCAAGTTGATTAGCATCAATACAATGGACCAAGCCTCCCAATACAACTCAAATTAAGAGACTGTTGAGAAGAATTATTGACTTAACTAGGCTGCTCTCATCCACTCCCAAGTGGTCAGCAGAGTGCAAGATTAATCATGCAAACAGAAAAAGCTGTCAGCAGAACGTACATTTGGCACTATGAATCAAAACCCATTCATATACTTAAGTCATTCTCATTTGCAATTTATTTTCACTTTTAAAAGCAGACTTAGTAACAACTGTAAAATTCAAATGACACAAACAAATCTTTGCTATGAGGCTGGACAGGGCAAAGAGGGGAGTAGAGATAGCTTCAGTTGCTCAGTTTTTGAAAGTGGAAGGTGAATCAAGCCTCTCCCCACACCCAAAATAACAGACAACTAAGATAGCAACACCTTATACAAAGGTCCCTAAACAAAAGGTTGACAATCTGCTATTTTGCAAGATATTGTACAACATCAACTGAGCTCATGCAAATCTGTATTTGCAAACAAAAGAGATGGAGAGACAAGGAAAGACATCTGCCATCAGCAGAAGGCCAGGAGATCCTCCAGACATGCAAGTAGTGGTGGAGGTAAAAACAATGACTGCAGATGCTGGAAACCAGATTCTGGATTAGTGGTGCTGGAAGAGCACAGCAGTTCAGGCAGCATCCAAGGAGCGGCAGGTAGGACAAGTCCGGTCAAGTCATGGGGACAGTGCTGAGCTGGAAGTTTGGAACTAGGGTGCCGAGGACATGGAGGTCCTGGGCCTCCTTCACCCCCGCTCCCTCACCACCAGACACCTGGAGGAAGAACGCCTCATCGTCCGCCTCAGAACACTTCAACCCCAGGGCATCAATGTGGACTTCAACAGTTTGAGGAAGAACGCCTCATCATCCGCCTCAGAACACTTCAACCCCAGGGCATCAATGTGGATTCAACAGTTTCCTCATTTCCCTTTCCCCCACCTCACCCTAGTTGGATGCTGCCTGAACTGCTGTGCTCTTCCAGCACCACTAATCCAGAAAGTAGTGGTGGAGATCAATGTCAAGACTGTAGCTCCAAGAACATGTGGGCGGCACGGTGGCACAGTGGTTAGCACTGCTGCCTCACAGCGCCTGAGACCCGGGTTCAATTCCCGCCTCAGGCGGAGTTTGCACATTCTCCCCGTGTCTGCGTGGGTTTCCTCCGGGTGCTCCAGTTTCCTCCCACAGTCCAAAAGATGTGCAGGTCAGGTGAATTGGCCATGCTAACTTGCCCGTAGTGTTAGGTAAGGGGTAAATGTGGGGGTATGGGTGGGTTGCGCTTCGGCGGGTCAGTGTGGACTTGTTGGGCTGAAGGGTCTGTTTCCACACTGTAATGTAATCTGAAAAAAAAACATGAATGCTGTGCAAGAAGAAATTTACGGACTGAACATGTGTTGCCAAGATTCAACCTTCAAAGTGGTGTATTGTAGTGATCAAGTGAAGAGGAAAGGAATGGCTCACTTACATCTTCCTTCTCCATTTGATTGTTACCAGTATGTTTAAAGTTTGAAGGGTGGGTTTGCCTTCAAGTCTATGTACTTAACTGACTGTAAAGGGTTAGGCAGACAAAGTAAGAGGTCAAGTTTTGGTTCTGACATCTGGGTAAAGACATTAAATGGTTAATGTAGCTCCTGCAACATATGTATTTTAAACGATTATAGATTAAAATTAGTTGTCCATATACTTGGCAAAAATGTGTCATAAAAATACAATAATTAGTTCAGTTAATCCTGGTTGCATTGTACTTCAAAGACAGTTCTGATGTTTCAAAGCTTGGCTGGAATTGGTTTCATTTCACCTCCAGCAGAGTATTTTACCCAATGTGGCAATGTCTATGTTATCCACCATTATATAGGAAATTAGGCATGAGTGTCATAGAATTACAAAATCCAACAGACAATGAAATATTACGTTCATAGTCGCAACAGTGTCAGGGCACAAAATTAAACTAATAGATTCCAACTGTGCGGCTGTATCCAATGGTGTGTGATGCTTCAAGTGATCTCAAGGTACAACAGAGTATAAGCTCTTCATACTTTCAGGTGACGTGCTAAGATACAGCAATACCCACAGACTCTGGGTGAGGTTCTCCAGTCTTTTACTATTTCAGATGGGATGCACCAAACTGTTAAGCTCCTGTGTAATGGAGAATGAATTGGCTCCATTTCTTTATTCAAGCATCCTTTTAGTTGGTTGCAACGAGGTTAATTTACCCTTTACTCATAGATACTTCCTCCCAGACTTCGCCTAAATTTATGGTTTAAAAGGAGGCAATTTAACCAGAATACTTGAATTAATAAAGGATGATATTATTAATTATCTAACATGAGAAGAATTAGTAACACAGCACACAAACACAGAAATTAGACAGAAGAGGTAAGTCCAAGAAGATAAATTAAAAATAAACAGATATACTGATCAGTCTGGGAATAAATAGCTGAGTCTGCAACCATTGCAGTAGAGATTGCCAGTAAGAAGAACAAGTGGCTTTACTTCTCCGAAATCAAGCTCTCTATTCTGAGTGCATCATGTCAAGCAGTTAACAGGAGGGCAAATAAACACTTCAAGGTCTTCCTCAAAGTCTCCGTGATAAAATGCTGCATCTTTACTGAACCATGGGAATCTCTTGCTTTAGGCCATGCAAACTGAAAAAGAAGGATCTATGAATGTGGGAATCTCCAACAAGCTCAGATGGAGATCAAGTGCAAACTACAGGAGTGCGCAAAAGCTCATGAATCCCACCCACCCACCTCTTCAAGCATCACTTGCAACAGCGTTTGCAGATCCAGTTTCAGACTATTTAGTTACCTCAGGACCAACAATTCTGCAGACCAAGAAGGTCACCCTCGGACTCAAGGAACTACCTGAAAAAATGAGACACAACACAGCAGACAAAGCTCAAAGCTTAGATATTAAATTGAAGTTACCTTCTGGTAAGAGAGTTATTTGACCTGCCTTTTCTATACTTGGTTGTAAAGATAATTGTTATGTAACTGGCTTCCAAACTGCAAAGTCATGGTCTCAAATAAATTATTATGATCATTCAATCAGGTAATTGGGTTCTTCCCAATCATCTGTTCCTTAGTAAGGCAAATTTGCATTTTAAAATGAAGGAGTCAGTAGATCTTTATTTTCACTGTATCTAACAAGCATTCAGTCAAGATTAGATTACTTACAGTGTGGAAACAGGCCCTTTGGCCCAACAAGTCCACACCGACCCGCCGAAGCGCAACCCACCCATACCCCTACATTTACCCCTTACCTAACACTATGGGCAATTTAGCATGGCCAATTCACCTGACCTGCACATCTTTTGGACTGTGGGAGGAAACTGGAGCACCCGGAGGAATTGCAAACTCCACACAGTCAATCGCCTGAGTCGGGAATTGAACCCGGGTCTCTGGCGCTGTGAGGCAGGAGTGCTAACCACTGTGCCACCCAGGAAAATTACATTGTTCTTGAAGTAATTCTTGATATTAGCAAGTGGGAAAGTCACTGGGTTGTCTGGTTTGTCCCTTCTCAATACACTGTGGACTTTCAGAGATTTTACAAGTTTGAATTTGCAAAAGGTCTGGTTGCCATCCTATAATGTCCATTTTAGAAAGTTTAATATGTGAAATGAATTGATGAACATAAAAATTTACTTGGAGGTCGCCACTGATGATGTTACCTAGCCAGGTAATGAAACGTCTGGATATCAAACCTACAGCTCAGCGAGCAAACCTACACCCCATAAAAATTTGTACTTGATATAGCATATATTCATAGCAATAGCCAACGAACTGCATCAAAGTCGGAAAGGCCTGGCACTGGAAAAGCATACCAGGTCAGGCAGCATCCGAGAGTCGATGCCTCGGGCATACGCTCTTCATCAGGAATGTGGGGAGAGGGGGAAGAGGGCTGAGAGGTAACTAGGAGGGTTGTGGTGGGGTTGGGGATAGGGGGAAAGGTAGCTGGGAAGGCGATAGGTGGATGCAGATGACTGCTTAATACAACACAACCCCACACTCTCAAACTCGCTTATTACAAGCTTCACACAGCTCTGAAACTGGCAGCTACTCAGCTATGCCAACCACGTTACCCAATCATATCATTTAATAATATTTTCTCCAAGAAAATAGCATGTAGCTAGAGTTAGCAGTTTGCTAAAATGGAGGAGAACAAGTTCACCTTCATGTTTCAACCTTCATAAAAGAAGTTAAAAGTCACACAACACCAGGTTATAGTCCAACAGGTTTATTTGGAAACACTAGCTTTCGAAGTGCTGCTTCTTCATCAGGTGGTTGTGGAGCAGGATGTAAGACATGAAATTTTTTGCAAATGGTCCTGCTCCACAACCACCTGACAAAGAAGCAGCACTTCAAGAGCTATTGCTTCCAAATAAACCTGTTGGACTATCCTAGTGATGTGTGATTTTTTAACTTTGTCCATGCCAGTTCAAAACCGACTCCTCCAGTCATTCATAAAAGAAGTTTTGCTTGAGAATCGTATGCCTTGAAAATTTGCATATGGCAGTATGGCTTTCATTGCTGGTCTGCTGTGCACATGCGGCTGTGAACTGGACTGGACCTGGGTGGTAATCCTTATTTAGTGGTAACTCCTCTCACTGATCAAACCTGCATCCTAGCCCTGCAACATTTCCAACTTTCCACCTGTATATGGTATATCGGTCCATTCATGCCAGAAGGATTACATGTTGTGCTAAGGACTATTCTCCCCCAGCACACCAAATCCCATCACAATTGTGCAATTTGGAAAGTGCCAAATGGAGGGTTCAAGTCAGTCTTGCATATTTTCCTTACAGGTGATTCAATTAATAAATAGCAACTCCAAATTTGGTTGTTTTCCTGATTATAGGTGGGACAAGCAATGGACAAATCAATAAATGTTTTGAAGATCACACATTAAAAAATAAATCCTTAACTACCAATGAACAGAAATAGAAACAGGTAATGAAAAACAAACATCAGTTTAAAAATGTGTCAGTGAAAATATGTTATTTTAAACAATCACTTGCTCAAAGTGGATGGCAGATGTACAGCAGATGTTTATCTGATCTGGTAGATTAATTCTCATTGCTTCAATTCATTCCATTTCTTGGCAATATTCCTGCTGTTAAAGTGATTTAAGATTGATCCCTTTTTCTACTTCCAGCTTGTTTCAAGTTTCTGAGGAAACTGGAGTGATGTAATGTGATGGATTTGAATGTGGTGTATGTAGGAATACTGCTTCCATAAGTACAGCATGCTCACAGGACTATCAGAGCTGTCATCTCATTCTTGGATTTCAGTTTTTGCAAAATGAGAGTTGAGGACTTAACTGATCTTATCCCTGATAATAAATCTTGACCATAAGTAAACTGAGCACAGTTTAACAGAATCCATTGTCAGTAAGTGTTTAATGTTTTGTCAAATTGTGGTTATTTAAAATTTATATAGCATTCGTACTGTACACTTTGTTGTCTCATTTGCCAGACATCTGACATCCTTGGGAACCTGTCAATGTATTCAAATCTCTCAGTTCAAGCCTTGGGAAATCTAATCGACAGTGTTATGGTTTATGTTTGCCCAATATGAAGTATGCAGTTTCTCCTCATACAGAAGCATTTCGTTTGCCCTAGCTTAGAGACTTTGATGTGAACATATGTGAACAGGGGCACTATTGACACTTAACCAATCAAAAGCACATTCTTTGTACCCTATCCAACTGAGTACTGAATTATAGATTTATCAAAAAAGAAGTGGGTAGAATCTGGCCCTCAGTAACAGATCTGTTCTTCCAGGCCTTATTATTAAGACACAAGGTATGTCTCATGAGAATTTGACTGTTCTCCATGGAATTCAATAACAGCCTAATACAGGCTAGAGGTCTGGAACCATTACTTCTACTTTCAATGCATATTACCTCATAGTTCAGTACACAATCTTGAACTTAGTCCAGATATAAGCTATGTATTGAGTGCTAAAATCTCAACAATGAAATGGAACTGTCTTGGCAAATGTTTTGTACGTTATAATCTTAGCATGTATTAGAACTTTGCGTGTAAGAAGACTGAAAACACCAAAGTATCCTTCATGCATTCTCAGTGACACTTCGAATTCTGTGTCCAGGTTGAAGTTGGTAACCACCAGAAAATCCAGGTGATATGAATGAAACATTAGAAAAGATATTTCCCAATCAAGAGCTTTGAGGTTCTTTCTTGGACCTAATAAGATCATAATATCACTAGATCCTACCATATCACAAAGCTTAGCCTGAGTTTGTGAAAAGTGCTTGCTTTTATCAGAAGTAACAACTTTAATGAAAAGGTGTGCTGAAGTATAAGTCAATAAGATCATAAGATATAGGAGCAGAATTATGTCAATCCACCATGCTGTAAACACCATGACTCTATGACTTGATGATGGCTGATATGTTTCTCAACCCCATTGTCTTGCCTTCTCCCCGTAACCCTTATGAATAACAAACCTATCTAACTCTGCCTTAAATACACTCTAAGATCTTGCCTCCGTAGCTTTCTGTGTCAATGCATTCCACTAGTTTCTCCTACTAGTGAAAACATCTTCCCCATAGCCACACTTATCGAGGCTTCACAATATCCTGTAAGTTTCAATCAGATCCTCTCATCATCCTTCTAAACTCCATTGAGTACAGACGCAGTGTCATCAATAGTTCCTCATATGACAAGGTCTTCGTTCCGTTCTTGTAAACCTCCTCTGAACCCCTCTAAGGCCAGCACATCCTTCCTTAGATACGAGGCCCAAAACTGCTCACAATACTCCAAATGCAGTCTGACCAGAGTCTTATACAACCTCTGCAGCACATCCCTGCACTTGTATTCTGACCCTCTCAAAATGAATACTAACATTGCATTGCCTTCTTAGATGCTCACTGAACCTGCATGTTAACCTTCAAAGAATGCTGAACTAGAACTCCCACATTCCTTTATGCTTCAGATTTCTGAAGCCTTTCCCCAAGTAGAAAATAGTCTACACCTCTATTCTTCCTATCAAAATGCATAACCTCATACTTTCCCACACTGTATCCCATCTGTCACTTCTTTGCCCACTCTCTTAGCCTGTCCAAGTCCTTCTGCAGCCTGCCCACTTCCTCTGCTGTCTCTTCAACAATCTCTGTGTCATCTGCAAACTTAGCAACAATGCTCTCAGTTCCTTTGACCAGATCATTAATGTATATAATGAATAGTTGTGATCCCAAAACAGACTCCTGCAGAACTCCACTAGTCACTGGTTGCCATCCTTTTATCCCATTCTCTGCCTTCTGCCAGTCTGCCACCTTTCCTCTATCCATGCCAGTACCTTGCCTCTAACACTAGGGGCTTTTGTTTTATTTAGCAGCATCGTATGAGGATGTCAAAAGCTTTCTGGAAATCCAAGTGGATCTTGTTCATTGATTCTTCTTGGTCTAACTTGCTCATTACCTCCTCAAAGAATGCTAACAAATTAGTCAGACATGACCAGCCCCCAACTATCAAAGCCATGCTGACTCAGCACTATTTTACCAGCCCATAATTTCCTGTCTTCCCCGTCCTTCCCTTCTTAATCTGGAGTGTTACATTAGCCATTTTCCAATCCTCTAGGACCCTTATTAATTACAGTGATTCCTGGAAGATCACAGCAATGCCTCTACAATCTCCTCAGCTATTTCCTTCGGACCTGCTTACATTCCTGATGAAGGGCTTATGACCGAAATGTTGATATTCCACTCCTCAAATGCTGCCTGACCGTGTGTCTTTTCAGCACCAGACATCTGGTCCGGGTGATTTATCCACCTTCATACCTTTCAGCTTTCCCAGCACCTTCTGTTGTGTTGTGATGGCCACTACATTCATCTCTTTCTCCTGACCTCTTGAAGTTCTGGTATGCTGTTGGTTCCTTCTGCTTGAAGATTGATGCAAAGTGTCTATTCGGTTCACCCAACATTTCTTTGCCCCCCATTAATACTTCTCCAGCCTCATTTTCCATCAGTCCAATGTTCAATCTTGTCTCTGTCTTACCTTTTATATATCTTAAAAAAAACTCTTGTAACCTTCTTCTAAATTACAGAAGAACCTCAATTATCCAGCATTCGATTATCTGAATATTGGATTGTCCGGCAAGATCACAAGTCCCAATGCATGGCTAAACAATGTTATCCGGCATTCAATTATCCAGAATTTGATTAACCGAACAAAATACCTCCCACCTGTGTTCTTCGGATAATCGAGGTTCCTCTGTGTTAGTCAGATTACCCTCATATTTCATTGTCTCCTCCTTATTGCTTTTTTTTGGTCATCCTCTCAATCCTTTGGCTTCCCATTAATGTTCACTACGTGAATGCTTTTTCTTTTGCTTTAATGGTGTTTGTGACTTCCTCTGTCGGTCATGGTTGCCTCATTCTCTCCTTAGTACGTTTCTTCTTCCTTGGGATGAATTTCTGCTGTGGCTCCTGAATTACCCAGAGAAACTCCTGCCCTTGTTGCTCCACCATCTTCCCTGCTAGGCTCCCCTTCCAACCAACTCACCGCAGCTCCTCCCTCATGTCTTTGTAGTTACCTATTATTGTTAGAAAGTGTTGTTAGAAGTATTGTTAGAAATTTCTGGAAATGCCATTCCTACAGTAAACTCACATGATAATTGATAAAGACATTGCATAGGATGGGCAGTGGTGAAAACACATCACACATTCTTTTTTCCAAAACAATACCTTCAGCTTATCTACATGTGCAACGTCATAGAGCAGGTGTATGTATCTTAGGGAAATGTCGAGATTTAGTTTTGTATGCTAAAAAAGATTTCAGTTTCATAGTGTGGACTGCATGATTGAGTAGGGTGACAAGTGTGGCGTATTCCTGAGCCATATATGGATCTGCACTCTCATAAAAATGCCATAAACTGTTAAATGTAGAATTTATTCAAAGTTGGGTGAAATCATGGTCACATCATAGAATCCCCGTGGAAACAGGCCATTTGGTCCAACAAGTCCACACTGACCCTCCGAAGAGTAACCCACTCAGATCCATTCCCCTATCCTATTATTCTATATTTACCCCTGACGAATGCACCTAACCTACACATCCCTGAACACTATGGGCAATTTAACATGGCCAATTTACCTAACCTGCAAATCTGTTGGACTGTGGGAGGAAACCAGAGCACCCAGAGGAAACCCACGCAGACACAGGGAGAATGTGCAAACTCCACACAGACAGTCACCCAAGGTTGGAATCAAACCCAGGTCCCTAGTGCTGTGAGGCAGCAGTGCTAACCACTGAGCCACCGTGCCGCCCATAAATTACCCCACACTTCCACGGCCAATCCACTTAATCTGCACCTCTTTGGACTGTGGGAGGAAACTGAAGCATCTGCTTCACACAGTCACCTAAGAGTGGAATCAAACCCAGATCCCTGGCACTGTGAGGCAGCAATGCTAACCACTGGGCCATCTTGCCTCCCTCTGTTGTGACTGCATAAAAATTGTTTTATAAATTGTTGACATAATAGCTTATCTCACAAACTCAAACAAATACTGCACTTTATTAAGAGTTGACAAACACTCAACAAAGCAAATCATGCAAAATGTCAACAAAAACATCTTGACTATGTTTGTTCATATTATTTCCTGTGTTCTATTGTATTGTCCATGCACTTTAGGCAGGATTTCATTTTTAAATACATCTAATCTGGAGATCCCTTGCAAACAGAAATAGTTTTCTAAATAAAAGTTACGAACCTCCCAATAATAAGCACACAAACCATTGAGATAAATTTGATGGTTTTCTTTGCAAATTTCTGAAATATTAGCCCAAATTTTCTGATAGCTAGATAATCAGTTCCATAGCGTTGATGCAAGTTGCACATGGGACCTGTGGAAGGGCCTCTTTCCTTTACTCCACACTCGGGCCGGTGTCTGGGGTTCTCTGATCACTGTGGCAGGCTCTAAAACTTTAACAACCCGAAATGTCACACTAGGGCAACTCCACTGGAGTGGGAGAGCTGAACCAAACTCACTGTTTATAGCCTGACCAGCAAGTCGGAACTTCTCTCCACACAGTAATCGCGACTCAACACCCTGCCCCAACACCAGACCCAGTACCTTCTGCTCAACCAATGGGACCTGACAACACCCTGCTACCATACCCAATATCCAACCTTTGTGCCCTGGAACTAAACCAAACCTCTTTCACCACTGATGACACCTGCCTCCCTGGAAAGGACACTATCCCCCTTAACCGACTCTGGACCCAACACACCCTTTACCCCACTTTGGATGTCCCACATAGCCCCCACCCCTTCACCCCAAAGATCCATACTCGCTTTTCCTGCTCCAGACCTGACCCTTTCCCCTTCCCCTGCCACTGGAACCAAGCCCCCACCCGCTCCAGATCCAACATCTTCCTCCACTGCCAGACATAATCGTTCCCTCAAGCTCCAGACCCGACACACCTACCCACATCACTGGACCTGACATCCTCTCCCAAAAGCCCTGGAACCCAACTCCTCCCATCCCATACTCCACTGATTACCCACCCTTCCTGACTGACCATAAACCTACCATCATTTATCTGGCCCCGTGCTATCTTGCACCCTGGTACCTTAACCACCTGGTACCTGACCACTTGGCATCCTCCCCCTTAAACTACTTAATGCCCTACCTACTCTTTGAAGATACAACAACTTGCTTCTTGCTTTATTTAACACAGTTGCATTTTTGAAGACTATAAAAAGAAAACTAAAGAAAATCTACACTGTTCTAAATTATAAATGTTGTTCTGGTTTCCTAAAATACATGTGCTTCAAACAGTATGATGCTATACAACATCATGTGGGCGGCACGGTGGCACAGTGGTTAGCACTGCTGCCTCACAGCGCCAGAGACCTGGGTTCAATTCCCGCCTCAGGCGACTGACTGTGTGGAGTTTGCACGTTCTCTCCGTGTCTGCGTGAGTTTCCTCCGGGTGCTCCAGTTTCCTCCCACAGTCCAAAAGATGTGCAGGTCAGGTGAATTGGCCATGCCAAATTGCCCGTAGTGTTAGGTAAGGGGTAAATGTAGGGGTATGGGTGGGTTGCGCTTCGGCGGGTCGGTGTGGACTTGTTGGGCCGAAGGGCCTGTTTCCACACTGTAATGTAATGTAATCTAATCTAATCATCAAGAAAGACAATTGCGAAGACATTTTATGGTCAGAATTATAGAATCTTACAGCATGGAAGTTGGTTTTTGCACATTATGCCTATTTGGGAGCAATGTTATTTGTAAGACTTGTACAATTAGGCCCACTTTGACTGCAGCATGACATTTATTTTTCAATTATATATCCATTCCCTTTTAAAAGTAACAAGTGAACTGCTTCCACCATCCTTTTAAAAAGTGCATTCTGAATAATAACCATGCATCACTTAGAGTTGTCCTCATTTTCCGCTAGTTTCTTTTGCCATTTATCTTCAATCTCTGACCTTTATCTTCAAAGGCACTCATTCAGGGAAAACAGACTCCTCTTATATATCTCAGCACCATTAGTCTCCACTAAATTTTATATAAATAGTAGAAAATGGAATGGCTGCATTGGATCAGATACAATCAAACAGAAATTTAATTAAATAGGGTTTAATTTAATTTGACAACATATTGGATCTGAGCAAAACTACTTACAATATACACAGGGATATTTCTACAGTGAAAATTATGCATACAAAGGTCAATATTTTGATCCAAGCTTTATCGGAGCACTTGCCTTTGGCTTCAATATGTAAATAGTAATATCAGCTGACTTCCCACTATAATTGCTGCATGAAGTTATAGTGCTATGTATGAAACTAAAACAACATTATCTCGTGCTAGCTTTTAAAGGGCTGCAAACGAGGGCTTGACAGTATAGATTTTGAGAAGATATTTCCGTCAGTGGAGGAATCTCAAACAAAGGGACATATTTACAGAATAAAGGGAACATTCATTTAAAACCGAGATACAAAGGAAAATCTTAATGGTAATAAGTGTCTGGAAATTGTTTACCCTAGAAAGTTGCGGAGACTGGATCACTGAAAGCAATTAAGCAGCAGGTAGATAGATTTTTGAAATATCAGGGATTTGACTGCCATGCTGAGCTGGAATCAAAGACGAGTTGAGATCTGAGGTAGATCAGCCATGATCTTGTTGAATGGCAAGACAGACTTGAGTTGATGAATGGCCTACTCCAGCTCATGTTTCTCATATTCTAGTTCTTAATCTTGCTATTAAAATGATGAATGTAACACGCCTCCAATTGCAGTACTGAAGGCTCCTGCAGTAACAAATGAGGGAGGTAAAGTGAATTCATTTTGAACAGAAGTAAATTCCCCTTGGAAAGTGAAATAACGCCACAGAGGCCAGTATCCCATCACCAAGTCCCCCTTTATTTACATATGGCGAGTCCTTGACACTGATCCAGCTCCCTCAGAGCCACCTCTCAGAAAGAGCAGGATGTCTGACTCTCCTGTTCTTATCTGTCAGCCGGGGCTCTCTGCTTGGACCAAGTCAATAGCCCCAATCAGGGAACTCATATTCTTTGAGGTAGGCCTGGCTGAGCTCATTACAACCATTACAGAGAACAACTCAAAGGTAGCTTGGGAAGAGATGACAGAAAAAATGAATGCACTCTTATCTGCCACTAGACCCTGAAAGATGTGAAAAATTGGCCGATTTCTAAATGGTTATCCAAAGGGAGACAACAAAATAGTTGGTATAGTGCAGACAAGCAAGAGAAGAGATTGGGAGGGAGGGAGGCGCTGTTGAGAGAGGTGAAAACATGCTCGTGAGGGAGAGAGGAGGATGTGCAGTGAAAGAGATAAATATATAGAGAAGCCTGAAATAGGGAATCAAAGATGAAGACATGGGGATGGGAATAAAAGGGCTGATTCAGGTACATATACATGGAGAAGGGATGATAGGATAATGAGACCATGGGTCAAGGGAAACAGACATTTATCTAAACCTTCAGAGGTCAAGCAGTAGTAAATAAATTTTTTTATCTTTTTCTCCTTTGTTACAATTGTGGCAGCAGAACACTAAAATCAATTGATACTGCCGTAATGTTGCAGTAAGCATTGCTGTAATCAGTATCTGATTTCTTCACCATAATCACAATGTGAAATATGTTCTCCGCAGGTAAATACTTAGACCAGTAACCATTTGTCTGACTTATGTTATATATTCATCATGGAGTGCTTTAGAGAGTTTGAATCCAAGCACCAACACTAAACAAACAATTCTTTCAACCATGCAGAAGAACCAAAGTAATAAATCACAGCACAATGTTCTTTACTTTTAGGGTTGAATACCATTTAATTAGTCTTTTTATGCTACGTTGGTGATTTATTTCACAACCTCACAAACAAAGAGAAAAATGATGTCAAAAACAATTCTGGGTATTTTCTATATTTTGTTTGGAAAGGCTCAGGTGTCCGGGCTCTAATCAATTCCCAGAAACTGTTCATAGATCATCCTTATTAAATGCCTGCTAAATTTCAACTCTATACATCAAAATGCTGAAAGGACCTGGATTTTTTAAAATGTTAGTGATGTTTATTATTTTACTAAATCCTACGTTATATGATTAAAACGTTTTTGGAATTGTTCCCCTCTTGCAGGTGCGTTATGGAATGCCACAGACAAACATGTGCAAAATTGTATCTGTGAAAATAATGAAGAAAATGAAAGAGTAGTAAAAGGCCAAGGTATTCAGATCTCTTTTAAAAACAACTCATACAATAGAAATTCCTGTTTCGTATGAATCTGGTGGGACCAGTGTAATACAGGAGACAACCCCAACTGTTACCATATGGCTAAATGTTTTCATAGAAATCCCTAATTTAAATTACACAGCTCTGTAACTGCCTCCTGGCTCAATTTGATCTTGTGGAAACAATTCTCAATCATTGGCAATTAGTTGTGCTGAGCTGTGCAGATATGAATAGTGGTGTACCACTGTGTGTAGACTACTTCTGATGCCATCTGCTCTTCCCGGCATGGCTTCCTTGTCCTTTGACTGGTTGCTGGCCTTTATTCCTCCATTTTAAATTGATAACCTTCTCTCTGAGTAAGTAAGCAGCAAGTAAACAAGAGAATTGCTTTGAATAAAGTGTGTAGCACTGATAAATCTCATAGCTTTTCTAGCACTTTCTCTTTTGTAATGGCAACCATACTCAACTCAGCCTCCTGACTCCCTTTAATTATTGGGATATTACTCATGTCTTCCACTGTGAAGACTGACGCAAAGTAATTATTAAGTTCTCCTGCTATTTCCTTATCTCCCATCACTAGGCTTCCAGCATCAGTTTGAAGTGGCCCAATGTCTACTCTTGCCTGTCGTTTGTTTCTTATGTATTGAAAGAAACTTTTACTATCATTTCGAATATTACTGGCTAGCGTACCTTCATATTTGATTCTCTTCTTCCTTATTTCTCTCTTTGTTATCCTCTGTTTGCTTTTGTAGCCTTCCCAATCTTCTGATTTCCAGTGCTCTTGGCCACTTTATCGGATCTCTCTTTTTCTTTAATACATTTCCTGACTTCCTTTGTCAGCCACAATATTCAGCATTAGGTCCTTTGCTCTTTCTAGTATAAATAACAATTTGGACTTAAATGCAAGAGCTATGATCAAGAAGTTTGATGTGTGACAGTGAAGAGGGGAGTGGATATGGCAGGAAGATTTCAATGAACTGGTCAGTGGCTGGGGCAGTGGCAAACAGAATTTAATCTGGAGAAGAGTGAAATGAGACATTTGGGAGATTAATTGTTGGGGATTTCTTTGCCTTAGTTAATGAGAGAGTACTGAGAGGTGTATAGGAAGTAAGGGTGAATGTCCACAGATCCCTGAAGGTAGCATGACAGGTTGGTAGGGTGATTAAAAATCCTTTACAAAAACTGAAAGAACTGTGGATGCTAGAAATCAGAAACAAAAACAGAAAAGGCTGGAAAAGCTCAGCAGGTCTGGCAGCATCTGTGAAGAGAAATCAGAGTCAATGTTTAGGGTCCAGTGACCCTTCCTCAGAGTAAAATCCTTTATTAGCTAAGGTGTAGAATGTAAGCCTACCACATCATAATCATTCACGATGATCTGTGCCATTAGTTTGTCTGCTTTGTTATGAATGCTACGAGCATTCAGGTAAAGTGCCTTAATGTTAACTTTCTTATCATTAGAGGTATTGGAAGTCATAAGATGTCATAAGTTATCCTTCCTTTTTGTTGCATTCCCAGTCTGTCTCAAGTTTAAATCTGCCTGCCGCTTATCTTTCCATTTAACTCCATACTCCCTGTCGCTTTCACTTTCCCTTCCCCTCAACTCAGAAGTTTAAAGTCCTACTGACCACCCTATTTATCCTCTTTGTGAGAACATTGGTACCTGATCGGTTCAGGTGGAGACCGTCCCAATGGTACAGATCCCCCCGGTTCCAAAACTGATGCCAATGCCCCATGAAGTGGAATCCCTCTTTCCCACACCAATCCCTTAGCCACGTGTTTACTTCCCTAATTTTCTTATCCCTATGCCAATTGGCACGTGGCTCGGGCAGTAATCCGGAGATTATATGAAATGTGTTCCTTTATCCCCTTTACATCGACTTCTGTCCAATTAATATCAGGGTAATTGAAATCCCCATGACTGTTATTCTATGCTTCTTACTTAATTCCCTAATTTGTCTTCATATTTCTTCATCCATCTCCTGTCCACGATAAGATGGTCTGCAGACTGCAACTGCTAGTGTGATTGCTAACTTATTTTCTTTTATCTGTCTCCATATGGATTATATTTTTGTCTTTCTGTTACTTGTTTCCTTTTTCTCCACTGTTATTATGTTTTCTCATGCATTTGCTATCCTTGTCCTTCTAGGTGGTAGAGGCCACAGGATTGAAAGGTGCTTTTGAAAGAGTCTCGATGAGTGCCATCATGCACAGCTTCTCTTTTTTCCACTCTGTCTATTCTAGATACATTATACTCTGCAAAGTTTAATTCCTAGTCCCAATTTTTGTGTTGCCCTATCTCTTTGATCCCATATCTCACTCATGATTGCCTCCAGCCCCGAGTTTTATCATGACCACTTGTGTGAGCTACTGTTGAGCTTTTTAAACTAATTTTTAAGATTTCCTCTTGTATTTTATCATTTTACTTATTCCCTAGGCATCAAAGTCCTCTCTTAATTTATTTTTGCTTATGCTCTTCACCCTGTTCTTTTTCTATTCAGGCTATTTTTACTTCTTGTAGATTCCTAACCCTCTTCCTTCTCCCTTACCAGGTTAAATCCTTTATCAACTCCCTATTTAATGTTTACACTGGGACACAGACCCCTTTCTGGTTCAGGTGGAGCTGAACTCAATGGTCCAGCTCATTCTTGTCCCAGAACTGGAACCGAAACCTCATGAAAAACGTCACTCTTTCTCAAACCAGGCTTCAACAACCTGTCTTCATGAGATTGTATTTTCTGAGTGCTTGTACACAATAAAATATCGAGCATGCTTTGGTGACGGACTTAGAAACTACAAGTCCTTGAATCTTCTTGGATGTGAAGAACGCTCAATGATAAATTTTGAAATATGTGGCTAATGAAGAACTAATTCAGTCACGAGTGGTGGTAGTGGTGAAAACAATGTGAGTAATAGAATCATAGATTCGTACAGCATGGAAACAGAGGCTACTGTCCAACCAGTCCACACTGACCATGCTTCCAAACTAACCTAGTCCCACCTATCTCCATTTGATGCATATCCCTCCAAACCTTTCCAACTTATGTATTTAGGCAAATGTCTTTTAAATGTTGTAATGGTACACAGATCCACCACTTCCCCGGCAGTTCATTTCACACACTAACCACTCTCTGTGTAAAAAAGTTATCCCTCATGTCCTTTTGAAAATCTTTCTCCTCTCACCTTAAAAATATGGCCCCTAGTTTGGAATTCCCCACCTTAGGGAAAAGACCAATTCACTTTATCTTTGCCCGTCATCATTTTAAAAACCTCTATAAGGTCACCCCTCAACCATCCAATGCTGTAGTGAAAATTTCCAGCCTATCCAGCCTATCCAGCCTCCTTTTATAACTCAAACCCTCCATTCCTGCCAACATCCTCATAAATCTTTTCTGAACCCTATTGAGTTTAATACAATCTTTCCTATAACAGGACTGCACCTAGAATTCCAGAAGAGGCCTCACCAATGCCCTGTACAACCTCAACATGACATCACCTCCTATACTCAAAGGTCTGATCAATGAAGGCAAGCATGCTAATTGCCTTCTTAGCTGCCCTGACTTCCTGTGACACAAATTTTAAAGAATTATGTATCTGAACCCTAGGTCTCCTTGTTCTACAACACTACACAGGCCTACCATTAATCATATAAGCACTGGCCTTGTTTATTTTACCAAAATGCAATACCTTGCATTTATTGAAATTAAAGTCCATTTGCCACACCCAGCTATCTGACCAATTGATCAAGATCTCTTTGTAATCTCAGATAACCTTCTTCACTGTCCACGATTCCACCAATTTTGGTGCCATTCACAAACTTACTAACCATGTCTCCCATATTCTCATCTAACCCATTTATATAAGCGATAAACAAGTATGAACACAGTACCAATCCTTGTGGAACATCGCTGGTCACAGGCCTCTTGTCCAAAAAAACAACCCTTCTACCTCCTACCCGAAAGCCAATTATCTATCAAAATGGCAAGCTCACCCTGAATCCCAGGTGATCTAACTTTACTAATTAGTCTAAGATATGGATCCTTATCCAAATAAACAATATCTATCACTCTGCCCTCATCAATCTTCTTAGTTACTTCCTCAAGAAACTCAATCAAGCTTGTGAGACATTATTCCCTTGCACAAAACCATGCTGGCTATCGGTAATCATTCCTTGCCTCTTGAAATTCATATCATAGAATTCCTACAGTGTGGAAACAGGCCATTTGGCCCAAGTCCACACTGACCATAATTCTAATTAAAATAGTGATGGAAAAGGATAGATCAGATCTAAAAGTTGACGTTCTAAATTGGAGAAAGGCCAATTTTGATGGTATTAGGCAAGAACTTTTGAAAGCTGATTGGAGGCAGATGTTCGCAGGTAAAGGGACAGCTGGAAAATGGTAAGCCTTTAGAAATGAAATAACAAGACTGCAGAGAAAGCATATTCCTGTCAGGGTGAAAGGGAAGGCTGGTAGGTATAGGAAATGATGGATGACTAAAGAAATTGGGGTTTGGTTAAGAAAAAGAAGGAAGCATGTGTCAGGTATAGACAGGATAGATTGAGTGAATCCTTAGAAGAGTATAAAGGAAGTGGAAGTATACTTAAGAGGGAAATCAGGAGGGCAAAACGGGGACATGAGATAGCTTTGGCAAATAGAATTAAGGAGAATCCAAAGGGTTTTTACAAATATATTAAGGACAAAAGGGTAACTAGCCCCTCAAAGATCAGCAAGGCGGTCTTTGTGTGGAGCCACAGAAAATGGGGGAGATACTAAGTGAATATTTTGCATCAGTATTTACTGTGGAAAAAGATATGGAAGATATAAACTGTAGGGAAATAGATGGTGACATCTTATAAAATGTCCATATTACAGAGGAGGAAGTGCTGGATGTCTTGAAACAATGAAAAGTGGATAAATCCCCAGTACCTGATCATGTGTATCCGAGAACTCTGTGGGAAGCTAGAGAAGTGATTGCTGGGCCTCTTGCTGAGATATTTGTATCATCGATAGTCACAGGTGAGGTGCCGGAAGACTGGAGGTTGGCAAACGTGGTGCCACTGTTTAAGAAGGGTGGTAAAAACAAGCCAGGGAACATAGACCAGTGAGCCTGACCTCAGTGGTGGGCAGGTTGTTGGAGGGAATCCTGAGGGACAGGATGTACATGTATTTGGAAAGGCAAGGACTGGTTAGGGATAGTCAACATGGCTTTGTGTGTGGGAATTAATGTCTCACAGACTTGATTGTATTTTTTGAAGAAGTAACAAAGAGGATTGATGAGGGCAGAGCAGTAGATGTGATCTATATGGACTTCAGTAAGGCACTCGACAAGGTTCCCCATGGGAGAGTGATCAGAAAGGTTAGATCTCATGGAATACAGGGAGAACTAGCCATTTGGATACAGAACTGGCTGAAAGGTAGAAGACAGAGAGTGGTGGTGGAGGGTTGTTTTTCAGACTGGAGGCCTGTGACCAGTGGAGTGCCACAAGGATCGGTCCTGGGTCGTCTACTTTTTGTCATTTACATAAATGATTTGGATGCGAGCATAAGAGGTGCAGTTAGTAAGTTTGCAGATGATACCAAAATTGGAGGTGTAGTGGACAGGGAAGAGGGTTACCTCAGATTACAACAGGATCTGGACCAGATGGGCCAATTGGCTGAGAAGTGACAGATGGAGATAAATTCAGATAAATGCGAGGCGCTGCATGTTGGGAAAGCAAATTTGAGCAGGACTTATACACTTAATGGCAAGGTCCTAGGGAGTGTTGCTGAACAAAGAGACCTCGGAGTGCAGGTTCATAACTCCTTGAAAGTGGAGTCGCAGGTAAATAGGATAGTGAAGAAGGCGTTTGGTATGCTTTCCTTTATTGGTCAGAGTATTGAGTACAGGAGTTGGGAGGTCATGTTGCGGCTGTACAGGACATTGGTTAGGCCACTGTTGGAATATTGCAGGTTTAAGGTGAGAGGGGAAAGATATAAAAGAGACCTATGGAGCAACTTTTTCATGCAGAGGGTGGAACGTGTATGGAATGAGCTGCCAGAGGATGTGGTGGAGGCTGGTACAATTGCAACATTTAAGAGGCATTTGGATGGGTATATGAATAGGAAGGTTTGGAGGGATATGGACCGGGTGCTGGCAGGTGGGACTAGATTGGGTTGGGATATCTGGTCGGCATGGACGGGTTGGACCGAAGGGTCTGTTTCCATGCTGTACATCTCTATGACTCTATGACTCAATGCTGTCTAAGAAGCCTTGCTGAATTTCAGCAGTGCAGCCAGCAGATGGTACACATTGCTGCCACTGAGTCAGTGGTGGTGGAATGAGTGAGTGTATGGATTGTGATTGCTACCAAGCGGGTACTTTGTCCTGAATAATGTCAAGCTTCTTGAGTGTTGTTGGAGTTGCACTCATCCAGGTAAATGGGGAATATTTCATCACACTCCTGACTAAAGCCTCCAGTGTCGCATTCGTGAAGCTGAGACCCTTCACTCCTCCCTGCTGCTCCAATTGTTCAGATTATATTTGCAACCAACTCGACCACAGACAGTTTATCGTAGCTCTCCTCATTGAGTGCAGTTGCCTTTTTTGGGCACCAGGCTGCCTTTAAGAGATTCTTCACCTGGTATATGTGCTAGAGTCAAGAGTGTGGCAGTGGCAAAGGACAACAAGTCAAACAGCATCCAAGGAGCAGGAGAGTTGATGTTTCAAGCATAAGCCCTTCATCAGGAATGTCTATATGTGCTAACCTTGCGTGTTGCTGGGTCCCTGATAGCATTTAAACTAGCCAGCAGGACAGTTCCCACTGCATGGAAAGCTACACACACTAAATTGAGGAAACAGCAGATTTGCCTCAATAGAACAGGGTCACAAATCTTAACTCCTTTATCTGGAGAGAAGAATTTTGAAATCTTAGTTATCTGTGTGCTTGGATGTTAAAACGAAAATGTGCCAAAAAAGGATTCCATCCACATTGGGATTGTACATGATTTTTTTTTATTTCAAAAATATACATTATTCATAAAATATTTTGATGATTTGTACAATTGGTGGTGCCATTCATAGGCACACCTTGCATTCTTTTACATACAGAGATCGGAATTAATCATTCGTATGTACAGGTCTGTGCATTTACCAACCATATATTTAGCTGAGGCTTCAGCGGAGCCCACTTACTGAATGTGCCCCCTGCTCCTCTTTGGCGAGCAGACCTTACACAGTGGTCTTTCCCCACTGCGCCTTGGCGGCAGCTGTCCCAAGCTTCAGCGCATCCCTCAACACATAGTCCTGGACCATGGAATGTGTCGGTCTGCAACACTCAGTCGGGGTCAACTCCTTCAGCTGGAAGATCAACAGGTTTCGGACAGACCAAAGAGCGTCTTTGACCAAGTTGATGATCCTCCAGGCACAGTCGATGTTCATCTCGGTGTCCGTCCCGGAGAACAGACCGTAGAGCACGGAGTCCGGCGTCACGGAGCTGCTCGGGACGAACCTCGACAAACACCACTGCATTCCTCTCCAGACTTCCTTTGCATAGGCACATTCCAGAAGGAGGTGTGTGACAGTCTTGTCCCCTCCACAGCTGCTTCAAGGGCAGAGTGCAGTGCTGCAGAGAGTCCTGGCATGCATAAAAGGATTGTACATCTTTTTTTAATTTCAAAAATATACTTCATTCATAAAATATTTTGATGATCTTACAATTGGTCATGCCATACATCCGTAAACATCCCATTTCTTGGTATACAGAGACAGAGAAATCATTCATATATACAGGTCTGTACGATTACATATTTAGCTGAGGCTTCAGCGGAGCCCCCTTACTGCATCGCACCCCTGTGCTTAGGGAGGCAAATGTTACACGGTCGTCTTTCCCCACTGCGCCTTGGCGGCAGCTGCCCCAAGCTTCAGCGTGTCCCTCAACATGTAGTCCTGGACCTTGGAATGTGCCAGTCTGCAACACTCAGTCGGGGTCAACTCCTTCAGCTGGAAGATCAACAAGTTTCGGACCGTCCATAGAGCGTCCTTCACTGAGTTGGTGATCCTCCAGGCACAGTTGATGTTTGTCTCGGTGCGCGTCCCGGGGAACAGACCGTAGAGCATGGAGTCCCACGTCACGGAACTGCTCGGGACGAACCTCGATAAACATCACTGCATTCCTCTCCAGACTTCTTCTGCGTAGGCACATTCCAGAAGGAAGTGTGTGACAGTCTTGCCCCCCCCCCGCAGCCGCTTCGACGGCACCATGCGGTGCGAGAGAGAGTCCGGGCATAAAGGATCTCACAGGCAGAGCCCTTCTCACCACCAGTCAAGCCATGTCTTGGTGCTTGTTGGAAAGTTCTGGCGATGAGGCATTCTGCCAAATGGCTTTGACAGTCTGCTCAGGGTACCGCTCAATAGGATCCGCCCTCTCCTTTTCCCGAAGGGTCTCAAGGACACCAGGGAACCGCTCAATAGGATCCGCCCTCTCCTTTTCCTGAAGGGTCTCAAGAACACTACGTGCTGACCACTTCTTGATAGACTTCTGGTCAAAGGTGCTTTTCTTCATAAACTTCTCCACGAAGGACAGGTGATATGGAACGGTCCAACTACTCGGAGCGTTCCGCGGCAGCAGGGCCAGGCCCATCCTTGCAACACCAGGGACAGGTAGAACCTCAGTACGTAGTGACACTTGGTGTTTGCGTACCGGGGAACCACACACAGCTTGATGCAGCCATATACAAAGGTGGCCATCAGAGTGAGGGTGGCATTGGGTGTATTTTTTCCCCCGTTGCCCAGATCTTTATACATCGAGTCCCTTTGGACTCGTTCCATCTTTGATCTCCATATAAATTGGAAGATGGCCCGGGTGACTGCAGCGGCACAGGTTCTGGGAATAGGCCAGACCTGTGCCATATATAACAGCAATGACAGTGCCTCACACCTGATGACCAAGTTTTTTCCCGCGATGGAGAGTGACCGTAGCTTCCATCTGCCCAGTTTCTGCCTCACTTTGCTGATACGCTCCTCCCAAGACTTGGCGCATGTCCCAGCCCCCCCAAACCAAAAACCCAGCACCTTCAGGTGGTCGGTCCTGACGGTGAAGGGGATCGAGGATTGGTTGGCCCAGTTCTCGAAGAGCATGGCCTCGCTCTTGCCTCAGTTTACCTTGACCCCCGAGGCCCGTTCGAACTGGTCACATATGCACATCAGTCTGTGCATGGACAGCGGATCTGAGCAGAAAATGGCGACATCATCCATGCACAGGGAGGCCTTGACCTGCAGGCCCCCGCTGCCAGGAATAGTCACCCCTCTCAGGCACTCAGCAAATGGCTCTATGCAGCACACAAACAAGGCAGGAGAGAGAGGCCAGCCCTGCCTGACTCCAGATCTGACTGGGAAGCTATCTGATTCCCACCCATTGATTGAGATTGCACTGACAATGTTGGTGTAAAGCAGTCTGATCCAATTGCAGATTCCCTCCCCAAAGCCCATTTTGGAGAGAACATCTCTCATATACCTGTGTGATATCCTGTCAAAGGCTTTCTCCTGGTCCAGGCTGATCAGGCAGGTGTCCAACCCTCTGTCCTGCACGTAGGCGATCATATCACTGAGGAGTGCGAGACTCTCAGCGATCTTCCTGCCCAGTACAGCACAGGTTTGGTCAGGGTGAATCACCGACCCCAGAACAGACCTGACCCGGTTGGCGATTACCTTTGACAGAATTTTGTAATCATCCGCATTCAATAGTGAGATTGGTCTCCAATTTCTGAGATCCTCGCTTGTAGATGAGAGTGATGATGCCTTTCCTCATGGATTCACTCATGGTACCTGCCAGAAACATACTGACATGCACCTCCAGCAGGTCCTGGCCAATCAAGTCCCACAGACCAGAATAGAGCTCAACCAGTAAGCCATCGCTTCCGGGAGTTTTATTCTTTTCGGGATTGTACATGATTGTAGACATATAACCATGATAGGAACCCTGAATGTCTGAGATTCTGTCTATAACCTGATCGTCTTCTGTTAGGGCAGCACCAATCAAGTGAGCTTAAGGAAAAGTAGGAGGAAATAATGCTTCACTGCACTCCATCTAACACTTCTCATTTTAAATGATCTACTCTTTCAGCAACCACTCAGTAATGATAAAGATTTTCCACATGGAGTAAGAGGCCATCCCAGTTTCACTGTACATCCCAGAGGGTAAATTGACCTGAATAAGGCCCTATTAGAAGGGCCAACTATAAAAAAAAGCTAGAAGTCATCAAAGGAACAGACAACCCACATTGTTGGCTGCAGATTTTATAAGCAGCTGTTGGAGGGCTATGGCCCTTTGCCCAGCTATAAGTATTCAATATGTATAAGCAGAAAGAAGGGACTATGTGCAATAGTATTCACAAGTTTTGTCATAATTACACTGTTAAGCAGTCAGCAGAGTAGTTTCAGCTTGAGGTTGATTAGGGTGACACATTAATGCTGTGATTAAGCTGATCTTGAAACAGACGAAGTAGAAAATGGTGATGTGAAAATCTGACACCATTGTAGTGATGTGTGCACAACCATTGACTGAATGCCAAGACAAAGATTTGCTGAATGCCTGTGATACAGCACAATTATCCTCACTGTCCAGTCAGCTAGTGGCTATCCCTAGGTGGCTGGGAGGGTCAAGGATGAATGCGAAATTATTTATCAACAATTTCACTTATTCAAGTACGCTTGGATTTGCTTGCAATTTTCCTATCAGCTGTGCAAAGCACGATGCCTGATTTAAACTCTAATATTTTGCTTGTCTAGAGTATTTGAGAACATTCCTACAAAGCCCATTTTGAATGAATACAGATGAAACTTCTGCGTGTGAGATGGAGCTCTTAAAGTGAGCAGTCTTTTACGATGTGTTAATAGCAAATGTACTGCACCATTTCAGTGCCTTCCAATTATTTATGAACTTTATTAATGCGAATTTTAAATAATCATTCGTTAATTATTATTAATTGTTAATGCATGTTTGTATTAAACTGTCCACACAAAAAAAAAGTTAACTCCTATGTTATCAGAAAAGGATCAAGCTGCAAATGAATCAAGAGTAGCATTTGTACAGAACTGGACCAGATGAAAAGAATTGACACATGAAAAGCATTTTTCCCATTTCAATTATCACAGTAGGCCAGGGAGCTATAAGATATCAAGTTGCAAACTGCACAGAACTGGCATGTCAGAATTCAATTTCTGACATTCAATAGTCAGGTAACAATTGAAGATAAAATGAATGATGGGGTTTGATTTGGATATGCATCCAAATGCAATGTTTCATGGTTTTGATGGTATAGAATTGACCAAATCTGATCTGGAAGTACCTGAACTGCACAAGCCATGTGACACCATAAATCATATCTGTAAGGCACATGTCTTCTGCAATACTCTGAGGATGATCATTCCTGCAGGCTTAGGCTCAACAGCAGACGACTTACGATGGACATCTCAGCCAATGAAAAGTTGTCTGATTTCAAACCATAAGGAACAAAACAAGGCAGGTTTGTCATAGAGTCATAGAGTCACAGAGTTGTACAGCACGGAAACAGGCCCTTAAATCCAACTCGTCCATGCTGACTTGATATCCTAAATTAATCTAGTCCCATTTGCCAGCACGTAGGAGTTCCTCAAGGTTGTGTCCCAGGTCCAACCATCCCCACCTCCATCCCAAGGCCAGCTGTGGGGTTGCTCACCAACACCACACAACGCCCAGCACCACTCGTAACCCCCCAGACACCGAAACAGTCCATGCCCGAATACAACAAAACACAGGCAACATCCAGGCCTGGGGTGACAAGTGACAAACTACAATCTCATCACACAAATGTTAGGTCATGACCATCCCCAACAAGAAACAATCTATCTGGAATTTCTGCAAATGAACTCCCACAATAACTCCAACAAAAAACCAGCGGGAAGTATATCAGTATGAGTCTGCATATTTTTCATCAATTAGCTGATTTTATCTGCCAGGCAAAAGTAAGAACTGCAGATGCTGGAAATCAGAGTCTAGATTAGAGTGGTGCTGGAAAAGCACAGCAGGTCAGGCAGCATCCGAGGAGTAGGAAAATCGACTTTTACCTGAAACGTCGATTTTACTACTCCTCAGATGCTGCCTGACCTGCTGTGCTTTTCCAGCACCACTCTAATCTAGACTCTGATCTTATCTGCTGTCATGATTTGACATTGCAGTGATGAGTTTTTTTATCCTGAGCAGGGCATTTGTACCTGATGAGGCATTAGTTGTGTTAGCTCCCATTAGAACTAAACATGCGTAATGTAGTACTGAAAGAAGCAATAGACGTTAATTATGTCTATGTTTAGAATTATCATTATAGTCAGAGACACTGATGTATCTGGGCTAATACTGAGCAATTCCTTTACAAAATCTTACACGCTTCTGTCAGGTCTCATGTTGGCATCCGTAAGATGGAGACTGAGACCTTTATACATTAGGTTATATGCCATGATGCAGTGATGACAACATGATCACATCTACTAAAGGTGTATTTTATACTCACTGTGAAATGTAACACAAATCCGGGGTCACTGTAAAGCAGGGGCCCGTGTTGGAGAACCCCATCAAAAATACTACTCCATTGACAGTTCGTGTTCACTTGAAGTGATGTTGAACAAATACTTCACCTTCATAAAAAATTATCTGTACACAAAAATATCTCATATAATATTGCAAAATGTTGCTTTGTTGATTTGATAATATAAAGATGTCAGCAAAATGGTACTATCTGTGGCTCAGTTGGCAATACTCTTAAATCTGAGCCAGAAAGTTATAGGCTCATGTCCCACTGCAGAACTTAAACACAAAAATCCAGGCCACTGCATTAAGGGAAGTTAAATTGAGGTCCCATTTATCCAATTGGGTGAACATAAAAGTTTTCAAGACACAATTTAAAGGTCAGTAGGGATTTTATCTCTGGTATCCTGGATAATGATTATCCTTCAATTAGCATCACAAAAACAGATTATCTAGTGATTATCACATTGATGCTTATAAAAGTGCTGTGTGTGTAAATTAGTTGCTATGTTTTCTACAACACTGATCACACTTCATTAGCTGTAAAATGCTTGAGAAATTTAGTGGTCATGAAAGGCAGATAAATGCAATTTTTTTTCTTCTTAACAAATCCACTGATATTTCCCCATTCCAGTGCTAACAAGTCACATCATACCAAGCCTGCAATGCAAATTACTGTGGAAAGCGAGCAATATGAGCATTGAGCGCAGATACGTTTTTCCACTGACTGTGTGAATATGTATGATTCTTTCACAACCACCTTTCAAGTGGTATTAATCCAGGATTTATCCAGCTGCTTTATTGAAGTTTAATTTGGGAAAATGACAATGTTTTCAGCTGATGTCGCTTCGCCAATGAGATAATTAATTTTGACATTACATAGTTGAGTGGGCTTCTGATGATATAATCACTGGAAATATCTGATGCCATTGTTTCAAGATGCTTGCATCAGTATTGTGTAAATAGTGTGCTTCCCTGCCATCTGAAAATGTTCTGTTTGGGGTCAGTTCGAAGGCAATTAGAACTCATAATTTTTAAGATGTGGCTCCTGCTCCCTCATGACCAGTGAAATGATGGGGCAGCAGAAATAGACAGGAGTAAATCTTTTAGCATGGATTTAAGTTCATAGACAAATGCACATTAAGTTCTTTTTATGAACAGCATCTCAAGAGAGATGCAAATGTCAGAAAAAAGAGTAGTAAAAAGGCTCAAATCTTCTGATTTAACCACATTTCAGTGAGATTCGTCTATCCTACATGGCTATCTTCTTTGGGATTGGCCATATTCAGAAATTAATTGCCAGAAATGAGTTTAAGGTAAAAGCACATGATTGGAATAGGTAGAATAGCATTCAGTTGTTTTGTGTCTGACCTCAGTGTTCTGTGCTGACAATGTATGATAAGTACAGTAAATTATTGCAATGTAATATTCCCCAAGATCAAAAAAATGCTGCATTATTAAAAAGAAAATCCCTGCACTAGATATCTTTGAACACTAAGTTGTGTCCCATTTATTCCTATCTTTCTCTTAATTATCCTGAAAATAGAGCTACATCTTAGCAACAGCTGTTGCTTTATCCAACCTTATTGGAACGGTGGACATCTTTTCCACATCTCTCTAATAGTGCAATATAAATAATGGTAACTTTCTTTTTAACTAAAGTATGAAGCTGAGCCAACAAACGAAATAAATGACCAGTTCACTCTATTGCTGCAATCTACATTGCATTAACTAATCTCAGCCAAATGGTATAAATGATACATTAAGCCAAAAAATATCTTCAGGCAATAAGGACAAAAGATCAACCAGGGACTTACCACTGTTGCAACATTTCTGATGGATAGTGTGAATGGTAGTTTGAGAATAGGATTAGATTTAATGAAAGAATGATCTGCTTGAGCTCACTATCTAGACATATGGGAAACACAAGTACAACAACAACTAGTACATAAAAACATGACAAATGGGGCAGGATCCTCCAGCAGCCACACTTTCAATAAATTCACGACTGATGTGCCCCAGCACTTAATTGTTCTTTCATGCCAGTTCATCTCTGATGCCCTCATGCCCTCAACTCCCTGATATTTTAAATAACTATCTTGATCTCTTTAAATACTTTCAGTGATTTAGCTTCCACTGCTGTCTAAGGTCGAGAATTCCAGATACTCATTATCATCTGGGAGAAAAATTGCTTTGCATCTCAATTTTAAGTGAGTGCCTCCTTATTCTATAATTATGTTCCCTAGTTTGAGGTTCCCTGACTAGCGAAAAATCCTTCTCACCATCTACCCTGTAAAGGTCCCTCAGAATCTTGTACGTTTACAAGAAAATCTTCCTAATTTTTCTAAATTTTAATGGATAAAAGACCTAACCTGTTTAGCCATTCTTGTTAAGTCACCCCTTATTCCAAGGAATCTTAAAAATGAATCTCTGTGAAGCGCCTCCTTGACTAGTGTATCCTTTCTTTAATAAGGGACCAAATCTGTATAGATTACTCCAAGGTTCAAATAGCTGGTGAATGTGTGTTAGAAGCTATAGGGTCAGATATATGACACCAGGGTGTTAAATAGTTTAACCTCAATCAGGTGCTAGTAAGAGGGCCAGAGAGGCTCTGAAATCAATGTTTTGGTGTTCCAAATATTTGCAATACTTAATGAGTGGAAATTACTTTCTGATAATCCAAAACTGAGTGTTGGACCAGCATTTGACAATTTAAAGAGCGTGAAGGAGTGAAGGGCGCTTGTGTTGGGGTAGAGCTGGCTTTCATCAGTGTCCATATGGAAATACCCAGAAGTTATTGTGCCAGAGCAAAAGAGACACCATTACAAGTGATATTTTGACTAAGAACAGATGTCTAACTTACTAAGATCCAACTGGCACCTGTGGAATTGAATCCCAGAAAACACCAATGTCTTTAATTAAGGAGAGAAGAAAACTGGATGTCAGTTTTTGAAGGATCTCAATTTATTTCATAACTATATCATTCATGATGACTTTATCTCACTGAAACAAAGCAATGGTCTAGCAGTAATTCATATGGTAATTATCTTAGAAGAAATTTATTTATGCATTTCAAATGGGATATAATCAAAATTGGATAAATGTAAATTGAGCAGTGTAAAATGAACTGTCAGTTTCCTGTCAAGCAGAGTAAGTCAAAATTACTCCTGGAATTTTCAAATATTGGCACATACTCAAAGGTGTCAGTAGAATCAGTTTACTTAAACCCAAATGCCTAATGACTCTGTTTTCATTGATAGTCCAAAAGAGATCACATTGTTCTGATAATAATAATGCATGTATTTTCTTCACTCTATCAGATTGAACCCACAATCAATTACTTTTGAAGTGCATCGGTTATTAAGCAGGTAAGTGTGCCAGTCAGAAATATGTCACAAACCTCAATAAGATGAATGGTAAGTTAATTTGTTTTTGATGATGTGCATTGTGGAAGGAGTGGTGATTACAGGAAAAGCACTGTCCTCCTTTAAATTATAGGGTGAGACCATAAGACTTCTATCCGAACCATTGGAATTAAACATAAATGTGGTTTTAACATCTCACCCATACTTTATCACTCCCAACAACGTGGCATTCATCAACATGTCATTAGTTCTTTTGTGTTTGAGTCTTGGGATAGAACCTTGCCAAGGCATTGGAATTCTTGTCTGCCAGCTGGAGAGCCAACAAGAGACCCTTGCTGCCTCTTCCTGAGAAGGCCACTAGGCTATGTGTCCATCATGCAGAAGTGAGGCTATGTGCAGGCCTTCCTCTGGAATCAGACCAGGGGCTGATCTCCCTCCAACAGGAGCTGCCAGCCAATCAGATGCCAGCAGCTTTTGCTAAGCAATTCCACAGTGGAGACCATGGCGACGACTGGAAGAGTAGCCTCAGTGTTGTGAGCACGACATATAGCAATCTGTTCAGAGTGAATTCTCTATTGCAATGTCAGTAAGATAGTTGACTGCAATGTGTCACTCACAGTGGAAGTCATGTGAGTACAGAATACCTGAAAGGACATTTGTACATAATCATGTACATTTTAAACCAAACGTGGCCCTTTCTATACAAAATAATTGCATCCTTATATCTGTACATTTTGAGGTAGAAAGTGATAAAATAAACATACAACTGTTCTCATACATTAGCAATTCCTTGTACTTCATCTAAAAGTTGAAGTTGTAAATTGGAAAAAAGGCCAATTTTGATGGTATTAGGCAAGAACTTTCAAAAGCTGATTGGGGGCAGGTAAAGAAACGGCTGGAAAATGGGAAGCCTTCAGAAATGAGAAAACGAGAATCCAGAAAAAGTATATTCCTGTCAGGGTGAAAGGGAAGGCTGGTAGGTATAGGGCATGCTGGATGAGTAAAGAAATTGAGGGTTTGGTTAAGAAAAAGAAGGAAGCATTTGTAAGGTATAGATAGAGTGAATCCTTAGAAGAGTATAAAGGAAGTAGGAGTATACTTAAGAGGGAAATCAAGAGGGCAAAAAGGGGACATTACTTAGCTTTGGCAAATAGAATTAAGGAGAATCCAAAGGGTTTTTACAAATATATTAAGGACAAAAGGGTAACTAGGGAGAGAAGAGGACCCCTCAAAGATCATTAAGGCAGCCTTTGTGTGGAGCCGCAGAAAATGGGAGAGATACTAAATGAGTATTTTGCATCAGTATTTACTGTGGAAAAGGATATGGAAGATATAGAATGTAGGGAAATAGATGGTGACATCTTGCAAAATGCCCATACTACAGAGGAGGAAGTGCTGGATGTCTTCAAATGGGTAAAGGTGGATAAATCCCCAGGACCTGATCAGGTGTACCATAGAACTCTGTGGGAAGCTAGAGAAATGATTGCTGGGCCTCTTGCTGTGATATTTATATCATCGATAGTCACAGGTGAGGTGCCAGAAGATTGGAGGTTGACTAACATGGTGCCACTGTTTAAGAAGGGTGGTAAGGACAAGCCAGGGAACTATAGACCAGTGAGCCTG
>NC_057724.1:54051689-54054294 GCF_004010195.1 Chiloscyllium plagiosum
GGGAGTGTTGCTGAACAAAGAGACCTTGGAGTGCTGGTTCATAGCTCCTTGAAAGTAAAGTCGCAGGTAGATAGGATAGTGAAGAAGGCGTTTGGTATGCTTTCCTTTATTGGTCAGAGTATTGAGTACAGGAGTTGGGAGGTCATGTTGCGGCTGTACGGGACATTGGTTAGGCCACTGTTGGAATATTGCATGCAATTCTGGTCTCCTTCCTATCAGAAAGATGTTGTGAAACTTGAAAGGGTTCAGAAAAGATTTACAAGGATGTTGCCAGGGTTGGAGGATTTGAGCTACAGGGAGAGGCTGAACAGGCTGGGGCTGTTTTCCCTGGAGTGTTGGAGACTGAGGGGCGACCTTATTAGAGGTTTACAAAATTATGAGGGGCATGGATAGGGTAAATAGGCAAAGTATTTTCCCTGGGGTAAGGAAATCCAGAAATAGAGGGCATAGGTTTAGGGTGAAAGGAGAAAGATATGAAAGAGACATAAGGGGCAACTTTCTCACACAGAGGGTGGTACGTGTATGGAATGAGCTGCCAGAGGAAGTGGTTGAACCTGGTACAATTGCAACATTTAAGAGGCATTTGGATGGGTATATGAATAGGAAGGGTTTGGAGGGATTTGGACCAAGTGCTGGCAGGCGGGACTAGATTGGGTTGGGATATCTGGTCTGTTGAACAGATTGAACTGAAGAGTCTGTTTCCATGCTGTACATCTCTATGACTCTATGACTCTATCAGTGTGCTGGTCTGTAAGTGATACATTTGTATGTTGTTGTTGGCTGTTCATCTGGGTAATGTTCCTTCACCAGGGAGTGTCATTCCTGTGTTATTTGTTTTTGATTGCTGATAGTCCACATCCAATGTTGCATTGCTGTGGACCTCGAGAGTGTGGTGCTGGAAAAGCACAGCAGGTCAGGCAGCAACCGAGGAGCAAGAGAATCGACATTTCGGGCATTCCTTCATCAGGAAGGGTTTATGCCCAGAGCGTCGATTCTCCTGTGCCTCGGATGTTGCCTGACCTGCTGTGCTTTTCCAACACCACACACTCGACTCTGAGCTCCATCATCTGCAGTCCTCACTTTCTCCTCCATTGTGGACAATTGACTTGTTGGCTGTGCAGATGATAAGTTTATGTCATTCTGATAACTGGCTACAGTCTGAATTAACACCCTACATGTAAATACAATCAATTGTCCTTGCTGCATTAGAATTGCTCCAAGTCCTATCTTACTGGAATCACATTGCAGGGTGACATTGTCCTTTATATCTGTAGATCAGCACTGGCATTGCTGTTGCCAGTTGTTTAATTTGGATGAATGGTATTTCTTGTTCCATAACACAAGACCACCGCACATCTTTGGCCATGAGTTTATGTAATGTTCACACTCACAAGGCAAATAAGGTAAGCAATTTGTCTAGTTGATGAATCCAACAAATTGGTGTACAGTTTTTACACCTATTCATCATTGCATTACTTCTACAACCCTTAACTTTTTTGCAATATGGGCAAAGACATTTCACTATCAGTACAAGGCCTGTGTACCTGACTTTGGGTTTCTTTGATTACAATTTTTCTAATTAAGCTTTAGGTTCATATGGTGAGCTCTGTCTAGCCTTCCTACTGGATTTTGATTGGGGACAGCCATGGTTTCTTCCGTTCAGTCCAGCTATCTCATGTAGTCTGTATTGATATTCCACCAGAGCAGTGGATATGCTAAACAGCACCTACAATCATTGGAGCATCCAGAGTGTAATTAGAAAGCTGCTACATCCGACCAGCTTCACTTGCCAATAACCATCCTTTGCCTCAAGGGCAGAGAAGAACTTTTCCTTTGCAAGGTATGGAAAAACATTGTTCAATAGTTGGCAGGGGAAATTGATATCTCTTCAGATATTTATTTACATCCTTTGGGTTGATGCATGCATGCCGCTTTCCAGGCTGTTTCACTGCTACCATGCTGCTTATCCATTTCGTAGCAATTATCATTTTCATGAGTATTCCCTTCTTCTCTATCCTGTTTGTTTCTTTCACTTGTGGAACATGGGTGGCCAGCATTTATTGCCCATCCCTAGCTGCCTTTGAGAAGATGGTTGTGAGCTGTCTTCTTGAACCATTCCAGTCCATGTGCTGTAGGTAGACCCACAATGCCCTTGGGAGGCAATTCCAGGGTTTTGACCCAGTGACAGTGAAAGAACAGTGATATATTTCCATGTCAGAATGGTGATTGGCTTGGAAGGGAGCTTGCAGGTGATGGTGTTCCCATATGTCTATGTCCTTGCCCTTCTAGTTGGAAGTGGTCATGAGTTTGGAAGGTGCTGTCTAAGGATTTATCTTGTCTTTCAGGCTGGGCTTAGGGCAACTGAAAATTTCATCAGCAGATGCTGAATTGATCTTTAAGATCATATATCCTAAATGATCCCATAACCATGTAAACACACTGTTATTCTGGATTAGTGGTGCTGGAAGAGCACAGCAGTTCAGGCAGCATCCAAGATGCTTCGAAATCGACGTTTCGGGCAAAAGCCCTTCATCAGGAATAAAGGCAGTGAGCCTGGAGCGTGGAGAGATAAGCTAGAGGAGGGTGGGGGTGGGGAGAAAGTAGC
>NC_057724.1:54054862-54067060 GCF_004010195.1 Chiloscyllium plagiosum
CCTTGTTACGGTTGGAGGGGTGGGGTCTGAGGGCGGAGGTGCGGGATGTGGACGAGATGCGCTGGAGAGCATCTTTAACCACATGGGAAGGGAAATTGCGGTCTCTAAAGAAGGAGGCCATCTGGTGTGTTCTGTGGTGGAACTGGTCCTCCTGGGAGCAGATCCGGCGGAGGCGGAGGAATTGGGAATACGGGATGGCACTGTTATATCAGTACTCCTCTAGAATCTGTTGCATGGTCAATGGTTTAGTGTGCTGTTACATGTTGAAATCTCTTTTGACACCTTGAGAGTTACCGATCTAATCTTTAAACTTAATCCAGTTGAGATAAGTTTACTTGCTATCTATGATCTAGATCTCCACATCTTCAATCCTGTTTTAGAATTGTACTCAAAGTGTAATCTGTTCCTCAACACAATTTTTGTGCCATCAACCTTACTTTCGAGGGCTTGATTCTTGAATCAGCATGTTGATGAACTGCATACAAAACTGTGAAAGTCATGATGTTTGCGATGCACCGATGTCAATCTGACAATTTAGATTTTTTTAATCAACCTGCTCAGAGATATTATTGTATATTCTCCTTTTGTGATCATCATTCCAATAGTCAAAAACTATGTATCACCTTATCAGCCTGACTGAACCAACCTGCTAGACAAAAGTGAGAACGGCAGATGCTGGACAGCAGAGTCGAGAGAGTGGTGCTGGAAAAGCACAGCAGGTCAGGCAGCATCCGAGGAGCTGACGAATGGCTTTTGTCCAAAACATCGATTCTCCTGCTCCTTGGTTGCTGCCTGACCTCCTGAAACAAACTGCTATACAGAGTAAACTGATTTGTCAATATCTTTCACTAATACTTCTCCAGTAGTTATCTGGACTTATTTTGTCATGTTTCCTTTCAGCTATATACTAGTGTGCAAAATTATTCAGTTCTTAGGAGTGAAGAAACAATTTTCCCAATTTTGGTCATGCCTTCATCTCTCTTGTGTGAAGCACTATGCAACATTTGCATCCTGCCCTTTGTTTGTTTTTGTTCTGTCCGTTGGGGCTGGAGGATCAATCAGCATAATGCACTGTTTGATCTGTTCTGCCATGAGCATGCTCCAGCTGTTTATTCACAACCTCAGCACTTCAGCACCCCAATTGTTTTCCTGATAGTGAGCTTTGTCTCACTCAGTAGACATGCTCTCAATGTAGGATCTCCTGATGGAGGGCTTTTGCCCGAAGCGTTGATTTTCCTTCTCCTCGGATGCTGCCTGACCTGCTGTGCTTTTCCAGCACCACTTAATCTAGACTCTGATTTCCAGCATCTGCAGTCCTCACTTTTGCCTGGTGGGATCTCTTGTGCCTACTGCAACTCAATCCTTAATTAGGTCATTTTTAATTGTACAAATTCACAGGAACGTGTGCGCTAAGCTAATGACATCATATATTAGTCACTCGGCTCTGTTTATATCTTGAGCTATAATATTGGACATGTAGCATTCATAAATTACATTCACTTAGAATTCAAAGCATGCCGTCAAATCTTTCAAAATTTCTGTGTTCTGTTTTCTTCTGCTGTTCTTCAGAAAGGTTTGAGATGGAATACAATTTGAAACCATCTCTTTCCAAAAGTGATGAGCATAGTGATGCTGAACTCTGCTGGTTTGTTAAACAATCTGTTGTGATTACATAATTTGCAAATGCTCATGAAAAAGCTGTCAATTTTGGCTGGAGCTGGGAGTGGAAAAGCTGCATCCACTTTTTGTTAGCCGTGCTTCAGCCATGCCCAAGGTGACGAGTTGCCTACAAGACAACAGTTATCGTGACTGGCACAATACAAGAGGCCAAACCACAGCTGGAATAAGCCCAGCAGCAGTGGTCTGCCACCCTGAAGTCACCCTGAATTAGTGAGTTAAAGACCTCACTTTGTGGGAAGTGGGAACGTTGAACACAGGACTTCCAAATGACAACCTTAATTCTGGCTGAAGCAGGAAGGAAACATGTTATGGATGAGTCATCAGCCTGTCTGATTAAATGTTCCACCCTGCTTCCAAGCATCGCATCTCTGGAAGTCACATATTTTACCCTTGATACGAACACTGAACCTACAACCTGTATGGTCTTGTTATGATGATTATCAACAAATTCTGGCTAACATCTAGATTACATGTACAAGTATTAAACAGTGTCTGAAATTGCTATGGTACGTGCAGATCTGCAGAAATGTTGGCCCCGCCTGCTGTGTAAAGAAGGAAATGACTGTTTTTGTATTTAATTAATGGTCTCAAGGGACCATTTCTTCTATTAAAAAATTCAGGGTTAAAAAGAAGTCAATGACCTAAATAAACTAAACCCCGGAAATAAATCGTATTAGGACCCTAAGCAATCATCGACATTAAAGGAAATCTATCAACGTCCGCAATGTCTTAATTGATCACAAGGTGTTTTTTTTATGGCTGTAGTTCTATTTAAAATAATACCAATTGATGGATTAAAAAAAAACAATGGTTCATGTAGCTTTTAATTCATTCCACATGCCACTTCAATTCTTTTCCAAATTTCAGCTAATTGCGGTCACTATTACAAATTCTACTTTAAAAGCAATTTTGTTGAAATGGAAGTAATTTGTATCACTGCACTTTCAATGATATTGACACAATAAATGTTTTACTATTTTTAAGAATTGCTAAAATTAAAACAAAGGAGATTTAAAACAGGTTAATCTCAGCCACTTTTAAGGTCTGAGTAAATGTGAGAACAATAAGGCAATCAGGAAGACCCCAACATTCACTTATTAATTAACATTGTGTTAGGTTATCTCATAATGAGCAACAGGAAAGAAACAACGATGGGGTTCTAAGCCCCTGGGTACGGGATCAGAAATAATTCAGATTTGGTTTAAGCCCTGATTGCAAGTGTGTTGGGTTAGATTTGAATTGAGGACAGGATGGAATTGAACTGTGATGGCCATGAAAAACCTGCTGATACTCATTGTGCTCATAAATGAAAGAAGGATATTTGAGTGAGGTACCAGATAATGATGAATCATTCCCAGCTTGAGCTGGAGCATTCAAGAAAGAGTGGGGAAAAACTATGTGGAAAAGGTTTTTTAAAAGTTCACAGTGTAGCAGACAAGCCATCTGCTCTGATATAAACTTGACAGCATCCAACATACAGTTGAGTTTGTTATTTTTGGAAGTAAGCCTGTCCTGGTATTGCCAGGCCAATTTTTAATGAAATGTATTCCACTCAGTTTTTACTTTTAACCCTTGCTCAGTTCAGCTGCTAATTAGAAGCTTTGTCCCCTCACTTTGAGGACTTGACTTCAGACCCAATGGAAATTCTGAAATGGAGTCCTCCTTTCTCAATTAAGTGTAAGTGTCCTTTGAAGCAAAATCTTGAGCACTGTCAATGGTTATAAACTTCAAATCCAACATACCACACAGATTTCAACACTACAACAACAGGGTAACAAATAAAGGGTTTTCTCCAGCAGTACCTTGATTTGAAAGACAATGAAATAGGCTTCTGTCTGCACGGGCAGATTGTGCCATCTGTCAGTGTGTAGTGTTATTTTGATGTCCAACAAGGATGTATTTGAGAAAATCTCCCATCAGAAGCTGAAGTCTCTGTTAGACGCATGAAGAATGGAAAAGCTGCAGGAGTTGATGAGATTCCAGTGGAGAGTTTCAAACTGGCAGGAGCAGAGCTCAGCCATCATCTCCATCAACTGTTCATGCAAATCTGGGACAAAGAAATCCCTGCCAATCTCAGGGATGCTGCCATTACCACCGTCTTCAAGAAAAGAAACAAAGCGAACTGTGGGAAATCTCCCTACTCTCTATCGCCAGGAAGATCATCACCTGAATCTTTGTTCAGCACCTTCTCCCAATCATGGAAGAAATCCTTCCTGAAAGCTAGTGCAGCTTTCAACCTAACTATGGAGCTATGGACATGCTCCTCACTGCTGGACACTCCAAAAGAAATGCCAAGAATAGCACCAACCATGCTGTTTGGCCTTCATTGATCTGACCAAGGCTTTTGATTCAGAAAATTGTGAAGTATTATAGAAGAGCCTGTCAAAGGCTGATTGTCAAGTGAAAATTCATCAATATCTTCCATCCGTCATTGACAAGATATCAGCAATGATTCTCACATATGGTAACATGATAGAATAATTTGAGGACAGGACAGAGGTCAAGCAGGGATGTATCATCACCCCCACACTTTTCTCCATCTTCAATGTCACCAGTCTTCATCTTGTTAAGAACAAACTTCCCAATGGTGTGGACATTGTCTACAAGTTCAATGGAAAGCATTTCAATCTTAATTGGTTGAAATCCAAAAAGAAAACACCACCGACTTCATTTGTGAACCTTCACTATGCAATGACAATGTCATCTCTGCTCTTGCAAAAAGAGAAGCTTCAAGTCTCACTTAATGCCTTTGTTGAATCATACTGAAGAATTAGTCTCAGCTTCAAGCTCAAGAAGACTCAAATCTTTTAGCAATCGATGCCAAGTTCTGGTCCATCCCTCCATTAAGACTAATGGAGAAATCCTCCCAATCGTGGAACATTTCACTTACCTAGGAAGCTCTCTTCTAAGGCTGGCATCAATGCTGATATTTAACATTGCATCCAATCACCGAGCACTAAGGATAATAATCTACAACTGAAGATCTAAAATTTGAATTTAGGTTGTTGTCAGAAGCAACAAGTATATGTAGATCTTTATTAACCACAAAATGGCTCTTCAATTTAAAATAACACAACAAAATGGCTGCAAGTAATGATTTGACTCTGTGAATTTGAACTGATGCTTTGCTAAGTTGATTGTATTTAGAGGTAAGACAAAACAATGGAGTTTTCATAAAATGAATCATAAGACAGTGATTTGGTATTCAAACTAACCTTGAACTGCTACTATGACATGACGATTTATGTAATTAAGACCCCTTTCCCAGGGAATATCATTGGATTAGCCTGCTGTCTATCATGTCACCTTATTACATTTGATTGGTCTTTTCTTGTAATTAAGGCTGTACTGTCTCTTAAAAAACATATAAATAATGTGTAATTTTCAAATGTAATGGCGCCATTTCTCCACGGAACACAGAAGCTTTTAACCTCCGTGTTGCTGGACAAATCTGCATCAGGCTGCCTTAATTTATTAAACTGGTTAACTTGCTTCAATCAGACTGTACTCCTAGTGATTCTTTTAACCAATCTCAAACCAAGAGGCCCCTTTGGAGGGGTCTAGATCTTCACAACAACAGTGACACCCGTGCTGATGCTAAGACCCTTAGGTATAAGGCAGTCATCTTCTAACTTTCCTATATGGCTCCAAAACTTGGACTATATATATAGGCACCACCTCAAAATACTTGAGAGGTACCACCAACATTGTTTGAGATGGATTCTCCACATTAGCTGACAGAATAAGCTTACTAATATCCACGTCCTTGAAGCAGCCAACAAGACCAGTTTCAAGGCCATAATCATCCCAAACCAATACCGCTGGGCCAGCCACGTGTTTAGAATGCCTGACTTTCGACAACCAAAGAAAAATCTTCTTTGCCCAGCTCAAGAAAGGCACTCTAATGAGAGTAAAAAGTACAAAGCCTCTCTGAAGGCTTCCCTCAAGAAATGCAACATAGACTTCAGTGCATGGGAGACCCTCATTCTGAAGAAACTGACTTGGAGGAAATTCTGATATGAAGGAACATAATTCTTTGAGAACACATGGTGCTTAGAGAAAGTACAGAAAAGAACATGGAGAAAGAATTGACAGTGATCTCAAGGCTAAGGACCAATTCCATCTCCCAGAAATGTCTGTCATATGTGTGGTCAGAGATGTGGCTGTTGGATCAGGGTCATTAGCCACACAAGGACTTACTAAACCTATGACCAACAACATGCAATTTCCTAGGTGCACAATCTTGTTCATTAACAAGTGATTACTGACAATAACGAGTGCTGATTTGAAGTCCAACCAGCTTTAATGGGCTTTGTTAGTCCATGTCACCCCTTCTCCTAAGCCCACACATTTCTACATGTAACATAAGAGCAGCAATATTCTTCTAAGATTCAATGGCATCACTCATTGCACCCATGCACTCTGAGCTTTACTTCAATGGGAGACCACTTAATAACAATGCCTAGGGCATTGAACTATCACAGTTCAAATATGTGGATTAATTTGGAAGCATTGACATGGATTTGGAAAGGGAAAATTGTGTTCAATTAATTTGCTAGTGGTTTTTAAAGAGATAACAAAGTGGGTTGATGAGGGGAAGGCTATTGATGTGATGAACTTTGTGAAGATGCTGTCACTTTTAAAGGTAATTTTGTCCTTTTTTTAAAGAGAGGTTGGAAAGGCCGAAGTGCCGAAGGGAGATTGCCTAAGTCTAACAATCAGAGGAGGCTTTTATATTTTATTAAAACAGTTGTACAATGGAAAGGGAGTGGCTAGTTCTTCCAGATCAGGCTTTCTCGCTTTCTTTTAACTGTAGCAGCAGAAGCTGTTTTGGTTCCCAAAAACATTGCAAGCCTCAGTAAGTAATTTTTAAGTGTGACTTTCTCTGAAATCTCCTTTGATGTTGTTCCCTTCTGGATTGGAAACCTGCCTTTAAGCATCTGTGTTTGGATTTATCTTTTTGCCAAGGGGTGTGTTTGTGGGATGTTGCTATACTTGAACAGTTAATTAGTAATAGATACTGTATCTATTGTTCTGTTAAGTTTTCCAATAGTTAAATTATTCTAAAGACCTCTTTCTTTTGTTTGCACTTTAACTATAGTGTTTAAATAATTTGTTTTTCTTGATGTCGAGTAGTTTGGATAGTTGCATCACATCTGGAACACACACTTCACATCTACTTTTAAAATAAGAAAAAGTTAGGGTCAAGGATACTTTCTTAAAATATTTTGAGGGGGTCTGGTCTGATCCATAATGACATAGCCTTCCAAAGGCATTCAATACAGAACCACACAACAGACCTGTAAAGAAAGTAATAGGTCATAGAGTCATAGTCATAGAGACGTACAGCATGGAAACAGAGCCTTCAGTCCAACCCATCCATGCCAACCAGATATCCCAACCCAATGTAGTCCCACATGCCAGCACCCGGCCATATCCCTCCAAACCCTTCCTATTCATAATTTCTTAAGTGATAAGAAATTGGGAAGTATTGATGATTTTTGTTCATGAGTCACAAAAACAAGCACCAAACACTTAGGAAACCAAATGGTATGTTGCCTTTCATCACAACAGGATTTGAGTATAGGTGTAAGAGTGTTTTGTTTCAACTGCACATAGCCTTGATGAAAACAGACCTGGGGTATTAGGACAGTTTTAACCTCCTTTGGTTCAGATTCACCAATTAGATCTTGAAACACAAGGGGCAGAAGCAAAAAGACACAACATTGGCTGAGGGATGGAAAGGAAAGAGAAATAATCAGAGGATGTTCTTTAGACTGGAGGATGATTTGGAGTGGTGTTTCCAAGGGGCTACTTGTTGATAATATATATGAATGATCTAGATTTTGGTGTGCAGAAGCAATATCAAAGCTTGGCAAATGGCACAAAATTTGGAAGAATTGTATACAGTACAATGTAGTCTTTCAAAAAGACATTGACAAGTTGGTGGCATGGTTGGATAGGTGTCAGATGAGGTTCAATGCGAAGAAGTGCAAGGTGATGCACTTAATACAAGGAACATACAGAGATAGTATAGGTTGTGATGGTTCAGGCAAGACTCCCTCAAAATATTTTAAGAAGACAGCCCAAACCCTAACTTTTTCTTATTTAAAGACAAACATAAAATGTCTGCTCCTGATGCAATGTGACTGGTCGAACGACTCAATGTTAAGCAAAACCTAATTTTTTTAAAAACTGCAGTTAAAATACAACCAAAAAAAGAGGAAATTAGAATAACTTAACTATTGGAAACTTGACAGAATGATAGATACAGTAACTATCACTAATTAACTGCTTCAATACAGTAATATCCCATAAACACGCCCCTTTGCAAAAAGGCAAATTCAGACACAGATTCTCACATGCTGTTCTCCAATCCAAGAGGAAAAAACATTAAGAGAAAAATCAGAGAGAATGGCAGCCAGGAGACATTCACCTGAAGCTTTCAACTCTTTTGAGACCTCAATAGCTTCTTCTTAAAGCTAAACTTAAAAACAATAAAAAACTAAAAAGCCTGGTCTTTAAATATTTTGAGGGGGTCTGGTCTGATCCATAATGACATTAAAAGATACATTTCTAAGAGATAGCTCGTCATCTCTGCCTTACAACCTCTCTTCAAACATAAAGGACAAAGAAAGCCACATCATCATCATCAGGTGTGCAGGAATATACAGGTAAAGGTGTGCAGCAATACAGATCTAGGTGGATATATACATTAATCATTGAAGATAACAGATAACAAACAGAGGCAATAGTTAATAAAGCGTTCAGGTCATTCTGCTATAATACAAAAATTGCGTTCCTCTGCAACCTTGCTCTATAGAAAATTGTGCTTTGAAAAACTGCTATAGAAAATTGGTATACCTGTTCAGCAGAAAGTTTGTGTTATGCAAACTGTATCCACAATCATCAATCACATTCTAGCCAATTCACTTTGACAAAATACACGTTATACTAAAATGACCTGTACAATATTCTGGACTTCATAAATATTGTGTTGAGTATAAGAACTGAGAAGTTTATACAATTTTATTTTACATGAAGTTATAAACGATATGGGTTAGACTTCAACTGAAGTATTTTGAGCAACTCTGGCACCATACTACGGGAAGGACATAAATACATTGGAGAGTGCAGAAAAAATTAACGAGAGTGGTTTCAGAGGCGAGACATTTCAGTTCTGAGGAAAGGTTAGAGAAGTTGGGACTGTTTTCCATGGAGAAGAGTAGGCTGAGAGGTGGTTTGATAATGTTTTCAAACTTCTAAGAGGGTTGGCCAAAGTAGATTGTGAAAAACTGTTCAACTATTCATCAATGGATCAAAAGAAGAAAATACGAGAAGAAAAAAAACGTTTTTGACACTGTAAGAGGTTCAGGTCTGGAATATTCTATCTCCAAGTGTTGTGGAGGTGGATTCAGGGAGGCATTATAGAGGCCATTGGATGATTACTAAAACAGAAAAAGGACTAGGTAAAGGCAGGAGACTGGGATAAAGTGAACAGCTCAAAGTATCAATGCTTCAGTTTCCTTCAGCACCATAACAATACTGAGGCTGTGCTTCTCTGAACTTGCTCCTTGACAATTAAAGTGATTGCAGTCCTCATTTATTTTTATAGCTCCAGATTGATCTAGCTGCCACAATTTATTTCTATGACATTATCCAGGATATTATTGGGTCAAAGATCCACCAATTGATAGGTATCATCATTTACAGGCCAGCCAAATGTATCTATACTGCAGCATCAACCCAGGCAGCACAGCCCAGAGCCAGAGATTTCTGCAGGATAATGAAAGCAAAATACTGTAGATGCAGTTTGAAGAAAAGTCCTCAACATGGAATGTTAATTCTGTTTCTCTATTCACAGCTGCTGCCTGTCCTAGAATCATAAAATCAAACAGTACAAAAGAGGTCATTCAGTTCATCAAGTCTGCAACAGCAAAACAACTCTAAACCTGCACTAATTCCACTTCCAGCACATGGCCTTGAATGTCATGACATTTCAGGTGATCATCCAAGTCCATGTAAAAAGTTGTTAGGATTTTCACCTCAACTACCCTCCTGGATGGTGCATTCCAGATTCCCACAAACTTCTAGGTAAAAATATTGTCCTTAAATTTCCACACTGTAGGGAAACTAATCTAATCTAATCTTAAATCCTCCTCCCTTTCCAAAAGAGAAAATGTAGGAAAATCTCAGCAGGTCTGGCAGCAGCTTTAAGGAGAGAAAAGAGCTAATGTTTTGAGTCTAACTGACCCTTTGTCAAAGCTTTTATCCTCCTCCCTTTCACCTGAAAATGATGCCCTCTTATTACCTACCTTTCAATTCAAGAAAATAACTGCTTTCTGTCCACTCTGTCCCTGCCCTCATAATCGTATACACTTCAATCAGATCCATCCTCAGCTTTCTCTGCTCTAAAAAAGCACAACCCGAGCTTATCCAGGCGCTCTTCATAGTTAAAATGCGCTAACCCAGGCAGCATCTGGTGAATCTCATCTGCACCCCCTCCAGTGCAATTATATCCTTCCTATAGTGAGGTGACCAGAACTGCATACAGTATTCCAGCTGTGGCCTAACCAAAGTTTTGTGCACCTCCAGCGTAACTCCCTGGTCTTACAATCTTTACCATGTCCTGTTTGCCTTCTTAACTACCCTATTAACATACTCTGCTGCCTTCAGGGATAAGCAAAGATCCACTATTCCTTTGAGCTTCCTCATGTCCTGCCATTCATTGAGTGCTCCATTTCCTTTTCTTGGCTGATATTGTCCAAATGTTGTTGAGTATTTCCAGCATTTTCTGTTTGCAATTTTATATGATTGCTAGATTTTTCAGGAAGTAGTACACATAACCTTGTAGGCACCAACCAATTGAAGGATATGAATACGTTCCCTCAACAATATCTTCGAATCACAATAGTACTGCCTAGGAGGACAAGAGCATCAGATGCCTGGGAACACCATCATCTGCAACTTCCCCTTCAGGCCACACAACATAGTGACTTGGAATTATATCGCTGTAGTTTCACTACCACAGGATCAAACTCCTGGAACTACCTCCCTAATCACAATGTGAGTACATTGACAGGTGGATTGCAACAGTTCACAATGCTTCAGTACTATTTTCCCAAGAGCAATGAAGTAAACGCTAACCAGCCAGTGATGCCCACAGTTTATGAAAGAATGTCAAAAAGACACCATCCACAACTTCTCAGGCTTGGAAAACATTCAAAATAGGGTTTACAAACGGAAAGTATCATCCACAGCACACATTTTTTTTAGATTAGATTGTGGAAACAGGCCCTTCGGCCCAACAAGTCCACACCAACCCGCCGAAGCGCACCCACCCAGACCCATTCCCCTACATTTACCCCTGCACCTAACACTACAGGCAATTTAGCGTGGCCAATTCACCTAACCTGCACACTTTTGGAGTGTGGGAGGAAACCGGAGCACCCAGAGGAAACCCACGCAGACACGGGGAGAATGTGCAAACTCCACACAGTCAGTCGCCTGAGGCGGGAATTGAACCCGGGTCTACGGCGCTGTGAGGCAGCAGTGCTAACCACTGTGCCACCGTGCCGCCCACATGTGCCAGATATTCACCTTCACCAAAGATGATGCAAGCGTTTCATTTTGATATTCAATGATGCTACCATCACTGATCAACACACCAGGGCTCAATGTATATGACACCTATATCCCATGAACAAACAAATAAAACAAAGAAGAATGGGGTTCCAGTCCAACTAGGCTGTTTTGCAAATCATGTCACATTTTGGCACACCACTGCAAGGGATATCATAAAACAGATCTTGCAGGATGGCCTCATTAACTGATCAACTCTAATGGCAAAACTTTAGCCTTGCCTTCTTCCGTGGAAAACATGGCACCAAAAAAGATTGGTTTGTTTCAGCAGAACGGCACCCAACAAGTTTCAGCTGTATGAAGAGCACATATGATGGTGTATTTCCTGATCTGCTGTATTGTTCATAAATTAACAACTGGCAAGACAAGTTTCCAATGTACTTCAAAACGATATGCCTTTTATTGCAAAATATCAGGGTGGAAGGTTATGTACATAGGGATGGTGTGGTCATTGTATTTGTTTGTGTGAAGTCAAATATGTGTGAATGCAAGGGGAAGAAGATGTTCCGGGATTGAACAAGACAAGTGGCATGAATATTTTGAAGATGCAGTAATTCTACTTCCACTTTTAGATGCTAGGGAATTTGGTAGCACCCAGGATAGAGAAAGAGAACTGAGGGAGATTGCAGTGAGATGCCACCCTTGTCTGTCACTTTGAGTAGTCACAAGTAGGTGCCGGAAGACTGGAGGTTGGCTAACATGGTGCCACTGTTTAAGAAGGGTGGTAAGGACAAGCCAGGGAACTACAGACCAGTGAGCCTGACGTCGGCGGTGGGCAAGTTTTTGGAGGTAATCCTGAGGGACAGGATGTACATATATTTGGAAAGGCAAGGACTGATTAGGATAGTCAACATGGCTTTGTGCATGGGAAATCAT
>NC_057724.1:54067886-54129912 GCF_004010195.1 Chiloscyllium plagiosum
CTGCCAGAGGATGTGGTGGAGGCTGGTACAATTGCAACATTTAAGAAGCATTTGGATGGGTATATGAATAGGAAGGGTTTGGAGGGATATGGGCCAGGTGCTGGCATGTGGGACTAGATTGGGTTGGGATACCTGGTTGTCATAGACAGGTTGGACCGAAGGGTCTGTTTCCATGCTGTACATCTCTATGACTCTATGACTCTATGTCTTTCTGCACTGTTGATCAGTCCTGGCTATGAAGGACTTTGGAATCAGTGCTCACATCAGCTCCCCACAAGCAGAATGACCAATAGTGGTGCCAAGTTTCATGAAAGAAAGATTTGGGACTGTAAGGTTCCTGACTTGTAGCTCAAAGAAAAGTCTGATCATCTTCGTTTGAGAAGCCATTTGGACTTGCTCTGCCTGCTGCACTGGGATGGTACTGCACAGGCACACCTTAATGACCATGATGAAGCCACAATGGATCATAGCTGTGAGTAAGATTCTGTCAAGTGAATTCGTGAAAATTGCCAATGAAACCATTTGGTTTTTTTTAACTTTATTCCTGTTGGCCAAATGTCCAAACATTTTAAAGATACACACCATTGTTGCACAGATGTTTCCAAAGGATGTCGGCAACTTTTTATAAATGCAAGTTACATCAAAATACTGCATTTAACTGTTCCTGGCCCATAAAAAATTTCAGCAGACAGGCTCAATGCTCAACACTGCTCAGAGCAAAGGCTTTGACTTATTGCTTGTAGATGTTGAACAGTGCCAAAACAAAGCAAAAGTAGCTATTACTTCCTGGCATGTGTTGCTCATTGGAAGGAGCTTCAATCTTCAAACTAAAATGCTTTAAAATTCTGTTTACAATTTATACTTAGAACAAAATGTCTACAACAGAAAGAAATCTGGTCTCTTAGGACCAGAAACACCTCTTCCTATAGCCTGATAGCAGAGTCTCAAGTTTAATACATCCTGTCATGTCCATGAATGGTTTATTTTCTAAGCTTGCAACAGAAGGAAATACAAAAACTGTGTTTAATAGAACAATGCCTTAAGATACATATAACAAAGTGAGCATGAGTATACACAATCCAGGCTATGATTGTGGATTACTTTTTACAGTATCTTATTTAGCAATGCAAAAATCTGAACGTGTATCAAAAATATAATTGTAAACTGTTGACAAGGTCTTCAGCAACTGATCTCTGCATGTTGGCTCACTGTCTGGAGCTAAAATACCCCAATGTTAATTTCTTACTTCAGATAAACAGATTTTTCATTCAGCTTTATAAATTTTTAGAAGCTTAAGAGGAGAAAATCAAGAAAAATTGGCAATCCCGATGTTACCTAATGAGTCGTGTACATAGACGTTGGGTAATTAGGATCACACATACTGTGACTTTTTTTTTATTCACTTTATCTTGGGCAATGTTTATTGCCCATCCCTAATTGCCCAGAAGGCAGTTACAAGTCCAAAAGGCAAATGTCCCAAACTGCCTAGAGGACATTTAAACAGTCATTGCTGTGGGTCTGGAGTCACATGTAGGCCACACCAGGTAAGGTAGCAGATTTCCTTCCCTAAAGGACATTAGTGAACCAGTTGGGCTTTTCCTGACAATCGACAATGGTTTTATGATAATCACTTGACCTTAATTCCAGACTCTATTTATTGAATTAAAATGCTGACATCTGCCATGGTAGGAATTGAACTCAGACTCCTGGAATATTAGCTGAGCTTCTGGATTAATAGTCAAGTAATAATACCTCAAGGCCATTGCATTCCAATGAATGTCTCCTTATGTGATTTTTTTTGTTTCATCAAAACCCAGTGGGCAGAATCCTACAGGGGCCTGAGTGATGTGTGCTTTGGTGAGATTTGTGGCAGGAGCAGGCGAGAAACCCATGGAGGCCTATCTCAACATCGGGAACAACTCAGGGCATCTTTTCTGCATCTGTCAAGCAGGGAAGCAAGTTTCTTGCTCGGCAGCAGTGAGTTACGAATTAAAGGGGAGTATCACTTGTTAAAACACATTGGTAACAGCCCAACTCACCTCATTAGTATTCAGCTTCTTATTTTACCAAACGTGCTGAACAAGCTAACCATCAAGGGTTCTCCACATGGAAGTCAGAGCGGGTACTTGGCAGCCTCATCTCACTCCTTACTCAGAAGGACCTTCATGTTGGACCTCGGCACTAACATCTCAGAGCATGCTCTGCAAGCTCCAGCTAAATACATGCCAAATCTGTAGATATTGGCATCTGATATGAACCAGTCTCTAAGAACCCTCATGATATATTTTCAATCCACTTACAGGATGCTTCTGTATTTCAATGCTGTCCTTGGGCTGCATTGGCAACCGTCACTGCAATGGTGCAGCAAAGACACTGTGCTCCCAAGGACCCAGTTCATGGACTGAGCCAGGCCACATCTCCAGACTGTTTACATAGTGCTCACTCATTCTGAGCCTACTTGGATGTTCACAGCATTCCTAACTTGCATTGACTTACCTTGAATTTTTCCACTTTAGCCCGTCAGCCAGAGGTAACAGGCTCCTTTAACTTCCATTCTGCCTTGAAATTTAGCGCAGAGACAAAGCCAGGAAGCTTCTCATGTTGTTAGCAGTTTTCCATCAAATCAAGGGAGAAACCCTTTGCTCAGGGGGCCTCAGGACAGTAAGTCAAGATGCTGTCCACATGAAGATTGAGGAACTGAACATCAGAAAGGTGCCATCTCTCCTTGACAGTTTCAGACCTATTGAAGGCTATTTTCCTCTAGAACTGAGAGAGAGGCAGATATTAAAAGAGATGAAAGTGCGTTGCTGAGCCATTACTTTTGATTCAGATCCAGGGTGAGTAGGTAGTGCAGAGGGCATGCAGGGTTAGTCATGTCAGATGTTGAGGTAGGTGGCAGCAAGTAAGGAAAGATGTTACAAATAGTAGTGAGAGTGTCGAGTGTGAGCCTTGGTGAAGGTGGGTACTGTAGCAGAGATAGAGTGAGTGTGAGGTATCAGAGATAACATAGTGACAGTTACATAGGCAGAATAGTGAGGGTCATTGGCCTTCTTCCTACATTGCTGGTTATTCCTCCAGACAACTGAGACTTGACTGATATAGCTGGCAACCTCAGACTAGGCCGATATGGTTTAGCATCATGGCCTCCACTGCTGGCCCTGGTGGAAGAGAATGTCCATTTCTGCACCACCATTCCCACATTTCCCTTGTCTACTATATCTGCGGTAAATGTGTAAAACCATGCAGGGCCTCTCCACACAGATAGCTCTAGTCCAGGTGTACAATGACCTTTTAAATATAGTACAGGCATAAGTGAAGGAGTCATAGAATTGTACAGCATGGACACAGATCCATCGGTCTAACTCATCCACGCTGACCAGGTATTCTAAACAAAACTAGTCCCATTTGCCTGCATTTGGCCCATTTCCCACTAAAGCTTTCCAATTTATGTACCTGTTCAAGTTACTTTTAAATGTAGTAATTGTACCCGCCTCCACCACTTCCTCTGGCAACCCATTCCATATACACAACACCCTGTGTGAAAATGTTGTCCATCAAGTCCCTGTTAAATCTTTCCCCTCTCCCCTTAAACCTATTCCCACTAGCTTTGGCCTCACCCACCCTTGGAAAAAGACCTTGGCTATTCACCTTATCTATGTCCCTCATGATTTTATAAACCTCAGCCTCCTATGCTCCAGGGAAAAAGTTGCAGCCTATCCAGCCTCTCCTTATAATTCAAACCCTCCAGTCTTGGCAATATTATTGTAAACTTTTTCTGAACAAATTCCTTCCTGTAGTAGGGTGACCAGGATTGCAGGCAGTATTCTAAAAGTGACCTAACCAATGTTTTGTATAGCTGCAACATGACATTCCAATTCTGACCAATGGTCTGACCAATGAAAGCGAGTGTGCCAAATATCTTGTGCACCATTATGTCCCTCTGTCCAACAACACTCCCCAGAGTCCTACCATTAACTGTATATGTCCTGCCCTGGTTTGCCTTACCAAAATGCAACATCTTGCATTTATCTAAATTAAACTCCACCTGCCACCCCTCAGCCTACTGGCCCATCTGCTCAAGATCTTGTTGTACTTTTAGATAACCTTCTTCATAGTCCAGGAGAAAGTGAGGGCTGCAGATGCTGGATATCAGAGCTGAAAATGTGTTGCTGGAAAAGCACAGCAGGTCAGGCAGCATCCAAGGAACAGGAGAATCGATGTTTCGGGCATTGAAATGCAAAACTTGCGCCCACACCTCCCCCCTTACTTCCCTCCAAGGCCCCAAGGGACACTTCCATATCCGCCACAAATTCACCTGCACCTCCACACACATCATCTATTGCATCCGTTGCACCCGATGTGGCCTCCTCTATATTGGGGAGACAGGCCGCCTACTTGCGGAACGTTTCAGAGAACACCTCTGGGACACCCGGACCAACCAACCCAACCACCCCGTAGCCCAACACTTTAACTCCCCCTCCCACTCCACCAAGGACATGCAGGTTCTTGGACTCCTCCATCACCAGACCATGGCAACACGACGGGTTGGAGGAAGAGCGCCTCATCTTCTGCCTGGGAACCCTCCAACCACAAGGGATGAACTCAGATTTCTCCAGTTTTCTCATTTCTGCTCCTCCCACCTTGTCTCAGTCAAATCCCTCGAACTCAGCACCACCTTCCTAACCTGCAATCTTCTTCCTGACCTCTCCGCCCCCACCCCACTCCGGCCTATCACCCTCACCTTGACCTCCCTCCATCTATCGCATTTCCAAAGCCCCTCCCCCAAGTCCCTCCTCCCTACCTTTTTTCTTATTTGCTGGACACTCTTTCCTCATTCCCGAAGAAGGGCTTATGCCCGAAACGTCGATTCTCCTGTTCCTTGGATGCTGTCTGACCTGCTGCGCTTTTCCAGCAACACATTTTCAGCTTCTTCATAGTCCACTACATCACCAATTTTGGTGTTTTCCACAAACTTACTAACCATACCTCCTATATTCTCATCCAAATCATTTATGTACAAATGACAAACAACAGTGATACCAGTCTCTCGGCAGCTATCCACTGAGTGGCATGTGGGAAGATGGAGACAGAATTGGAGGCTCACCAAAAGGGTCAGGTAGGTAGTTACTGAGAAGAGTTTGTTAAGATACAATGAGAAATAACGCTGGGCCACATAGCCAGAAAACCTCCAAAAACAACTTAACTCAACTCACACTTAACCCAGAAAAGAAACGCCCAGCCAGATATTTCAGGTCATGCCTGATCAAAATGGCAACCTAGTGGAACAAAAGGAAGGATGGCCAATAGGAGCAGTACTTAATGGGCCAGCTACAATCTGTCCAAACTATACTTACAAAGTGCTTTATAACAGGAATTATGAGGAGCAGAAATGCTCTTTCTGGATCCATAAAAAGCTTCCTGCCTATTACTAGAATTTCCATGAGATCTTAGCTCTAATCAAACTCAACAAGGTGGGCAGAGACGATGCTCTCCCACCAGAGTGAAAAATTGGGGATGGGGAGTAACCATAGAATTGCTAACTGTTTACAAAGTAAGAACTATGGCAGTTTTGATTAAGAATAGTGAAGGAATGGCAACATAATCCAAGTCAGAATGGTGTGTGACTTGAAGATGATGGTGGTGGTGTTCCTATGCAGGTAATGCCCTTGTCAAAGTCATGGAGGTTGCAGGATTGGGTATGCAGTCACGAGAGTCTGAATGAGTTGCTGCAGTATGTATCTGGATGGTACACACTGTGTATCGGTGGTGGAGGGAATGAATGTTGAAAGTAGTGGATGGGGTGCTGCTTTGGCTGCTTTGTTCTAGGCGTCATCAAGCTTCTTGTATATTGTTGGAGCTGCATCCATCCAGGCAAGTGGAGTGTATTCTGTCACACCCCTGAACTTATGCTTTGTAAAATGGAGTATAGGCACTAGATGCATTACTCGTGCCAGAATCCCGAGCTGTTCACATGCTCACTTTATTCATAAGGGGAAAGTGAGGACTGCAGATGCTGGAGATCAGAGCTGAAAATGTGTTGCTGGAAAAGCACAGCAGGTCAGGCAGCATCCAAGGAGCAGGAGAATCGACGTTTCTGGCATTCCTGAAGAAGGGCTCATGCCCGAAACATTGATTCTCCTGCTCCTTGGATGCTGCCTGACCTGCTGCGCTTTTCCAGCAACACATTTTCAGCACTTTATTCATAAGGCTGGTTGAGTTCTGTTTTTACTCCTGGTAACCCTCAAGATATTGATAATAGAAGATTCAGCAATGGTAATGCCAAAGGCACATATTAAGATTCTTACTTGTTGGAAATGATCATTACCTGGCACTTGTTTTTTATTGTTCATTCACAGAATGAGGGCATCACTGTTTGCACCAGCATTTATTACCCATCCTTAATTGTCCAGTGGGCAAGTTACAGTCTGCTGTGGGTCTAGAATGACTTATAGGCCAGACAAGGTAAGGATGGTAGTTTCCTTCGCTAAATGACATTAGTGAAACAGATGGGTTTTTCCAATAATCATCATTAGACCCTTAATTCCAGATTTTAATTGAATTCAAACTTCACCATCTGCCATGATGAGATTCAAATCGGGGTTCCTAAAACATTGGCTGGGTCTCTGGATTAACAGTCCGCGAGGCCATTGCCTTCTCCATGAATGTTTCTTGCTACTCATCAGTCCAAGCCTGGATATTGTTCATTTCTTGCTGCATATGGACTTGGACTGTTCCAATGTCTGAGAAGTGGCAAATGGTGCTGAATGTAATGCAATCATCTGTGACCATCCACATTCCTGACCTTACAATGAAGGGAATGTCATTGATGAAATAACCTAAGATGGTTGAGCCTAGGTCACTATCCTGAGGAACACCTCCAAAGGTGTCCTGGCACTAAAGTGATTAACCTTTAAAAGCCAAAGCCAACTTCCTTTGTGCTAGGTCTGACTGCATCGAGTGGAAAACCTTCCTCCTGATTTACATTGACTCCAATTCTGCTTATGTTCCTTGATTCAAACTATGTCAAATGCTGCATTGATATAAATGTTGAAATTTTACTTTGACAGGCACAGAAAATGGCGCATGTCTAATGGAGTTGAGCTTCACGTTCAAGCCAAGTGCTAAATGCCACAGGTCCTACATCATCTCCAGGAGGGATTACTGCCTTCTAATGCAATGCTTCAGTCAGGAATTGAGTACCCTTGGTCAGTAATACAGATTTGCCAATGGCTTTCTAACATATGCTATGATTTCCCTGAATGTTTTGTTCCTTTTCATTCTCTTCTTTATCTGCCTAGCAGCAGTAATGTTAAATCCTGAGGGAAGCCCCATTACCTCCTCATTGAGCAGTTCATGATAGAGAAGGGAAATCTCAAAACACAAAATGAATGTTAAGTCTGTCATCAAGGTTCTTTTGGAAGTATGTTACAGTACTTCCAGTGATTAGTCTGATGGAAAGTTATGATAATTACAGTGCACTCTTTAGGGTCTCCTCAAATCCCATTTCATTTGTCAGCTACTGCCTAGCACAACTGAATATTATACCACATTCTTCATGATGGGAAGAGCATAGAAAACAACCAAAAGGGACTGGATATCTTATGTGACAGTAGTCTCTAAGTAGAATAGCATGTGACTGGCAGTATTTGCGTGGGTGCATCTAGTTTCCAACCTGACTTCACAAGGGAAATGTGAACTGAGATCAGAAATATGATGCAAAATGGACCCATTTCAATCTCCAGTTGCCCACGCATGCTCCAAAACAGAAAAGAAAATAAGAAAATCAGTATTGATGCCTTCAGAAGAGGAAAGGGGAAGCCTGCAATGGCGGGATAAATGATCAATGCAAGAAGTTAAAGGAACCCATTAAACAATAGCTTCTGGATCCAAATTGCCAAGTGATGAGTTAGCACTCATTCCTAACTGGAACTACCTTCACAACAACATTGACCTGTATCATCAACTTGTATTATTAAAACTCCCTTAATGCAATTAAATGCCTGCCCACATTCATCAATCTAAATATATAGGAACAAAAAAACAGCACCTTCACCTCATCTCTGGCTATCATCACAAGTGCAATTTTCACCAAATACTTTGTTTATTTTTTAATTTGTTCATGGGACATGGGCATTGATGGGTTGGCCAGAATGTATTGCCTACCACTAATTGCCCAGGATGTTGATGGCTTTATAGGCAATTTCAGTAGGCAGTTAAAAATCAATCACACTGCTATGGGTCTGGAGTCACATTTGACCAGATAAGGACATTGGTGAACCAGATGGGATTTTAAAACAATTAACAGTGGTTTTATGGCTGCCATTAGGCCAGTTATTTTAATTCCAGATTTTTAAAAATTGAATTCAAACTTCATCAGCTGCAATGTTGGGATTCAAGCCTATGTTTCTGGATTAAAAGCCCATTGATATTACCAGTATACCACCATATCTCCCCAGTTTGAAACATAAAGACCCTCCAAGGTGGCTGAGATGAGAACAGGATCAATATTCTCCAGTGCTTAGAAGAATGAGCAGCAATTATATTGAAACATGAACATTTCTGAAACAGCTTATACAGCAGATCCTGAGAAATCATTTCCACTTGTTAAGGAATGTAAAACATGGGGATGTAATCTCAGGATAAGGGAGCAACTATTTAAGGTTATAATCTTTGTTTTATCTGCTCAAGAGAGTTGTGGAATCTGCATCATTGGCTATGTTTTAAACTACGACAGAGAAATTTTTGATCCATCGGGAAATCTTGAGAAATGGGGAGCAGGAGGAAAAGTGGCATTGAAGCTCAAGAACATCCATGGTCCTATTGAATGGAGGTGCAGGCTGGCTGGGCGAATTCTGCTCATTTACCTTGTGTCCTTATGCTCTTAAGAGTTATGTATGTTTTTATCTGAACAGTCTATGAATCTTTGACTTGCATTTAATAAAGTTACTGCATAATTATATTTTATGGAACTCACTACCTTTAATAACCCCAGTGTCACAATGCATATAGTAAGGTATGTATTTTTCCAAATATACCCAGTTTTGAGTATCTTCCAGTGACTACAGCAAAGGTAAAGTGACTGTGTTGATATTAAACCTCAGCCGTTCTGTAGTATAATATATGATTCTCATAGGCACATGAAACAACACACGTAATTGTGACAACATAACACCATTAAAACATTCCACTTTTCTAATAAAGTCAGGTTTGATTTCAGTTTACATTGTGTACATGCGCGTTAGGTAGGGGCTTGTCCATTGATCATTCATGAGGTTGAAAGGGAGACCTGTAGGCATAGCCGGAGCATCACTGATAAAAAAAGGTTGGGGTGGGGGGAGGTCAAGGCTAAAATGGGAAAGTAGAGGCACGTGTAGAGGTGGGGACAAGGACAGGTTGGAATCTCCAGGTACGTGGGATGTGTAGGCAGAGCAGCATCAGAGGGCATGGTAGACCACAACAGGGCAGGGCATGGCCATGGTAGTGACCACCACTGTGGCCTCCACAGGGGAATGTACAGGACCAGGTTGAGACCATTAAACTTTAGTGGCAGTGCTCGGGGGCAGGGAGGAACACTGGAGGCAAAATTTAATATGTTAGGTCTCCACATGGATGGAAAGGTTGTGTTCAGTGTGGAAATGGGCTGTCAGGGCAGTACAGGTAAAAGGGACATGGAGGGGGTGTATCTAGTGACAAGGTACTGCTGGTGTCCACCATGAGCTGAGTTTCATGTCATCACTTGCTGTTCTCTCGGTATGAAATATAACAGAAAATGGCTGGAACAATGCCCAGGATGGGTGCAGTCAGTGACAGTTTGATGGGGGGAAGCATAGGATCCACATCTGATGGACATTAGGATGTTGAAGGCACAAATACATGATACAGGAATTTGCAAACTACAGCTGCATTTAATTATCATTTATTTCATTGTCCATTTGTTACGCACGCAGATTGAAGGTGCTTAGGCTTCAAATGCTGGTCAAAGGCAACTTGCATTACACCATTGGAGATTACAAACAGAACGCTGACATCTCAATGATGCTGAGGTTAGCAGCAAGTACTTCAAAAGAGACCAATGTTGACCAAAGAAGTTATTTGTGCAACTTGAAAGGGAGCTGTGGAGGTGTGCGTACAATTGTCCCATCATCTGTCATGCAAGTTCAATAATGATTTGTACTGAGTTCAATGAAAAGTTGTCGGGTGGATGTAGGTCTGCAATAGGAAGGGGTTTAAAGCACAGCAGGCAAACTCTCTTGATGTCGTGTATTGATCTCACATGCTGAGGCCAAAGCTGGAGACGGGTTCCTTGTTTCCATGATGCAGCATTCCTCACTATCTTGGTTCTATGCCACCCTTACCTGCAGGGTATGCTGGCCCCTGTGGCTGCCTACCTGACCAGATGCAAAAGGACGAGTGCCAATGACAAACCCAGGAGCAGTAGCAGGGCCACCACAGAGGCTAAGAATCACCCAGCTCAGGGAGAGGTCACTGCCGCGGGGACCCTCACATTTGTGGGGTCCACCGAAGGATCAGAGTTTTCTGACCCTGATATTATTTCCTGGGGATGGGCATGATGCAGTGTTGATGCAGGCTGTGTTTGTCCCAGGACACAGATGGGACATTGCCAAATGCTGGAGGAGGACCTGAGGGCTGCAGGAGAGAGAGGCCATCCTCTCCCAGTGGCTGTCACTCTGACCCCTTCCAGGAAGCGATGGGGTCCTGTGTGGAAACTCTCCGCCGTACAAGTTGAAAAGGATGGCACTGGAAAAGTACAGCAGGTCAGGCAGCATCCAAGGAGCAGGAGAATCGATGTTTCAGGCATGAGCCCTTCTTAATCCTTTCTCCTAATCCAGTATAATCTAAAGGGAGTGTGCCACATCATCGTGGCATGCTGCACTCTGTACAGTTGGAGCTGGCAATGGGGCGACATTCTGGATGCTGAGGAACTGAGACAACAGAAGCAATCTTCTGAGGAGTAGGGGAAGGATATTGGTTGAGGAGGAAGCTCTCTTTGTCTATCGCAAACTCAGTTTCATTGGGCAGTACAAACCAGACAGGACCTGACTGATACGTGGTTCCAGTAGATGCAGCTCTGGGTGCAGCAGACCATCATGAAATGTAGAATAGTCGTGGGTCATAGAGTCATAGAGATATACAGCACAGAAGCTGTACAGCACAATGTCCAACCCATCCAAGCCGACCAGATATCCCAACCCAATCTAGTCCCACCTGCCACACCCGGCCCAAATCCCTCCAAACCCTTCCTATTCATATACCCATCCAAATGCCTTTTAAATGTTGCAATTGTACAAGCCTCCACCACTTCGTCTGGCAGCTCATTCCATACATGTCCCACCCTCTGCATGAAAAAGTTGCCCTCTCACCCTAAACCTATGCCCTCTAGTTCTGGACTCCCCACCCACAGGGAAAAGTCTTTGCCTATTTGCCCTGTCCATGCCACTCATAATTTTGTCAACCTCTATAAGGTCACCCCTCAGCCTCCGACGATCGAGGGAAAACAGCCCCAGCCTGTTCAGCCTCTCCCAATGACTCAAATCCTCCAACCCTGGCCACATCCTTGTAAATCTTTTCTGAACCCTTTCAGGTTTCACATCTTTCCAATAGGAAGGAGACCAGAATTGCACGCAATATTCCAACAGTGACCTAACCAATGTCCTGTACAGACGCAACATGACCTCCCAACTCCTGTACTCAATACTATGACCAACAAAGGAAAGCATAGTAAATACCTCCTTCACTATACTATTTACCTGTGACTCCACTTTCAAGGAGCTATGAACCTGCACTCCAAGGTCTCTTTGTTCAGCAACACTCCCGAGGACCTTACCATTAAGTGTATAAGTCCTGTTAAGGTTTGCTTTCCCAAAATGCAGCACCTCACATTTGTCTGAATTAAACTCCATCTGCCATTTCTCAGCCCATTGACCCATCTAGTCAAGTTCCTGTTGTAATCTGAGGTAACCTTCTTCGCTGTTCACGACACCTCCAATTTTGGTGTCACCTGCAAACTTACTAATTGTACCTCTTATGCTCACATCCAAATCATTTATTAGAGGATGCAGCACCGATCCTTGTGGCACTCCACTGGTCACAGGCCTCCAGTCTGAAAAACAAACCTCCACCATCACCCACTGTCTTCTACCTTTGAGCCAGTTCTGTATCCAAATGGCTAGTTCTCCCTGTATTCTGTGAGATCTAACATTGCTAACCAGTCTCCCATGGGGAACCTTGTCAATCACATCTACTGCTCTACCCTCATCAATCCTCTTTGTTATTTCTTCAAAAAACTCAATCATGTTTGTGAGACATAATTTCCCACGCACAAAGCCATGTTGATTATCCTAATCAGTCCTTGCCTTTCCAAATACATGTACATCCTGTCCCTCAGGATTCCCTCCACCAACTTGCCCACCATCGATGTCAGGTTCACAGGTCTATAGTTCCCTGGCTTGTCCTTACTACCCTTCTTAAACAGTGGCACCATGTTAGCCAACCTCCAGTCTTCCGGCTGTGGCTATCGATGATACAAATATCTCAGCAAGAGGCCCAGCAATCACTTCCCTAGCTTCCCACAGAGTTCTCGGATACACCGGATCAGGTCCTGGGGGATCTATCCACTTTTATGCGTTTCAAGATATCCAGAACTTCCTCCTCTGTAATATGGACATTTTTCAAGATGTCAACATCCATTTCCCTACATTCTATATCTTCCATGTCCTTTTCCAAAGTGAATACTGATGCAAAATACTCATTTAGTATCTCTCCCATTTTCTGCGGCTCCACACAAAGGCCACCTTGCTGATCTTTGAGGGGCCCTATTCTCTCCCTAGTTACCCTTTTGTCATTAATGTATTTGTAAAAACCCTTTGGATTCTCCTTAATTCTATTTGCCAAAGCTATCTCATGTCCCCTTTTTGTCCTCCTGATTTCCCTCATAAGTATACTCTTACAGTCTTTATACTCTTCTAAGGATTCACTCAATCTATCCTGTCTATGCCTGGCATATGCATCCTCGTTTTCTCAACCAAACTCTCAATTACTTTAGTCATCCAGCATTCCCTATACCTACCAGCCTTTCCTTTCACTCTGACAGGAATATACTTTCTCTAGATTCTCATTATCTCATTTCTGAAGGCTTCCCATTTTCTAGCCATCCCTTTACCTGCGAACATTTGCCTCCAATCACCATTTGAAGGTTTTTGCTTAATACGGTCAAAATTGGCCTTTCTCCAATTTACAACTTCAACTTTTAGGTCTGATCTATCCTTTTTCATCTCTATTTTAAATCTAATAGAATTATAGTTGCTGGCCCCAAAGTGCTACCCCACTAACACCTCAGTCAGCTGCCCTGCCTTATTTCCCAAGAGTAGGTCTTGCACCTTCTCTAATAATATCCACATACTGAATCAGAAAATTGTCTTGTATGCACTTAACAAATTCCTCTCCATCTAAACCCTTAACACTATGGCAGTCCCAGTCTATGTTTGGAAAGTTAAAATCCCCTACCATAACCAACCTACCATCATGCCAGTATTCGGTTAGCATTGTGGGGATGAGTTATTCATTTTGTTTGTGTTTGATTTTGCCGCCTGTGAATAAAATTTCATGTTTGGAATTGTTCAATTGTTTGCCTTTATGTGATGTTCCCATACTAGACAATGACAAGATGTGTGTCCAGTGGATAATGGGGACAGATTAGCAGCGACCTGGAGAGGATGTTTAGATTGGGTGTAGCTGAGGACAGATAAACTGTGTGGCCTGGTGGTTAAACAGTGACTAGGGTGAGACAATGGAGTTGTACATGTGAGGGAGTGCCAGCCATGCCAGTTATGTGCCATGAGCAATGTGAATTGGTGGCTGCTGTGCCATTAAGTTGGCAATGAGGGACAATGTCAGACTGCACTTGTCCAGCGCACAGAAGCCTTTCAAAAATGGTAACTGATATCAGTCTTTCAGCAGATCTCTGCTGAGTAGCAAGTTACTCTGGAACAGCATGTGATAAGATGAAGATGAAATCAGACATGGGGGACACCATGGGGGCCGAATAGTTAGTTCATGAGGTGAAATGAGGCCTCACAGCAACAATTCCTCTAAAAAGCCTCAGCACTACTTGTACTAATCAAAGGGAGATTCAGCCCCTGTATAATGATGCAACGAAGAATGTAGTGTCCCTTGCCAGGAAGCCAGGGTTCAAGTCCCTGTGAAATAATATCTCTGAACAGGTTGATTAGCTAAATAAAAATCTAATCTGATTTATTTGCTTAATTGGTGAAATGGGTAATTTGGTGGTGGGTTATATTAGGAAAGAACAGTCGATGTTATTGTTTTGGGATTGTTTCCCTCATAGTATCTGTGTGTTATAGCTCAATTAGGTTCTATCATGATTGGTTTGGATATAGGTTGGAGTAATGTTTTCTTTGATCATTTTGTTTTATATTTAACACAATAAAAATCTCATGTTAAACAATATGTCTTCTTCCTTCTTCTAAACAGTCCTTTTGTTCTTCCCCGTGCTTATTATTTATTGTACTGAAAATTAAGCATTAACCCATTCATCTACAGCTGCATAACAGAGTCATATGGAGAAAAATGTTCTTCAGGCACAGAAAGAGCTATTATGGAGATGACCAGTAGGTGACTTTTCAGAAAAGTGACTCAGGTCATTAAATTAAATTGTGGGCTGAAGTCAATGAATGTGCTGTGACAAAATTTGGTAAACTATATGCCAAAATGGTGCAACTACACTACAGGACTTACTGATATTAAGTAAACTGATGATGAAAAAATATAAGATGAGCAGAAAGGGAAGTAATACAAGTCTAACAATTCATCATTTAAATACTGACAAAATCAATAGAAAATGTTGGCGATTGTGCATAGAATTACTGATTTGTGCTATTCATATATATGTAATCTGCAAAAATGGAGTAGACAGTCTTTCTCTCTTCATCCTTTCTATACCTACTCAACATATGCTTTAGAACACTTAGGCAAACTCAATAAACAACCCTATTTGAGTGCTTTGTAAGCAAATGAATGAGTTAAAATAATACCCAAATTGGTATCAAAATTAGGATTATTGTCCTGGTTTAAATATACCACTATTTCACAAAAATCTTTTAAATCAAATTATAGAATATTTGTAAAAAAAAGTATTAATGCCAGTATTGGAAATTCATCTATTCATTATTTTAAAGGTGTAAAACATTTTCTTTTGGTATTGCAGTGTAATTTTGCATCAAGTCATCAATGCCAAAGGTAGCTCAACATTGCATTCTTGTGGATACTTGGGATACTGCATGTACCTTGCAGTAAAATAATAGGATGGCCAAATATCCAGTCTCTGAATCATCAGAAACAGGATGTATGAATGAATTTGCACATTGGGACCCTGTGAGAGTCCGTCCACATTGATCTCTCTGAGTACTGTCCACAAAGTTTCAACTTTTAAAGGGTAATTTCCCTGCTGAATGCAGTGGAGGCTGGGACGCTAAATGTTTTCAAGGCAGAGATTGATAAATTCTTGATGTCACAAGGAATTAAGGACTACGGGGAGAATGCGGGTAAGTGGAGTTGAAATGCTCATCAGCCATGATTGAATGGCGGAGTGGACTCGATGGGCCGAATGGCCTTACTTCCGTTCCTATGTCTTATGGTCTTATGCTTCCTGCGAATATCTCAGAATCTGAATTAGATTTAAAGACTTCAGACAGTTCTAACGTGTGTACCCTGGTAGTTACCCAGGAAATGTTAGACACAATGAAACACTAGGGCTGAACTTTCCCAACCTCTGAAATAATGTGGGCAATAATGAGTCAACTGAAAAAACATAGGAAGATCAAGAAAATGAAACTTTCGACATTAAGAAAAATAAGTCTGATTTTCCACCTAAGGTGGCAAGAATTTTGTGATTGAGCAGTGAGAAACCCATTCCTATTCTTTGACACTTCACTATGACATACTCTTGTTTCATTATATGTAAATTGCTATTCTCCCACGCAGTACAGAGAAAGTCAGAGTTTATTCCTCCAGACATCCATCTTGGCAGCAGTCTCAACATTTCAGGGAACACTCCAGGATAGCGATTGCTTGTACCTCCCATCCACAGACACTGGAAGCAAACATGCATTAGCCTCCCAACATTCTCATGGTACATTTCCAACTCACTTACAATATAGTTCTCCACTTCATGCTGCACTTCGGAGTCCACCGTCACCTTCCATTGTGCTGCTGTTGCCAGGGCACTTTGTGTACTGGGATTGGGACCTATCTCATGCATGGGAGCAAAATGTATCTCAGCACTCTTCGCAAGCTCTCTTTGCAGTCTCTCACTTTACAACTATTTGGATAATCACAGCATCTCTGCTTTTCCATGTCTTGCCTTTATGGACTGTAATACATCTTTCAAAACTTACAGGCTCACTGTAAATCTGTCTTGCCTTGCCTTTTAGTACAGACAAAACACCAGGTGGCTTTTCTTCATTTTTGTGATCAATCAAGGTAGTGGACGTATTGTTATACTTCATGTTGCCACATCAACATCACACCCACAGCATGTGTCAACAACTTACACAGCAAACATTCTACGTGTGCATCAAAATCTATGGGGAGATGACCTCAGTCAGGAGGAACTGTCATCACAGTTCCAGTCAAGGGCAGCATCCATTGGGTTTGAACATAGTCAGTCAGTACTTGGGCATCTTGGGTCAGGGATTCCATATCATTGAATCCGGGGAGTGGGACACAGTCAGTACTGAAGGTCCAAGGAAAATAGCCTGCAGCTTAGCAGCAAGTTAGCCAGGAATATGCAGAGAGATCAATCAGAGCTCTGGTCACTGTGTCAGTCGAGGATGTACTTCTAAGAGCATCATGGACCTGGACCATTGTCAGTCCAAGGGCTCTACTCACTGAAAGTCAAGGAGAATTATCAGAAGCCACTGCTGTGGAGAAGTCAACTATAGGGTTTGGAGACAGCATACTAGGAAGCAGAAGGGACAATATTCGTGATGTAGGCAGTTCTATACATAAAGGTGGGAGAAAGGCCATTATGACACAGTGCTAATATCCCACCCTCTCAGCCAGTGGGCATGGGATCAAGTCCCACCTGCTCCAGGGGTTTACCGTAATATTTCTGTGCATTAATGATTAAAGATATCTAAGACTGGGTAGGTACTAACATATATAAGATAAAAACAATGACTGCAGATGCTGTAAACCAGATTCTGGATTAGTGGTGCTGGAGGAGGAGGATGGAGTGGATAGGTGGAAAAGAAGATAGGCAGGTAGGACAAGTCATGGAGACAGTGCTGAGCTTGAAGTTTGGAACTGGGATGAGGTGGGTGAAGGGGAAATGAGGAAACTGTTGAAGTCCACATTGATGCCCTGGAGTTGAAGTCTTCCTAGGCGGAAGATGAGGCGTTCTTCCTCCAGGCATCTGGTGGTGAGGGAGCGGCAGTGAAGGAGGCCCAGGACCTTCATGTCCTCGGCAGAGTGCAAGTGGGAGATGAAATGTTGGGCCACAGAGCGATGTGGTTGATTGATGCAGGTGTCCCAAAGAGGAGGGTGTTACAGACTGTACACACATCACATTGAGAGAGCTGTATAACAATGTGTGGTGAACATCATCAATATACAAGTCATCTGTGAAGTACCACATCTTAGTTGTCTGTCCACGTCTTTTGGGAACTGTCATGATGCCCATATACTTGAGAATTCTCATGATCGTGCTTTGATTCAAGGTCCAAGTGTCTTACAAAAGGATGGTTACTGGAGGACAAGTGCTATCCTCTGTACCCACAACTGATGATTTCTTATGCAGCCTTCTGACTGAGGACAAGTGTACATGCAATACAGTCTATTCTTCCACCAGGAACATCATGAAGAAAATAAAAGGCCTCTTGAGGACAAAATTCTGATTTTTGGATCAGTCTGGGGCTTCCTTGCAGCACATTTCAGACACCAAGTCCAGGCCAAAGAAGGATATGACATACTGAAGAGCTAATAGAGAGTAGCAGCAATATTGTGAGGAAGAAAATGAGAACTTTAAGCAAAAGGAACAATACCTTCTGCATGATAGAGCACTCCATCCGAAGATGCAATAAGCAGACAGGATTTCATTCTCATGGATACAAGCTGGGAGAAGTGGCCATTCCTTCACGGCAATTGAGTTGCTGCACAAATGACAAGCAGTCACCGTTTACCACCCCTTTGGGTTTTCTTTCTTCACTTTTCCTGTTGTTCAATAAAGACCACATTTTCAACTTTTTAAAGACAAAATGCACAAAGTTATCAAATATGTAACTTGCCCCACAGATTAATTACAATTTCACCAGTTAGTTCCTGAAAAGGTGGTGGCGAAAAGAGGGGGAACAGCAATGGTTTCCAATCACCAAAGTCCCATATTTCAAGTTATCTTCAATGCCACTCAATTGGGTAGGATATCCACCACAGTGATAGGGAGAGCCATAAAATTAAACAAGTGAACATTCATGGTGGACAGATTTTAAGTTAATTCCGTGCACTAGCTATTTTATAGAGAAGAGTCTAAAAAGCTACTGAGAGGACTTATTTGACTCTCTTTAATCCTGCCTTCTGGCATTGTTAATGCAACCGTGAAAAACAACTTATCAAATATACAACAATACCCATGTAGACACCAGTGTCATCTTCAAACTTGATAACTTTAAGTAAAGTTTCAGGTCTGAGTGGAGATTAAGGATATTTTATGGTATGGCCCTATCAGAAGCTCCATAATCATCATAGTTTAAAAACAATGTGGAGGTTATGGGAAAATGGTAGGGGATTGGTGTTATGTTGAAATGCTCAGGGAGCTGATGTAAACACAATGGGTCAAATGGCCTCCTTCTGCATCATAACAATCCTTCAATTATACTGTTGTTGCACTGCTGTATCATCCAGAGAGTCATAACAATGGATGACAGCTAGAATATACATCCAAAACCAGAAGCGGATCATATTTCTGTAAGAATTCCACATCAATCAGCAATAGCCATCACAAAGTAGCAGGAGAGTCTTGCAGCTGAGTGTTGTATGGTCCCACTGCATTAATATTCATGGTGTTATGTGTTCACTATGCAAGAACCAAATACACCTTCAGAAACGTTAGCCTGTGCACACACTCCTTTATTGCATTTCTTTCATCAACCAATACCTTATGTAAAACATTCCAAAAATAGTCTGTATGTAAACATGGCTGTTTTTATCTCCTTAATGGTGGTGTATATTTCTGGGCCTTGTGTTTCCTCTCAGCGCGGCAGTTAGTGAAGTAAATAGCTGCTGAGTGTCTTTGGAAGTCACTGTGATTTTAACTTGACCTCCCCTGATCATAAGAAGCAAAATAAAAAGGATTTAGCTTCTTAAGTACAGCAGCTCTTATCCTGAACCTTTGTGTGTTTTATTGGTTTACGGTCTTAAAATACTTTCACTGCAATTCCCTCTAAAGTTCGGTAAAGCCATCCTTGAAATGAACATCAAGCAAATTCTCTAAAGTTACCAAACATATCAACAATGATCACCCAAGTGCCAATGACCCATGGACCAGATGCTGTCGTGTTCGGTACCCAGCCTATGCTGAATTGGTTGATCTCAGTTAAAAGAGTATTAATTGTCCTTGAACAAGTTCCATTATTAACATAAGTCATGTGTTTGAATTTTGTTGCTCTTTTCTGTGCTTTGAACTTCATAAGTAGAAGTGTTTTGTACAAATTTGGGGAATTTATGCTGAATTTGTATAAAGCTCTGACTACGGCACCACATAGAATATTGTATTCAATTCTAGTCACTATCCTTCAGGATGGATATGAGATTTCTTGATAGAATGCAGAAGAGATTGACTAGAGTGATAGAGAATTTACTAGGGATGAGGGATTTACCAGAGGGATGTGGATTTATCAGAGATTGGAATTTTAGCTACAAGACTAATTGGGAAAAGCAAGGCCTGTTCTTGTAGGGTGACAGAGATTGAGGGAGATTTAAGATTATGACAGATTTAGGTAAGAAAAGCCATTCCCATTAGTTACTCCTATGTGGACTAGTGAACTATTTGGCCAAGAGATACAGGGATGTGAGAAAGAATTTTTACACAGCAAGTGATAATGGCCTGCAACTTACTGCATACAAGGGGAGGAGAAGCAAAGATGACAAATGATTTCAAAAGGAAACTGGATAGTGTTTTAAAAAATTCTCAAGGTCAAGGACCAGGCTCGCAGGAAAGTAGTCTGACACAGAACAAACAGCCAAGAGGCGAGTCTGCTAGAATATAGTTTTATTCCCCGCAGTGTCCCCACAACCAGTCTCGTACTTACAACGGGTCTGGCTTATACTCACTCTACATGTTACCAAAACTGGGAGCCGTCAGTTCTCGTAGAGCGGTTGCCAACAACCCACGCTCGGCGGTTAAACGTAACCCCGGAGCAGACTCTACCGAACTGGAGACTTCTCCAGCTGATATACCCTTTTCCAGATATAAACATTCATGTGAACAGCAGAGCAAGGCTAAAAAACACATTCCATTCTGGTTACATACAGATAAGAAGATTCACACGGGAAGGTGTATAACAAGATTCACACGGGACTAAGCGACACCTTCCATTTTCGGTTAGATTCACACATGTATTGGGACACAATTTTAACCCTTTCACCACAGATAGACACATAAGAAAATCTAAACTGCAGGATTCTAAGGACTGAGCAGGCAAACTACTATGAACCAGAATGGACTTGATGAACCAAATAATCTTGTGAGCCAGTTTCACTCAATAATCTCTCTGATCATTGCCTTCTCTAAATTTTCAATAACCTTTTTATTTGCTGTTACATCACACTAGTTGACGTTTTGCACATAATATTTGTCTGATTAAGCTCATTCCTTTAATTATAACATTTAAATATTACAGTTTACCATATTTTATCTCTTCTATCTTTTGTTTTGCAACATTGTAAATTATTCATTATCCATGCAGTTGTGAGTCCTCAAGATGAGTGCAGTCCAACTGAAGCAGTTGATTTCAGTGGAGGAATCATCATGAGCTATCATACCCTGATGCAGGGTCAATTGCTATATGCTCCTTCTTATGATTGCTCTTTTCTGTGGCAATCTCAAGACCAACAGTTCTTCAAATTTCTGCATTAAAGTGTAGAGATTTCAGCTCAAAATGCTTCAGTCACGTGCACTCTGTTCTCAAATTTGAAGCTAATCTGGCATGAAGTATTGTCCCACTTGCATTAATCCTTCACTGGATCTTGCACGGGTCAGACCATCTTGACTGAAAATTCCACGAGGGCTAAAATAACTGGAAACCCAGCTTCCCACATCAATATTTCATTGAGGCAATCCTAATTGGGTCAGATTGACACTTCCTGGTATAAATCTGATTTGTCTGGCAGATCCACAGTCACAGTAATGCCAGAATTGAGCGGTGGTACAAGAAGTAACTCCACAAGAAGAATGGTCACATCTTCTGGAGTTCAGGTAAGTCTGGTGGCTTCAGGTGGGTATGACAGACCCCAGCAGGAGGAGGAGTCAAGGAAGGGTTTGAGGGTCTGTGTTTTTGAGACCAGCCATGAATTGTCCAGGTTGCCAAGCAGGGAAAACTTATTGGTAAAATAGTGACATATTTGTATGGATATTCCTTTATTCCAGTCATTTAAAGTTATCACTGATATTTTTTAGGTGGACAAAAACATAAATCATATCATAAATGCCTGCGTTGCAACAAAGGTCAGGTAGTCCAAGTAATTTTATAATACAGCAATGTCCTCTTGAACACAACATTTGCAGAACCCATTACAACACTAAAGAAATAGAAACTATTATACAGAAATTTTCACCAAAATTCTTTGAAGAAAGTAGAGTATTTGATAAAAGAGCACAGAACTGTTAGGATACTTATGAAAAATCCATAACTATATTGCACTTTAACCGACTAATGCTGGAGATATTTCCCTTGATCCTTTCAACAAAAAATAAATGCAATAAATGTTTTATGTTCTGTTATTATAATATGTTCAAACTCTGCAGAGCTACTTTTTCAGTTTTGGTTGGCATTGGTCATCCATTTTAATAAGAACTTTAGCTCTTTTCCTTTCTGAAAAAGCGAGCTCTGTCCAAATAAATAAGGATCAGATAAATATTATAAGAATAAGGAACATTCCAAATATCTAAACACTTGGAAAATTGGACTGAATTCCAATCACTGTGCCACAAAAAACAAATACAACTACTGGAGTTGCTGCAGAGTGAAAAAACAAAGCTGACATCAAGAGTAAAACAGAATCAAAAAGCAGCAAAGCTGAAGAAAGTGTTTCACTTTTGTGTCTTTTTCATAGACAGGATTATTTCAGCTTTCATGAATTACACCACAATTCTTCAAGCATGTCTATCCTTGACTTGAGATTTAGGTAGCTTTTAGTACCATGCCTGGGAAGTGCTCAGCAAATGCTGTTAGGTCATTTCTTTATAAATATTAGATCATTCGATGTCTTCATAAGATTTTACTTCAGTCTTTGAAACTAAATTAAAATATGGAGAAAATTTGTCAGATAAATAATGTATGGAAACAATTGAACGGGGATTGAACAGTTGTGTTTATCAATCTCCTCAAATGGATAAAATAATAAATGATTGCAAGTCTGAGAATTTTCTGCTTTTAAGATATAACCCAGTATGGGCGAGAAATTGAAGCAATGATGCATCTCATAGTGAGCAAAGGTAATTGGACTTTTTAACTGCATCTTCCACTTTGCACTATATTTCCATTTCAAATTGCTGATTGATGTATTAAATTGAAATAATGAGCCAATTTCAATGCCACGTTTGGGAGCTGGTGTATGTCATTTCCAATAGACGATTTCCTTAATCAACAAATGATGTGGATAGAAAGTTACAGTGAAAATAATTTAGAGACAAATTAGATACAGATTTGACAACTAAAGTGAACAAAAGAAAGAGCGAATTAAGAGAGAGACAAGAGAGAAACAAAAATAGGAGAAATAAGAAAAGGAATTGGCCCACTTGGCCCATATCCCTCTAAAATTTTCCTATTCAGGTGCCTTGTAAATGCTGCAATTGTACCAGCCTCCACCTCCTCCTCTGGCAGCTCATTCCATACACGCACCACCCTCTGCGTGAAAAAGTTGCCCCTTAGGTCCCTTTTAATTTTATCCCATCTCAACCTAAACCTATGCCCTCTAGTCCTGGACTCCCTCACCCCAGAGAAAAGACCTTCTCTATTTATACTATCCATGCCCCTCATGATTTTATAAACTTCTATAAGGTTACCCCTCAGCCTCCGACACTCTAGGGAAAATCTGTAGCTCAAATCCTCCAACCCTGGTAACATTCTTGTATATCTTTTCTGAACCATTTCAAGTTTCACAACATCCTTTCAATAGGAAGGAGACCAGAATTGCACACAATATTCCAAAACTGGCCTAACCAATGTCCTGTATAGCCGCAACATGACCTCTCAACTCCTATACTCAATGCTCTGTCCAATAAAGAAAAGCATACCAAATGCCTTCTTTACTATCCTAGCTACCTGCAACTCTACTTTCAAGGAGCTATAAACCTGCACTCAAAGATCTCTTTGTTCAGCAACACTCCCCAGGACCTTACCATTAAGTGTATAAGTCCTGTCCTGATTTGCCTTTCCGAATTGCAGCACCCCACATTTATCTAAATTAAACTCCATCTGCCACTCCTCAGCCCATTGGCCCATCTGATCAAGATCCCATTGTGCTCTGAGGTAACCTTCTTCGTTGTCTACTACACCTCCAATTTTGGTGTCATCTGCAAATTTACTAACTATACCTTTAATGTTCACATCCAAATCATTTATATTAATGACAAAAAGCAGTGGACCTAGCACCGATCCTTGTGGCACACTGCTGGTCACAGGCCTCCAGTCTGAAAAGCAACCTTCCACCACCAACTGCTGTCTTCTACCTTTGAGCCAGTTCTGTATCCAAATAACTAGTTCACCCTGTATTTAATGAGATCTAACCTTGCTAACCAGTCTACTATGAGGAACCTTGTCAAATGCCTTACTGAAGTCCATATAGATCACATCCACCACTCTGCCCTCATCAATCCTCTTTGTTATTTACACAAAAAAATCCATCAATTGTGTTTAGGAATTTGGAAAAAAGGAAAATACTGAAAATGCTGAGCAGGTCAAATAGATTGTATGGAGAGAAAAAAGAGAGTTAATTTTACAGGTCAATAACCATTTATCAAAACATAGAGAAGTTAGAAATGGGACAGTTTTGAGGCAAATACAGGCTCAGTGTCAAGACAAGAAAGGAAGGAAAGAATGAAAGAGAATGTCTGTGATGATGTGGAAGAAAGAAAGGGTATTATATGCCAAAACTGGATGTAATGGGACAAGAAAAAAAAAAGCATGATTCTCAAGACATTAATAATAGCTGGTGCCCTAAACTCATGTGAGCACAATTAAAATTTCTGAACTCAATGTTGAGAATGCGAGGCTATAAAGTATTTAAATCAAAAGGTGAGGTTACTCAAGATTCTATCGAGCTTCACTTGAATGGTTCAGGAAGCCGAGGACAGAAAGATCTGTGTAGAATTTGAGCAGAAAGGCTTAGCGTCAACCTTACGGACTGAATGAAGAGTTTCCACCAAGTGATCACCTAATCTGAATTTGGCCTCCCCACTGTAGAGTAGACTGTAATGTAAGCAGGGGATACATTACACCATAGATGTCAGCATATAAGTCAACATTTGAAACCTCAAAACGTTTTTCCAAAAATGAAGACACAAAGTATTAAAGTGAACCACTAGCATGGGTGTGAGTGGTTGCCATTTTCAAATGTCATTAGCGTCTGATACAGATTGGGCACGTCTTAATCTCACATGTATCTTCACCAAGCAGCCCATATCACCTGCTGATCCTGTGCACTCGGTTAGAAGGTACTGGTAAGTAAAATATGCTTTTGTGGGATGAAAATTTGAGGCCAAGACCACAAGTTTGGCATGCGATGGCTAAAAAAAGGTGGGCTGACTCATGTGATAGCATATACAGAAATAAAACGTTTGGGGTCAGAAGTGGGGTCGTGCTTTAAGCTGTGATTTAAAGTACTACATTAGAAGCATAAATGTAAGTCACTGCTTCACTTGGAAGGAGTATTAAAGGTCTTGGTCAGAAGGGTGAGTTAGAAAGGTAGCATGCACAAAGGACCACCCTGTCCCAATTCTGCCCCTCCAGAGAGAGGCAACACCAAACACACCTTTCCCTTCTCTGCAATTGCAGTGTTTGAAAGGAACTATTCCCTGCACAACATCCTGATCCACTCTTCAATCCTTCAAACATCAGTTCTGCTTCTTATAACCACTATCTTCTGGTATGAGGAAATGCACCATTCCTTTACATCTCCTCCTTCTGTGTCACTGATTATAACATGTTGATGAGATTCCACTCTTCAAATTTTGGGATTAGATTGGGTTGGGATATCTGCTCAGCATGGACAGGATGGACCGAAGAGTCTGGTTCCATGCTGTACATCTCTATGACTCTGTTTGAAAAGAACAAAGCAGACCACGTTCTGTACAATGGCCACAAGAGGGAAGGAGCTGCTACATACGAAGGTAAATGCTTTCCTTGTACTGCATGTGGGCCAGTTGGGGTAATTGTCCTCCATCCTCTGGGAGACCAAGAAAGTCTTTCCTTTATGAAGCCTTTCCCTCCCTATGATCTCTTTCTCCCGTGCTCACTTTTCCCCTCAATCTCCTTCATCCTCTCTGCTACCTTCTGAGATATCCAATACCTTCATTAGCACACAGTGATTTCTCTAATTATCGAGGAGCGTCCCTTATTGTCTCTGACTGCAATCCAGATTTTCCAACCTGTCAACTGATCAATTCTTCAATCTGACTGAGTGCCACAGGAGATGGAAGGAAAATCATTGCTAATGAGATCCTGTTGTTAAATTTAGAAGGATTTTTACATTCTCAGGTCTCTCCTCAGCAAATACAAGCTCCCGAGGGTCATTGTTTTCACAGGCTCACTTTGAACTTAACATTCCTTCAGCTAGACAGCTTGTCCTTTCACCTACCTTTCTGAAAAAGATGAAACAGCATGTCATGCTCAAGGATATCTAGCCTCTTTGGAATATTTAATATCTTAAGTGACATTAATTGCCTACTTAATGATAACAGTTGTCCATACATAACCTGCTCAAACTTGATTTAGTCAGACCATGGGAAACCCACACAACACCTTATCATCCGATTAAATGCCCCCATTCACCAAACTCAACTGAGAGGGGATAGTAAATTACACCCAAAGAATTATTGAATGGTACACCACAGAAACAGGTCACCTGCTCATCGGCTAGTTAATTCTTTTGAAGAACACTCTAGTTAGTCCCACTATCCTGATATTTTCCATATCTCACTATAATTTTCTTCTGCATCTACTTATCTAATTTGCTTTTGAAATCTCGTATTAAAGAAAGAAGAGAGAAGGGTTAATATTTGTTAAATATTACAAACACAGGTTCACCAGTAATTTTACAAAGGAGAATTAGATAAATACCTGAGGGAAGAAATAACAGAAATATGACAAAAGTGAAGGACTGAAGAGGAGCGAGCTGGGTTTTTTCTTAGAAAGATCCTCCATTGTTGTACAATTCACTTATTTCTTGTTTCCTCCAACCCAATCGGCAGTACATTTGAAATCCTAACCATTTGTTACTTATCTTTCATTCTTATTCGATTACTCCACTGTAATTTGTGTAATAAATTCTTCATGTCACTTCTGGTTCTATTTCCTAACACCTTAAATTAATGTCCATTGATTATTCATTCTTCAGCCAGTTGAAACATTTCTCCTTCCTTATCCTGTCCAAACTCTTCATTTCTGAGCTTTCCTTGCATCAAGATGAATTTGTTTAACTCCTCCAGTCTATTTGCTGTAACTGCAATCCCTCATCACTGGAAACATTCCAGTATATTTCATTATCTATCTGTTCTAAAATCATCCAAATTAAAATTCCCAGAATTGGACATGATATTGCAGTTGGAGCCAAAACTTAGTTTTCATATTGACTTAAGATAACTTCCAGCTTTTGTCCTTGATATCTCTTCCATAAACCCTGGAATCTGGTTTGATTTATTAACTGATCCAGCGACATTCAAAGATCTTGGCTTAAACAGCGTTATCCACCTCTTTCTGCATTCTCTACCACACCATGATGGTCTCAGTCCAGCAACTGCAAGCAAAATGCAAAAGACCACTATATCAATTTATTTCAATAAGACATTCAATCAGATGAACAGGGGCAGTCTATTTAAGGTGCTGGAGAAAATTGTCTGTCCCCAAAGTTATTTAATGTGATCTCCTCTTTCCATGATAAATTGGTGGGTAAGGTCAGTTATGTTGGAGCAACATCTAAACCCTTTGAGATCTGCAGTGGATCAAACTGGGTTGTGTTCTGGCACCGACATCTTTGCTGCTGTCATTTGCCATTAGGTTATCTACATGAGTGTCTACTTACATAACAGAATGTACGGAAAACTGGTCAACACTTGAGATGCAAGACAAGATTTTGGCAGAATGGCAGAGGTATCCAACCATGAGCAACACTGCGTAATGTGATTCAAGACAGTTTCCTTGAATAATATGCTGTGGATCCAACCAAGGATCAAGCTACACATCTGGTGATGTGTAATGAGGCAGCTTTAATAAATGCCTTCAGAATTAAAGATCTTTGAGGCAACAGTGATCGTAATATGGTAAAATTCAACATTCAGTTTGAGAGGAAGTAACTAAGGTCTGCAACAACTGTGCTAAATTTAAATATTGGTAATGACAAAGAAATGAGGGCTGAGCTAGCTGGAGTGATCTGAGAAAAGGATTTAGCAGCAAAAATGATCAAGGAACAATGGTGCATGTTTAAAAAATAGTTTATGGCTCATAACAAAGATATAACCCAGTGAGGCAAAATATTCTAGGAAGTGGATAAGTCAAGCGGTTAACCAGCAAAGCTAAGCATCAAATTGAAAGAAAAAAAACACAATGTAGCAAAGATTAGCTGGAAGAGGATTGGGAAAGGTTTTTTAAAATCAACAAATGATGACTAAAAACTAATAACGAAGGAGAAGATAAACTTTGAGGGTAAATCTGGAAGTATTATCAAAGTGGACTTCAACACCTTCTTTCAATATATAAAAAAGAAGACAGAAACTCAATTGAACATAGGCTCCTTACAGAATGAGACAGAGGAAATAGTAATGGCGAACCAGGGAATAACAGATGAGTTGAATAAAAAAATGTTATCAATCTTTACAGTAGAAAACACTAATAGCATTCCAAAAATATTAAATTATCAAGGAGCAAAAGGAGGAGAGAAAATAAATTCAAAAACTATTATTAAAGAAAACTAATCGGGTTAAAGATCGATAAGTTCCCAGGTCCTGTTGGGATGCGCCTTTGATTATTAAAAGAGTCATTACAGAGATAGTGGATGCATTGATAGTAATCTTCCAAGAACTGTTAAATTCTGGAAAAGTCCCAGAAAATTGGAAAACTGTCAAGGCAATATCATTATTTCAAAAGGGAAAGAGACTGAAAGCAAGTAACTGGAGGCCAGTGTAACATCTGTCATTGCAGAAATGTTAGAGTATATTACATAGGATGTAATAGCAGAACATTCAGAAATACATAATATTGTCAAGCAGACAAAGTATTGTTTCATGCCTCACAAACTTATTATAATTCTTTGAGGAGGTATAAAGCAGTAATATAAAGCAATAGTCAGACCATATCTGGAATACTCTGAATGGTTTTGACCCCTTATCTAAGTACAGATACATAGGCATTGTAGCTAGTCCAGAGAAGGCTCATTAAGTTAAATCTTTGTCTGGAGGAATAATCTTATGAGGAGAGGTTGAGTAGTTTCAGCTTTTACTTATTGGCTTCAGAAAATTGAGAGGCGACGTTATTGGAATATATAAGGGGATCCATTAGGGTAGATGTGGAAAGGTTGTTTATCCATGTGGAGAATGTAGGGCCAGAGGGCATCATCTCAAAATAAGGGATCACCCACTTAAGGGAGAGATAAGGAGGAATTTCTTCCCTCAGAGAGTAATGAATCTGTACAATTCTTTATCACAGAGAACCATTGAGGATGAGTCACTAAGTATACTAATGGCTGAGAAAGACAGAGTTTCAATTTGTAAGGACATCAAGGATTAGGGGAAAAGGCAGGAAAGTGGGTTGAGGGTTATCAGATCAGCCATAATCACATTGAATGGTGTACCAGACTTGATTAGCAGAATGGCTACTTCTGCCCCTATATCTTGTGTTCTAACATACACTAGGCAGGAGAATAATCTAAACAGTATCAAATTTCCCTCTCTGGGATATAATCTCAGCATCTCTTGGCAAGACAAGGTCACTAAATCAGAGAGTCATTGAGTCATGCAGCATGGAAACAGACCCTTTGGTCCAACTAGTCCATGCCAACCATGTTCCCAAACTAAACTAGTCCCACTTGCATGCGTTTGACCCTTATCCTTTCCTATTCATGTACTTACCCAAATATCTGTTAAACCTTATATCTGCATCCACCACTTCCTCTGGAAGTTCATTCCACACACGAACCACTATCAGTGTAAAAAGGTTGCCCCTCATGTCCTTTTTAAAACTTTCCCCTTTCACCTTAAAAATGTGTCCCCTAGTTTTTAACTCCCCCACCTTAGGGAAAAAGACCTTGCTATTCTCTTTATCTGTGCCCCTCATGATTTTATAAACCTCTATAAGGTCACCCCTCAATCTCTTACCTTCCAGTGAAAAATGTCCCAGCCTATCCAGCCTATTTTTATAACTCAAATCCTCCATGCCCTGGCAACATCCTGCAAAATCTTTTCTGAAATCTTTCCAACTTAATGATATCTTTCTATAACAGGGCGACCAGAACTGCACATAGTACTCCAGAAGAGGCCTCACCAATGTCCTGTACAATTTCCACATGATGTCTTAATTCCATCAGCGCACACTCATCGTTAACTCAACAACTTCCATGTAGACTTGGCCAGATTCATCACATGGATAGCAGCCATATACCTAAAGACCTTCTGTATTGGGAAACTGGCTACTAGGTTATGATCTGCTGGGCTTCCGGACCTCTGTTCAAGGCAATGTCCAAGTAAGATATGAAGATGGGGGATATGAACATGAAAATTTGGAAGACAGTCACTGTTGGCAATGATCTCTGAAGGCTGACTGTTCAGAAGGGCATTGGAACAGGCAAGTAGATATCAAAAGCTCAGCCAGCTAAGAAAAGGGGCTAGAGAAATAAAAGGCCAGAAATTAATGCTCCTTCTCAATCCAGTGTCTTCCCATACAGCTAATGCAGCAGAGGATGCACACCCGAGTGGGTCTCTTGAACCACACCATGTGATATTTGGCACTGAGCTGTCGATCACATGACAAACCATCTTTTTACGAGATGAAGGACCACCACTGGTAAAGTTCTCTTCCTTAGTGAACACTGGTGTAAAGTATTCAATTGGTGTCAAAAACAGAAGTTGCTGGAAAAGTTCAGCAGATCTGTCAGCATCTGTGAAGAGAAATCAGAGTTAAAGTTTCAGGTCCGGACCCAAAACATTAAATCTGATTTCTCTTCACAGGTGCTGCCAGACTTGCTGAGCTTTTCCAGCAACTTCTGTTGTTGTTTCTGATTTACAGCATCTGCAATGCTTTCAGTTTTTATTTCATTGGTATCTCAGCCATATTGTCTGCCTCCACCAATAAACCTCCATTTAATCCTGAATTGGTCCCATCTCTCTTCTAACAACACATTACTATTTGGCTTGACAATTAGGTTCACCCTTGATTTAGCAAGCAACCTATTCCCAGCTTTGCCCGTTACCTCATACACTTTTACACTTTTCTGTTTTTACCTTCTACATTTGGCATGGTTTTCCTTTTGTCATATGGCCTCTTTCTGAATCATCTTATTGTCATCAATGGAGCTCTTGCTTTGATTGCTTTGATATAATAAGGACAACTGAGTAATTCTAGAAAGCACGTGTGCCTATAAGATGCACAGAGGGGTGCATTCCAGCACAATTACCAAGATGTAAACATAGAAATATTGAAGATAGGAGCAGTAGTAGGCTATTCAGCCCTTCAAGCCTGCTCCACCATTCATCATGATTATGTCTGATCATCCAACTTAATAGCCTATTCCAGCTTTTCCCACATATCCTTTGATCCATTTAGCCCCAAGTGCAATATTTAACCCCTAGAAATTAAACAATTTTTCAGTCTTGACTGTTTTCTGTGGTTATGAATTTCACAGGCTCACCATTCTCTAGGTGAAGAAATTTCTCTTCATTTCAGTCCTAAATGGTTTACCCCATATCCTTAGACTGTGACCCCTGATTCTGGGTATACCTTATTACAGCCCTGCAGCTGACACTGCTATGACCTCTGGGTCAGGGTTATGAATCACAAGTTTGGGTAAAGATCTGGGGCACTCATCTTTGCTTGGAAGAAAATGGAAACTACAAGCCAAAGCTGGTTGGTGGATGGTGGCTCTGCAGTGTCTAACCTTTATCTATTCTCCAGAAGTGTTCAGCTTCCAGGAGAATCCAGAGACAATTTTGTTAATGTCAGCTCAGTGGAAAACTATAACGAGCAAGTTTTGAAATCAGAATTCATAAGAGAGAGAATTGTTATTGGAATTCTTGATGAAACTTTTCCAGATTGCTTACCATTCAAAGAAGATGTAACTTAGGAGAAAACTATTCAAGTCATCATGGGAGCAGAATCCAGAAAGATTTATAGACAGACCCCAAGAGAAGATCAATATTACCTCAAGAGAGCAACAGAGTGTAATAACTCTATGAACAGAATCTAAGAAACAGGACTACTGCAACAATGGGTATCCTATTGATTTTGCATTTGATACAGGAGTAAGTGTTACTGTCCTATCAGATCAGTTGTCAGGGCTGAAGGAATAGAAGTTATATTCTTCAGAAATAGTCTACATGGCACAGCTGGAATAACTGTCAGACCTGTCTGAAAGCGACAGGTTACACAATGGCACACAAGAGAGTTGAAAATGAGTATATTGTTCACAATCAATTTCACTTTTGAGCTTGCTTACATGCCTCAACCTCAACTTCCTCAGAAGAGTTAGAAGAGATCAATGAACTCCCAGAGAGAAACTGATCCAGAAGCAAACATGTGTCCAAACACTGGTCCATGAATAAACTGTTATTGACCAACCAGTCAATGTAGTAACCAGTTGAAGACTTCATGAGATTTCTTACAGTCATGGCAGAACTCAAGCAGAAGAAAGAATCAAGTGAGATCACTTATGTTGCTAAACAAGAATTCTGTCAATTCACACACGCCACAGGAAGTGGTGGGAATGTTTAAACCTCTGTCTTCTAAAACAGAACGGTCAATGCCAGTGTCCATAATCGTACTGAGTGCGCAGCAATCTTTCAGTAACATTGAGAGTCTGTAAAAGTCTAGTTCAAAAATCTACTGTCAGCAACTGAAGAGGTCCAGCCTGATCAACTACTCGAGGGAGATGAGCTACACATGACTCCATGGGCGGAAGATCATTGTGTAGAAATGTAGGACAGAGTCAGGAGGAAGAAACTGGCTGGTCTAAATACCTAGAAGTCTGAAATAAAGAGATCACTTCCTCCAATTAGGAGGTGATTACCTGATCCAAAAATCAAAGATACAAGGAAGAGAGTACTTATTTCAACAGAGCTGCCGTCTTGCAGGAAGGAAAGTCAGTAGACTAAGTATCTACTTGATAAATAATGGAGCAACAACAATGTCTACAAAGAGAAACAGCGTCTGTGAAGGATATCAAAGAGATAAAAGACCCTCCAGTGAAGAAGAAATCCACGGATCAGAACCAGGATCAACTGTCAGCAATCAAGAGATCTACCGTGCCTCCAAGTCCAAAGAGCATGCTTGCTGAGAAAAGTTTGAAACAACCAGACCACGTGCATTTGCAAAATTAGAGAACTGGGGGAAGATGTGGTGATGGTAAATGTAGTATAGTCATATACACGATTGTACAATGGGTTAATTATGGAGACGGTAGTTTGGGGGAGACATATAAAGGAATGGTCTGAAATGGTTAATATTTGTCTCTACTGGCTCCACACATTTCACTGATGATGCACAGTTTGTGGGTGGCTACAAGGGGTTCTACTATAGTTTTTGGAAGGAACAGATGTATCTGTACTTGCTCCGTAAGGTTCTAGTAATTATGCCTGACCAAATGTAGTTATACTTACTGCTATTATGCAGTTGTTATCTAAGAATTGTACCTCTTCTCCAGATACTCTATAACGGTGTATCCTCTATCACTATTCACAAGATTGTCTCAAAACAAAGCAAAGGCAAAGAATGGTTGGTTGTGAGTGAAATACTCCAAATAACTCCTACTCAATAACAGATACTGCAGAGGTGGCAAATACCACAATGTACCAGGAATAGTCACATAGGAAAATACTACAAAAACTTGAAGAGAATTGAAAATAAAGGTGCCTTGCCCATTACAATCTTTGAGTGGGCCTCATCTTAGTGGTCACCTCTGTCACTGGATACAGATGGCAGTCTCAAACATTTGTTTTAATTGAGATTGTATGAAGTATTTTGGACAGACCCGATTTTCAGCTATCACAGCAAAGAGTGTGCTATTTTTTCCTAGTGGAACTAGAAGCAGAGCCGGTAAAACTATGACTCTGAAAGGAACTACTAGAGATCACGCAGAAGATACGAAAGTAAATACTTTCACTGAATATTTTCAAATATTCACTCTCCCATTGCTTTCTGTTCTCTCCTCTCCTTTTAATTACTTTCTGTTAGCTCATCACAGCAAAGGGACTGCTCAATTTTCTATCCTGATTGATAAAATATCAGCATTCATTTCAAACTCTGGTTTTTGGAGGGAAAATAAAATACTGTAGTGTTTGGAGGGAACAGATGTATCTGTACTAGCTTGCTAAGGTTCTAGTAATTAAGCCAGACCAAATATAGTTATACTTACTGTTATTATGCAATTGTTATCTAAGAATTGCACCTCTTCTCCAGATACTGGGCGGCACGGTGGGCGGCGTGGTGGCACAGTGGTTAGCACTGCTGCCTCACAGCGCCAGAGACCCGGGTTCAATTCCCAACTCAGGCGACTGACTGTGTGGAGTTTGCACATTCTCCCCGTGTCTGCGTGGGTTTCCTCCGGGTGCTCCGATTTCCTCCCACAGTCCAAAGATGTGCAGGGTCAGGTGAATTGGCCATGCTAAATTGCCCGTAGTGTTAGGTTAAAGGGGTAAATGTAGGGGTATGGGTGGGTTGCGCTTCGGCGGGTCGGTGTGGACTTGTTGGGCCGAAGGGCCTGTTTCCACACTGTAAGTAAGTAATCTAATCTAATACTCTTATAATGGCGTATCTATCACTATTCACAAGATTGTCTCAAAACAAAGCAAAGACAAGGAATGGTTGGTTTTGTGAGTGAAATACTTCAAATAACTTCCACTCAATATCATATACTGTAGAGGTGGCAAATACCACAATGTTCCAGGAATGGTCTTTTATTTACAACACAAAGTTTTGAAACCCTTTCATATATCGATCTACTTTCACCACTAGATGGCGAGAAAGATCATATAATGAACAGCATTCCCAAGCAAAACTGAATATCACTTCAAGAGCCTGTGAAGAAAAGTAGACCAGTTAAGTGTAAAATACATATCCATTTTAGTTTTAATGTTTGAGGGAGCATACTCAATTGTAGTGAAATTATTTTAATTTTGGAGCAAGTTCTACCATTTTTTTGGTAATGAGTTGTGTTGTTTTACCAAACAAGTAATCAAAGACTGAAGAGCATCAGGAACATCTAATCAACTTATTTTCTACTGAGATTAAAATGACATTTTTAAATTTCATTTTTGTCTTTCTGTTTAGTTTTGTGCTCCACTCAGCCAAAAATCAAATGTTCCCACTCTATTGGTCTGTCCTGGACTGGAAGGGCTTCAGTTAGCTTAATTGGCTGGATGACTGATTTGCAAAGCAGAGTGGTGACAACAGCAACACGTTTTTCAGCATTGATTGAATCCCAACACCAACTAAGATCACCATGAAGGATCTCCCTTCTCTACCTCTCCCCTCGGCTGAGGCACAGTGACCCTCAGTTAAAATGCCACCAGTTGTCTCTCTCATGAGGCAGTAGCCTATGGTCAAGTCAGACTAGGGTTTACTTTTATCTTAGACTGAAACTAGATCTCTTGGATTAAAGCATAGTAACTATCTGAGTGCAAAAACTGAGTGTTGTTCAATAATCAATGTATATCAGTGAATTATGATTTATCCATTAAAGCTACTGCATGAGGTGATATATTAATGTGGCCAGGATTGCTGTTATCAGGGTTTATGAAGTCTGATTTTCTTTTTATACTTGCAACACAATCTTTCCTGATGAATCTAAATTGCATGATTTCTGATAAAATTGAATCTCAAAAGAGAGGGAGCAGAGAACACTCATCAGGATGTTGCCTGGGATGATAAGTTTCAGTATTGAGGAGAGATTGGATAGGCTGATTTGTTTTTCTTTTAGCAGAAAAGGCGAAGGAGGGATTTAATTGAGATATACAAAATGATAAGAGGTATGTAAAGAAGAGATTGTGAGAATCTTTTCCCCATGGCAAACATGTGTAAGACCAGAGGACATATGTTTAAGGTAACTGATTTAGAGGAGATCTGAGAAATAATGTTTTCATCCAGAGGCTGGTAGAAATATGAAACATGTTGCCTGAGAGAGTAGTGGAGACAGATACTCTTGTAACATTTAAGAAGCATCTGGACAAGCACTTGAAACACAGTAGGCTATGGACCGATTGCAGGTATTTGGGATTAGTGTAGTCTTGTGTTTGTTGGTCAGCAAAGATATGATGGGCCAAAGGGCATCTTTCTATGCTGTATGACTCTGTGACTCTATGAAGAAAAGTCATGGCACTGGTCTCTCTGTTATATTGGCACTTAGTTTTTGCACTCAGTTGGTTACTACATTTTAACCCAGGGAAGCTAGTTTCAGTCTAAGACAAAAGTAAAGTTCCCACAGTCCGATTGGACCATAGAGACTCCCTCTCATGAGAGAGACCAAAATATAATAGAATAATCTTGCCCAAACAGAAAGAAAATGCTTGTAGCTACACTGTATATTATTACCTTGAGAAATATATTGATGTATGCAACACAAAACAAGTACTTTTAAGTTAAGCAACACTGGAGATATTTAGTTCTCATCCTTGTTTACGAATCCCTCCCTGGTCTTTCCCCTCCGCTAGTTCTCCTCCAGTTTCCCTCACTGTCAACGATATCTCTGCTCATCAAATTCTCACCTCTTAGACAGTATTTAATTGCTCTCTCATTGGTTCTAAGGACTAAGCTCTAGAATTCAATTTCTCTACCTTTCTGCCTCTACATCTTTCTATTCCTTTATTTGCTGCTTAAAACATACCTCTTTGAGAAAGCTTTCAGTCCAGTCCCCTAATATTTCTTTATGTGGTTCAGTGTCAATTTTGGCATTAACACACCCCTGTCAGTGAGTATAATTTAGTATATTAAAGAGGTTATATAGATTAAAGTTCTCACTTAGAGTGCAATATCACTATCATTACCTGTGTATCATTATATGTGTAACCACCCTGTCCAACAAATTCCCATATATACATGACTAATTTACATGTGTTTAGCTGTTTTGCTTAAGTTAAGATGTTGACCAGAGAATTCAATATTCTGAGGTGTTCTGAACACTTGAAAAAGCAGACCGGACATCAGTTAGGTATTTTATTCCAGAGGACAATTTCTGAAACAGTTCAGGCTCCCTCGGCACTGCACTACAGCATCAATTTGAATTGAACCATGCGGGGTTGAGATCCATAATCTTTTACATCAAAAATAAGAACATCACAAACGTTTTTTAAAAAGCATCCCAGCAAGAAGCAATCCTAAAATTTTTATGGTGTTGTGCAAAAGCAGGTCATCCAACCATTTACATGTGGATATTTTACTCTATTTTTAGTTTTCATTAAATTCCATTGTTTGTCTTCACATGCAAACCAAGCTTTACAGGTATGTTTGTTTTAAAATATTATATTTCCATGAGGAATTTGGTTTCATCAACACCAGGGAATTTATAGTAAAATTAAGGTAAAGTCATTATTGTCTTACCGGACCAGTAGAGAGAGATAACTGGTGGTGGTTTAACCTGAGGGTTATCACACCTCAGGCAAGGGGAGAGGTTGAAAAAAAGAATTTTCATGGCAACCTCAGCCAGTGCAGGAATTGAACTCACATTCTTGGCACTACTCTGCAATCCACACTCGACACAGTCAAACTGAGCTTCATAAAGAACTAATCTGTAAACTGTCCACCAGATGGTGCAAGAGCATATGCCTGCAGCTGCACTACTTTGGTCTTGGGTTAAAAATCACACAACACCAGGTTATAGTCCAACAGGTTTAATTGGATCCTAACACACAGAATTTATAGCAAAAATTTACAGTGTGATGTAACTGAAATTATAATTGAGCCCTCCACTACCACCTGATGAAGGAGCAACGCTCTGAAAACTTGTGTGCTTCCAATTAAACCTGTTGGACTTTAACCTGGTGTTGTGTGATATTTAACTTTGTACACCCCAGTCCAACACCGGCATCTCCAAATCATGACTACTTTGGTCTTGGATTACAACAGATAGACTTTTTCACCTTGTTAAAGCCAAGGTAGGCACAATCTAGAGATCACTGCAAACTTTTCTTTTAACAATTCTACAATGTTCCTATTTAAAATAATCTTGTCAAAGCTTTTATCAAAGTTTCCACAAAGTTTCTAAATAACTTGTCTGGTTTTAACATGCAACAAGATTGGCAGCATTGTAAAACTGCAATATCAACCTGGACATATATGTAGGTAAACCCAACAAAAGGATGGGAATAGTCATCTTTACAAGCATGACTATGTCAACAAATGCATGTTGTTTATAATGACTGGTCCATATTTGTAACCATTGAACCTACCATTAAACATGAATGGATGTTCTTAAAATGCAAGTTTAAAAAATGCTTTCTGGACTTGTGAAAGAGTAATGACCTGCTAAATAATATATAATGCAAAAATACAAACAGGGCACAAAAGCAGGTTATTTAGTCCTTTCAGCTTGCTTTGCCATGCAATATAGATCATAGTTGATCTGATTTAACCTCAACACCACACTCCTGCATATCACCAGTAATCTTTCATCGCTTTGATAATCAAGAACCTTGATTGATAATCATAGGGGTCATCCTCAAAGACCATTGCATATCTATATATATGGGCACCCAAGACACAAAAAAGCAATGTCTCTTTACACTCTTGCACATACATAATCAGTCCTGCACAACATGAGCTAGCCAAATGGTTAGAAAAATTGCTCCACCATTTTTGGCAAAAGATTCCTTCAAATAACTCAGCAGGTCTGGCAGTTTCTGTGGAGAGAAAGCAGAGTTAACGCTTCAGAACTGAGATTTTTTTTAAACGCATGTCAAGCTCAAAATTAATTGAAGTGAGGCTGCAGAGAAATAAATAAGAACTTTGCTGAATACAGAATGGTCAGCATTGGAGAGGATAAGGCCAGAACAGATGGTAAACACCTGACAAGAGATGAGGTTAGAAGAAGGGATGAGACAGAGGGAAGGGGAGGGGGGAAAGATTCCAGAGGGACGTTAGTTCTAAGGAAGGGTATTGTTAACTCTGCTTTTTCTCTGTAGATGCTGCCAGACCTGGTGAGTTTCTTCAGCAATTTCTGTTTCCTTTGTAAAAGATTCCTTCACATTTGAGAAGTCTGTATAAAACTTGAATATCAATAGTGATGCCTTCATGTGCTCATTTCATATTGCTAACATAATCACAAATGTACCACTCAAGGAAGCCATAGATATCAGCATTACAGCACTAAATTGTAGCAATCTAAACCCCACACTTTGACTTTTAGAGGATCAGAATTGATTGCATTTATGAACTCAACAACTTTTTACAAGACAATGTATGTCTAAATAGATATTGTTGCCTTGAGGTCCCATTAGCCCATTTATCACAAACATCTTTGTCACATTCCACAAGAAACATGTCTCTAATGCAATTACACTTTACCTCCAACCCTTGGCATATTTCCAAGATGGTATATTCGCTATGTTTGAATCCATGTATGTATATAAGAATTTCCTGACACATCCTAACTAGTACCATCTTGTGCTCAGATTCACCTTTGAAGTAGACCAGTCAAATGAGCTCCCATTCCTTCATGTCCTAGTTGAGAAATCGGTTAGGAGGACTCGCTATTACTGACTACCAAAGCCTATCCCCAGTGAGGTAAAAACAATGACTGCAGATGCTGGAAACCAGATTCTGGATTAGTGGTGCTGGAAGAGCACAGCAGTTCAGGCAGCATCCAAGGATTCCTACCCCCAGTGGTCAACATACCTATTGCAATTCCCACAGTATCACACACTTGGCCTTAACAGCAATATTGTAGCTATGTCCTGAATTATTTGTTCACCATGCAAAGTTGATTCAGAAATAAGGCACGTAAAGGTCATCTTCAGGGTAAAGATTAGATTACTTTTAGATTATTAGATTACATTACAGTGTGGAAACAGGCCCTTCAGCCCAACAAGTCCACACCGATCCGCTGAAGCGCAACCCAACCATACCCCTTACCTAACACTACGGGCAATTTAGCATGGCCAATGCACCTAACCTGCACATCTTTGGACTGTGGGAGGAAACCAGAGCACCCGGAGGAAACCCACGCAGACACGGGGAGAACGTGCAAACTCCACACAGTCAGTCGCCTGAGGCGGGAAAGGTTTCCCTGAACAGATCATTTCTGAGTGTATACCAAGCAACTTTGTGAATGAGCTGAAGGTCTTTGCATATGGCCCTCAAAAATGCCCTGGCTATCTCAGAGGGTAAGATATCTCAAATGTTTGAGCTTTGCAGGCTGTTTCACGCTGCCACTATGTAATAGCAATAAATATGGTGCTTACCACTAACAAAGGCTGCTGTCAAACCAGAAGGACATTTGGTTTTCACACAATTAATTAATGTGGTATGTGAATTTCAGTGCCAGTGTGATGTTACATATGTAGATTATAATTCCAAACACTAGTGCATTAAATCAAACAACATATCACTTCAGCTTCTCCCAACATGCTCGGTACTATCTGCATTTAAATAGCCCTTGCCTGCAAAAGTCAAACACTGCACTCAATATTAGAAACCATTCCATGACCAGACAACATTTGCTAAACAACTGTAAGCATGAGGAGAATTATACTAACAGCCAAGTTAAGATTGTCATTTGGGTTTGCAGTCTGACCCTCTTACATGTATTAAAAGCTGTGTCTAGTAATACACAAGGCCTGGTCATTTGCAAACAGAAAGAACATGTATAAACACTGCATTTGTCTCAGCTCAATAAAATAGCTGACAGCCATTCTTTGATTAATGTCTCAAGCAATGCCTTGACCAATCATAATAAACTGCCTGATTTAAAATTTAAACAAAGCTTGGCATATAATTATCAGCCATCATCTAACTGGTGCATTCACCATGATAATTCATCAATCAGAGACCACTTGCCAACCAATCAGCACTCTCTTCTCATACAGTATAAATTTTGTTTCTCCATTGCGTATGTATTTCTTAAACATTACACTCTTTTCAATGCACAATAAAGAACTTTGTAAAAATGTACTTTCTCAGCAGTACTAAATTCTGTACTAAAAAAGCCATAAAACTATTTTATTTAGTATGATAAAGATGCCAGAGAGTAATGAGGATGTGATACTGCCAGGAGCAGCATAGATGTGTTTAAGAGAAAGCTGGATAAATGCACAAGGAAGAAATAATAGAGTTTTGCTGATAGTGTTAGATGAAGTAGGATGAGAGGGAGTTTATGTATAGCATAAACACTGGTATGAAGACCCAATCAGTCCATTTCTGGGCTAAACATTCTAAGTAATCTTTATAAATTACTTGCAATTATTAATTACATGTTGTAATATTTAATGTACTGTCAGATAACATTTAAATAACAATTTTACAGTAATTAACTATTTGTTTGGTATAGGTGAAAGAACAACCTTCCATCTCTCCCTGCATCCATCCATTTTTGATTGTCTTTAATGAGCTTTGAAAGTAAATATTTAATTGGCTATATGGGTGATTACAGGTGGTAATTAAAAAGGACAAAAAACAATTTAAGAACAGAGTGATTTTGGTGGTAGGAAAGTTGCTCAGGTGTGTATGATAACCCTTCTGGGTATAAAAATAAAGAACAATCTTTGATGTACTTCCACGGACAACACTTTGTTTACAAATCTATAGTAATATTTAGTTTGAGAGAAAGTGAGGGCTGCAGATGCTGGAGATCAGAGCTGAAAATGTGTTGCTGGAAAAGCACAGCAGGTCAGGCAGCATCCAAGGAACAGGAGAATCGATGTTTCGGGCATAAGCCCTTCTTCAGGAAGCCTGAAGAAGGGCTTATGCCCGAAACGTCTATTCTCCTGTTCCTTGGATGCTGCCTGACCTGCTGCGCTTTTCCAGCAACACATTTTCAGCTAATATTTAGTTTGACACAACTTTACAGCAGTTTTGAATACACTGCTAAGTAACAAGATCTCGTTTAGCCAGTTTTGTTGACATTGTCACTGTACATTAATTTATGGTGTTTAATCCTGATGTTAAAAAGATCAAATAACTTATATTTTTAAAAATAAAACTTACTGCTGATACTTTGTAATTAAAAAGTACCTAAACCTATTACAGAAATGAATGTGTTAAGGTCACTTGAATCAGACAGCTATGCTAATATAAATCAGTGTAAAATTTAATGACCTTTTAAATTTACAGATCCCTCTGTCCTCAATGCACAAATAACATGTATTATCTTATCTTTCACATTCTTTCTGCACCTCTGAGGAATATAAAGTCCTGAAAAAGGGTTATACCAAAACATTGACTTCTACACCTCCTGATACTGCCTGGCTTGCTGTGTTCTTCCAGGCTCCTGCCTGCCTACACTGAATATAAAGCTGTAACCAGTCAATGCTATTCAATTCTGGGATTTATACCTACAGTTCCAACATTTTCAAGGACACTTCACCTGCATCACCTGCAAAGGAGCTCTTCCTCATCAAATTCTAGCTCCTCTCCCAAATATCACCCATTTCTATATTTGCATAGAGGTCCTTGTGTCAATAATTCTTAAAAAGCAGCCAATGTAGAGCCATTATCTGTTCTGAACAGTTATAACTTGGATATTGTCACTAGACAGTCTAGAGACCGGAGTAATGTTCTGGGGAGACAGGCTCAAATCCTCTAGGTAAAAACAAATCCTCCCATGGTGGATGGTTGAATTTGAATTTTTTTTAAATCTAGAAGTTATCTGGTTTATTGATGACCATGAAACCATTGTTGATTGTCGGGAAAAAAAATCCATCTGGTTCACTAATATTCTACAGGGAAGAAAATCTGCCATCCTTACCTGGTCTGGTCTAGATGTGAATATAGAAGCATAACAACTTGGTTGACTCTTATTGTTTTCTGGCCAGTTAGGGATTGACAATTAATATTGACCTAGTCAGTCCCACACTTATCCTCTGAATCAGTAGAAATAGAGCATTGGGAATATTTGTGATGCATAAAAATACTGCTTTATTTATCATTTTCTGATATTACGAAAACATCACAAGCATCCACACTAGAACCGGTTATCTGATTCAGGTAGCTGAAGGTTGTTGCAAGGCAATGTGTTGGCTGAGGATCAGAAGCATGGGCGTGCAAAGGACTTCAACAATTCCACCATGAAAAATAACCACAGGGTAATATAAAACCCAAAGAGGTAATGTGCTGTAAATCCTTACACCAAAACCATTATGATAGAAAAGCCAAACAAAAGTTATACATCTTTAATGGTTTGCTTAAACAGCAGAATTCAATTCTCACTTAATCAGATAGGGGGTTATTTAAGCAAAGAGATGTGATCATCCTAAGTAATGTCTGAGACATAAATAAGCAAAAACACTCTCTCTATCTCACCAATAAGGGCAATGAGACAGTCATTCACACGTTGAAATGTTCTGCAATTCTGTCACTTTTTAACAAGCCCTCTTTGAATTTATTACTCGTTTTTACAGGACAACTATCTTTAACTGTGCTTTTGACTAAGCGTGTATAGCCTTATTTGAGATAAACTGTCTATAATGTTCACTTTTATGTGATTGTTAGGAATGTGAGTAGTAGTAACTACTCACATCTTGTAACTAAAATAGGCAGGTTAAGAAACATTATACAAGGCAAATTAGCTAGAGTACTGTGATAATTTGTGCAGACAAGTTCTGAACAGTTGATTAACTACCCTTTTATATAAGGTCATGATATAACAGATTTCCCCTCTACTCATCTATTTTGCACCTTTAACTTTTCATTGCCATTAATTTCCTTTACCCGAGCGCAAATTAATTTCCTTTATCCAAGGCAAAAGCTATCATTTATGGAAACATTCAGGTGCTAAATACTGGAGATGGAAATGTCTGCAGTATGCAACAGGCAGAAAGATTTCCATTAGCAATATGTATGACTGTGAGGAGAGATGCTCTTGCTAATTATTTTTCTCAACAAATGTTGTTATGCAGAATAAGACCAAACTCTTAAATGTCAAGATAAAGCATTAAAAGTAGGAAAATCTGAGATTGACAGTTATTTGTTAACTACAGGTATAAAGAAATATTGGCACAGTTACAGCATGAGTTTGCAGATAAACCATAATCTTATTGAATGATAGTGCATACTTCAGGGGCTAAGTGATCTACTCCTGTTCCTATATTATTATATTCATTAGAATAACAGGTGCTTTGTTTAAGCTTTGCTACATTATCATGGTGGCATCAACCCCTCCAAGGTTAATATTTCTACCTCAGGTACAGTGCCCAGAACTGAATGAGCTCCTTCAGATGGGGTCTGATTCAAGGTTCCATACAACTAAAGCACAAAATCTGCTCCATTGCATTCCAACATCCTTGAAATGATTCCAAAATTACAGTATTCCAGATCTGACCTTAGGAGCACCTTGTACAGTTGCAGTAATTCCAAATTAGCCTCTTCCATTGCTTAATGTAACTGCCTGTTTTAATGGTTTGCATATATGGAAGGTTGAATCTGTTGGCTCTGCACAGTCACTCCTTTGTTAGATTTAGAAAATGCTCTCATTACGTTTTTTTTCAATATCTTAATCATGGATTCTATCTGACCTACATTCCCATCTCGAATTCTCCTGACTCCTTGCAAAATTAAACATTATCCATTGGATTATCCATAAATTCTAGTTTACACATACGTCTATGCATTCATAAGACAGTGTTTTGTCTGGTACGTCAACATAATATAAGTCACGATCCAATCCGAGCCCATATCCGATTACATTGACCTATTGCTAGGCCTGACATTTGTAATACACTGCAATTCTTTATTTTCATCAATACGATAGAACCTTGTTCCCAGCTTCAAATTGACAGGAGGCCACTTTTGTACTGCTCTAAGGCCTATAACCAAGACCAAAATCTTCAAAATCAGTCTTAGTTCCTTAATGATGTCCTTGACCCTCCAACAATCACATGTACAATTGTTCAAAGGCAAAATACTACAGATCATGGAAACTTGAAACATGTACAGAGAGTGTTGGAGGAATTCATAAGGCCTGGCAACATCAATGGAGAGAGAAGCAAAGTTAATGTTTCAAGTCCAATGTGATTTGAAGAGTCACACAGATGCTGCCAGACCTGCTGAGTTTCTTCAGCACTCTATGTTTGTTATATGACTGCTTGTTTCCCTCTCTTTAGATACATATAAAACTATAAAAACGTAAGAAATTAGCACTGCTGCCTCACAACGTCAAGGACCTGGGTTCAATTTTAGCCTTGGGCAACTGTCTGTATAGAGTTTGCCCATTCTCTCCATCTCCGCATGGGTTTCCTCCAGGTGCTCCAGTTTCTTCCCTCAATCCAATGATGTGCAGTTTAGGTGAATTGGCCATGCTAAATTGCCCTCAGTGTCTAGGGGAATGCAGTGTTACAGGGACAGGGTAGACGGGCGAGTCTGGGTGGGATGCTTTTCAGAGAGTCGGTGTAGACTTGTTGGGCCAAATGGCCCTGTTTCCATATTGTAGGGATTCTATCATTCTAAATAAGTTTAAGAGAAGGTTATTCAGCCCCTCAAGCCTGCTCCACCATTCAATAGAATCATGGCTGATCTGTCATTCCCTTGAACACTTTCCTGCCTTTTCCCCATACGCCTTGATTTCCTTTCGGATCAAAAATCTATCTCAGCCTTAAATATACACAAGGTGTGTGGTTCAACCCCATCCACCTCCCTCCCTGCCCCCACAGCATTTTGTGGAAGGAGTTCCAAAGGCTCACAACCCTCTGAGAGAAGAAATTCCTCCTCAACTCAATCTTAAATTGGCACCCCTTTATTTTGAGACTATACCAGAAAGTCCTAGACTCTCCCACGAGGGAAATCATCGTCCCAGCATTTATCCACTCAAGCCTATTAAGAATTCTATATGTTTCAACGAAATTGCTTTTCATTCTTCTAAGTTCCAACAAGTAGAGACCCAATCTATTTAACTTTTGTTCAAGTGAAAACCTCCATACTGAGGATCATCCTAGTGAACTTCCTCTGAACTGTTGCCAATCTGTCCTTATATAAGGGGATCAAAACTGCTCACAATCCTCCAGATGTTCTCTTACCAGCACCTTGTACAGTACACTTCCCTACTCTTATACACCAACTCATTTGAAATAAGGCCAACATCCCATTTGCCTTCCTGATTATCTGCTGCACCTGTGAGCTAGGTTTCTGTGTATGGTGCTCAAGTAACCTCCCTGCTCCCCACCAACCTCCCCCACCCCCGGCCCTTTGTATTGGAGCTTTGTGCAGTTTTTCTCCATTTCAGTTCCTTTGTTTTGCACTCCAAGTTAATTTTATGGGGAGTCATAGAATAACCGTGTGCTTTTATTATTCTGAAAACATTGAAACGTACCTTAAAGGCAGATTGTGTGAGGCAAAAAGGAATCAAAAAGAAACAGATACAGGCTACAAAACACGCTAAGCAGAAGGTGGTGACCATTGTCTTATATTTTCACGTTAAAAGTTTTACTGAAATGTCCTGTTCCTTGGCTAAGGATGAATTACACATTTGCCGCATGCGGAATGCATGTCCCGTCCAATATCAGTTGGAATTTAGGAAGTGCTCAGAGATAGGACCAGTTGACCCGCTTAGACTGCTCTATAATCGAAAGCAAAGGACTTACAAAAGGTGTTTTATGTGGATTTTATTCCGACTGTAAACTCAAACTTTACAAGCCAGCAGTGAGCTCTCTCTCCGTGTGTTTCTGAGAAGTTATACACCAAACATTCTTCTGCATTGGTGGACTGGGCCGAATGTGAGGATTTTGCAAATCTTACCCTTAGTCCCTAATCTCAGACTAATCGTAAGAGTGTAACTGCGTTTTAGATTCATAAAATAGTGCTAAAACCAGGCAAATCTTTTCTTCTGGAGTGTGTTTTATAATAGAGCTGTCCACGGGACGGTAAAAGTCTATATATTCCAATTGAAAGCGAACCCTTGATCAGATACACATTCCTTTTCAGCGGGGATGGATTTAACAAGTGACACTATAACTGTGAAGAACTTTCAACTGTAACGTTCGCATTAAGGGAAGAAACCGCTTCATGATACTTTGCACCTCTTTGCACCGTCAATGGTTGTGTCAAATGGAGTTGTTCCTCATCTACATAACAATCTGAAAACTAGTGGACGACGTCCCTTTCGCGTGGTTTTATATGTTAAGAAATGAAAGCATCATTGCTGTCCACACTGCTAAACAAAAATCCAAGAAGCGAGTAAAATAGTTTTATTTTGTAAATTTCAGAAAGCCACCTTATACCAGTTTGCATTTGCGCTTTTAAGATATTTAAGATCGGAAGTATCATTCAATATCCCACAAAACCAGGTAAACACAGTAAGATGAGGTTCAAAATTTCTCTTTCAGAATCATTATCAACTGAGAGGCCCACACGATTTAATTAGTTCTGTGACCCCCGGGGGTAGCTTCATTTCAAGGGACTTGTTTTATCCTTCTCAAATTTATCAGGAATTTCAAAATGAAATCAAATGATCCTTACAATTTGAAAAGAATTATTGATCATTTAATTTCTTGCCCAATTTGAGCAAATCTTGAACCAGCAAATGGGCAAACTATCTGGTAAGCACATACGTTGTATCTGCCTGAAAGTGCCTTCGGGAGTTCAAATCATTTGCTTTCTGTCACTGGTTGACTGCGGCCAGAACGCATTGAGAAATCCACTTAATTACTTGGCTTTATAGCAATATTATATTCAAGGTCAGATTTAAAGTATGCCACACCGGTAAATGGAATAGTAATGTGTGCATTTTAATGTGAAAAGAAGAACCGCAGATGCTGGAAGTCTGAAACAAAGCAGAAATTGCTCGAGAAACTCAGCAAGTCTGGCAGCATCTGTATAGGGAAAACAGAGCTAACGTTTTAAGTCCAGTGATCCCTCTTCAGAAGGGGGGGGTGTGTGCATTTTTTGATTAATGATTATGCCCGTTCAAATGTTTGCTTCCCAAAAATAGACATCGTTCATATAAGTCCTTAGGAGCACATTACAAAACGTATCCCATTGAAAATTTCAGATTTGCACGAAAATTCAACTTCTCTCCAAAGTGCAGGTATCTCGGTGTTATTGTAATGCTTTTGGTGTTTACAATTTATTGCTGAGGTGGACTTCTCTGGCAATAGGAAGTGCCACAGAGCAGAAAGGTGGCTTTATTTTTTTTTAAATCCCGTTCTTATTTGAATGCAAATCGATGACCAGGCGGTGCAATGACGTCGCGGCGCCTTTGGTACACCGTTAGTAGCAGGGTCCTGTCAACAATGGTTAATCGTGTGTGATAGGGGCAGTTCAGTATGAGCCTCGCCAGGCAAATGCCAGTCCAAGTAGACGGCCACAACTGGCTGCAGCATGCACGCAAACCCTAACCCTCGCCATGTATGTGGGCTATATATTGGATAAAGAAGTAAGCATGTACCCAGGACCCGTTAGACGACCAAGCATCAATTTATCCACACAGAACTTCGTTTCTCCGCCACAGTACTCGGAGTACGCGGGATATCATGTGCCTAATATGGAAAACCATCCCCAAACCTCGGTGTCTTGGGCCTCTCCGTATGGTCCACCAAGAGAGGACTGGAGTTCTTATGGGCCCGGGCCATCGAACACAGTGCCAGTTCAGATCAGTAACTCTACTCCAGCGCAGGTTTCTTACAGCTCGCCTGACTATAACCCCATGAACACCCCAGCTGCAGGAATCCTTCCTCCTTTAGACGCAATCTCAGGGGGGCAAACGTCGCCCAATAGTCAGAGGCGCAATCCCTATGAATGGATGAAGAAAACAGCACAGATCTCTGCTGCAGGTAAGAACTCTCCAACACTTCAAAAACCTTCTGGTTCCGTACAATTCGGGGCCCAGGTAAAGTAGGTGCATATTCAACGGTGGTGGGAACAAGGAGAGCTATATTCAGAAATACAGATATTAGTCGCTTGCAGTTATTATATTTAACTCAAGTATTAATGCAAGTGATAATGTTGGCTTCTAGAAAGGTATGTTGATATTATTCATGCTTGGCTTTCTGTAGATTGAAATCTGATGTTAAATGACGATAGTGATTAGTGTCCTGGGTACAGATCGTTCCATGTGGTCATTTTCACAAAGAATCCTTTGTCTTTTGTTTTGGGAAATGTTTATAGAAATGGGGTTCATCTCTCAACTACACTGAGCAATCTGCTGGGCCGGGTGTGAAGCGTTTGTGTCGATGCTCGGGCTCTGTTTTAGAATGTTACTGTTAGAATAGGGTTAGGTTCTCCATTGCGTTGATTGCAGGAAAGCCCAGTTTGAGTGTGCGTGCTAAGCCCTGTAGAAGGCTGCATCAGTCTGTATATTACAAAAAAGTCAGGATTTGGCAAAGTCTTACTTTTAATTACGAGGCCTGAGGCTTTTAGATTTTGTTTGCAAATCTCATTTTTATGCAATTGGCAAAATGTTTATGTTTTATTAACTTCAACTTTGCACTTTTTTGAAATCATTGCGATTACTCGGCTCTTTTTTTTGAGAACTATTGGAACTGAGGGAACTGTAGCCAAGCCAAACCTGAGCCCTTGCCTATTACAGGGCAAGAAATTGGGCCAGGCCCCGCAGTTCCATTTACGTCGATGGAATGGAAACGCTAAGGCCAGTGATTCCTATCCCCTAATGTGTTTTTTTTTAAAAAAAAAACACATGAAAGGTCGGCCAAGCCCTTCGTGTGTCCCGTCTTGCAATGTGGCTGCACGGAACACCTTCCAAATGCCTGACTCGCCAGACTCTGCGTGTGAAAGGAAACTGCTTTCCCAGACTTCGACTACCTCCGCATGGACTCTAATAACAACAGGACTATTGGAAGGAGCATGTCTGAGAGATTTGCTGGATCATTGCATGCGGAAGAGAAGCTGACCAGTAGTGTGTGGTGACTGCCTTTCTTTTGATGCCTGTTTGCATCAGAATGAACAGATTGGTGAAATGTTAGTTAAATAAGGAAATACGGGTGGTTCTGTTTTACAGCCTCAAGTATTAGCCATTTGAGATAAGAAATTGAATCATTTTTCATTTGGTGGCCAACCCATCTTTCAGCTTCTTAGGTATTTCTGGTTTACCGAATCACATTTGAAAGGGTTTGAAAATAAACGTTGTGATCTGGAGCCAGTTCAAAAAAATCATTGCTGAATGTTAATTAAATCCGCATTTGTTCGCTTGAGGCTTTCTAGTGCTTTCCTGGAACTGGCCAAATGATCGGATCTGGTCCCCACAATCGTAGGCCAATTTCCATTGCTTAAAATCCCTGGGACAACAAAACACTCGCGGATTTGAGACTTGCACAATGGTTAGAGGACCATTAACAACCACTCCACATATTTCCAAAAGCACATTAAAACTTACTGTTCAATTTGAATTAAAATCAAAGAAGTGTAGGAGGAACTCAGCAGGTCTGGCAGCATTTTATGGAGCGAGTAACGGATAGAATTACAAAGAAGTTATAGTGGATTCAAAATATTAAATTAAAAAAAATCTGCTGATGCTGTCAATCAGAAACAGGAAGAGAAATTGCTGAAAAACTCAGCAAGTCTGGCAGCATCTGTGGAGAGAAAGCAGAGTGCACTCAACAGATTCTGTCAGACTTGATGAGTTTTTCCAGAAATTTCCGTTGTTTGTTCCAAAATATGAAATTATTATTTTCTCCACCATGGCAGCCGGCGCTGAATTTCTACCGCATTTTCTGTTTTTTTGTTTCAGGTTTGAAGCATCCGCAGTATTTTGCTTTTATTTTTCCAATTTAAATAATCGGATTGGCAGCGGCGAGCTGTTAAGGTCGGAAAGTGAACTGGAAGGTGTTAGTCTCTGACTTGGTTTTGGAAGGGCCAGCCTGGACGCGGGAACCAATCCCCTGTAAGCGCCTATTGTAAGGTTACACAGAGGTTACACTGTGTGAACGAACCTAAGTCCGGCTTCGCAAGCTCCCAATATTAGTCCTACCTAGGGTGTTGCTTCCACCTTGTTCCTGTTGTCAGTGTTGTGTCAACACTCCCTTCAACCCAATAGATTTCTGGAGCTAAACAAATCTCTTCCCTATTATAATTTGCGTGAAGGTATTGTTTTTAAAGAAAAGTTTCCAGCAGGGGTAACAAAACCGGATTATTCTTTTTTTAAAAGCGACAGTATCATTGAATTGGGACAGTGGTCCCAGATTCCAGTGAGAGAATCCCATGCAAATTGCAGGAGGTGCGAATGTAACCAGGCGCCGGTCTCGGTTTGAATGCTAATTTGCCATCCTGTAAACTAGCTGTGAGGTCCCGTTTCTTCAGTCACCACATTGTTATTTGTCATATTCAGGCGGCATGCCCTTTCAACACTTTGCTAGCTTTGATATGCGCCCTGTTACGCTTCCTAACTCCTCATTATCTGGGAACATGGAGGCTTTATATTACCGGAAAGGGTGACGATTTTCACAATAAATAATGAATCTTGTCCTTGTAGCATTGTCTGGCTCGCAATGTCTCCCGAATTTTATTACCAAGGTGAATAATGCGAGTGCGGATGGCCGCGTTATAAACCGAGGTCATATTTACATAGGCTTCGGGTAACCTGTTGAATTTTAACCCTTGGCACACCCGCAAGACAGGTCAATTTTTGTTCAAATGCAAATATGTTCTATCTGTGGCCTGGGGGGGGGGGGGGGGGGGATATAAGTAAATTATAAATCAAACTCATTTCTGATTTGGAATAAGGAGGTTGGAATTGGAAGCTAGAAATGGTTTGAAGAATTCTCTTGAAATTGAATACATTTAACAGTTAGAATTGTGAGAGAAACATATTAAGACAATCTGAACTTAACAAGTGAACAAAATGTCAATAAGTACAATTCGAAGAATATCAGCTCATGCTGGAAATCCACAACACTTTGGTCAAGAACTGTAAGGGAAGTGATTGCAATCGTGTAGGAGAGAATAAGGGTTAACTTTTAAGTTGTCTATTCGAGTCTATGGTCCATTTTGAATGAGAGTGACGATCAACACCTTGGTCCCTTATAGAGATATTAAAACTGTTCATAATGAACTAGACCACACATAAATTGTGCATCAGCTAGAAGCCTGGACAGAACAGAGATTCAATAATAAATCACAGAATACGAAGTAACTGCAAAATGGTCTGAATAGAGCTGATATATTTAGAAATAAAAGCAATGAGTGTTATGTAGAAGAGGCAAGTTTTGGCCCATGAGACTCTCAAATCATCAGTTTGAGGAGCAATCATTCAAATACTGCACATCGGCTTATTTGGTCAAGATTCAATTTAAAATACGTTTCTTTTTAGAAAGAATCCTTAATATTTTTTGTGGATTTATTAAAAACGAGTAAATGAGAAGATATTCTAAGAAACAGTATTAAAGGTGATCGATACTCGTGTTAAATGCAATGGAACAGTTTATCCTGAAGTTGCAATTGAAATTTGAATACCAGCTCATATTCAGCAATTCTCTTTTAAAAAGTTTGGCTCCCTTGTACTATTGGGCCCGAGAGCCTGCAGACGCTTCGTTTTCGATGTTGTGTTTAAAAGATGCTTTTAAGATGAAAGTAAATGCCGCCAGTTGTTTATGTGAGGGAAATCAAACAGATTGTCCTGTGATCTGACTACTAGAAAGTCACCCTTTTGTAAAATTAACTTGTAGCTCTTTGTGTGGAGTGTGTTCGCTTTATCATATGAATACCGCGTTGTTAACATGTCCAAGGGGGTGTATGCACCACAGAGTGGTCTGGTCTCATCTTTCAAGTAGGGAAACGAGTTGCAAACATTTACAAGGATTAAAGAATCCGTTTGAGGGGACGTCGAGCTTCATTTCCATTTCTCGAAAGGATTTAAACTGAAATTCCAAGTACCACACATGACAGTTTAACCTATAAATTTTTGTGACATTGCTAAAGGTGGGCGCATTGCACAACGTAGATAGATCTAACATTTTTGTGACTTCACCCCACTGTCTTTTCTTTTCCAAAGATAAAATTCTTGCTGTATCTACGTTTTTTTCCCCGTAACTCGTGTTTGTGCTTTGAAACTCGCGGTTAGACTACCAGAAATCAGACGACTGGATGACATTGCATTGTAGTTGGGAGAGATTTGCAGAAAAGCTCTCCTGTGGAAATCGACACTTGGTTGAAGTGTTATTTTGTGCACTTAACTACATTTTGTTTTGAGAATGTACTTATCTGGGATGCGGGTCTGGTGGGAAGGTAAATATTTGTCGAAATGCAAACATACAAAGCTGAATTAGGATAGCTGTCTTGAGAAGTTCGTAAACTAGCCAAGAGAGATGAAATATTCACAACAGGAATGCATCCTTGTCACTTTGTGGTGCTCAAGAAATATAAATAGCAGTGTCAATTTAAATTTGATTCTGATCCGTTAGGAGGATTACAGGATATTCGTTTCATTTATTACATTAATTGCTACATTTATTACAGATATTGCTATACAACGTTTTAAAAATACAGTATTCTACGTTAGCATATTGCAACGTGTAACTTATTTTACTGGATAACATTAAGTTATTAAACGTAAGTTATTTCTTATTCGGCACAAAAACCGAATACTAAACATGCCAAAAAGTCCGAATTAATTTCGGGTATCTGGCCCCATCTCCGAGAATAATAAATACCACTGATGCGTGTAACAGATGACGAGTAAAGAATTAATGCAGAAATTTAAATCTAAAACAATAAGCTTAACTAGGGTTTGCTGGTCAAATAAAAGAGAAAGTCACTCTTTCAGATTCGGCTTTACTGGATTCGTCATAATGTTGCTTTAAATTCCACAATATCATTTTTCAGGTAAAACCCGGACAAAAGACAAGTACAGGGTAGTTTATACGGATCATCAGAGGCTTGAGCTGGAAAAGGAATTTCACTACAACAGGTACATTACTATCAAGAGAAAATCGGAACTGGCAACGATCCTAGGACTCTCAGAAAGACAGGTTCGTTAACAAAATCTTGTAGAGAAATCTGCATTGACGTAGGAAAATATTCGTAAATACAACACCCCTTTCTCCTGCCAGATTCTAATTGGGATCTGCGAAATAATTGCGCTCATTTTCAACATTGCCCTAAAGTCCCTACACACTCAAATCAAGAATTTCATATCATTGCCTCTTCCGTGCCTGAACTCCAGTCTGATATTTGGACACCCGTTGTGCATTTCCAGGTGTCATTTCTGAAAATCCAGTATTAAGTGCGTTTGTTTGAAAAGGAAATACTGTTTCTCAAAACTGCACAGAGACAAAGTTAAAAATCACACAACTCCAGGTTATAGTCCAACAGGTTTAATTGGAAGCACTAGCTTTCGGAGCGTCGCTCCATCATCAGGTGGTTGTGGACAATGTTGGATTTTCGTTTTATTTTTGTGCGAGTCCCTCAGAAAGCCTGCTGGTCAAATCTTTCTGCTAGTTTTATTCTTGTGACTAAATCACAATTAAATGAAAATCACTTCATTGCAATGAAGAAATATCCTTTCTGCTCAGTGGTGTGAGCTTATTCATAACTGTCAGTAAAAGATTACTTAATTCTTTATTTGGTATTATAAGGCTCATATAGGTCTCTTCAAACTTAAAAATCTCTCAACAATAGGCACCTTGAAACAGAAGCAAATGATGTAATTTACAAAAATCAGTAGAGGAAGGGGAGGGTGAAACGTGGCAGTGAGGAAATGATGGAGGTAAACAAAGAGATGAATTTTGTGATTATTTCTAAAAATGAGGAGGTTTGATTCTTTATTTGGTATTATAAGGCTCATATAGGTCTCTTCAAACTTAAAAATCTCTCAACAATAGGCACCTTGAAACAGAAGCAAATGATGTACTTTACGAAAATCAGTAGAGGAAGGGGAGGGTGAAACGTGGCAGTGGGGAAATTATGGAGGTAGATGGAAATGTGTTGCTGGAAAAGCGCAGCAGGTCAGGCAGCATCTAGGGAACAGGAGAATCGACGTTTCGGGCATTAGCCCTTCTTCAGGCTAATGCCCGAAACGTCGATTCTCCTGTTCCCTAGATGCTGCCTGACCTGCTGCGCTTTTCCAGCAACACATTTCCATCTCTGATCTCCAGCATCTGCAGACCTCAATTTCTCCTCAAATGATGGAGGTAAACAAAGAGGTGAATTTTGTGATTATTTCTAAAAATGAGGAGGTTTGATTTGAAGAGAAAATTTATATGTAGAGACACGATTATTAAATGAAAACAGAAAATGAACTGGGCCAACGAAAAACTATAGGAAGGTTAATGGCACCTAGGTTTTCCACCACAAACATTAATTCCTCCTTTCAAATGTTGACTGGCAATGTATATTTCCAGCATTTTCAATTTTCATTTCAGAGAATCAGCATTTACGTCTTTTCTCATTATCTGAAGGCTGCAGATCTGCAAGGTAACTATTCCAGCCCCCAAACTATAAAAAGTAAATTCTCATGTGAAGTGTTTTGAAACATTTCAAGATATGGTATGAGTGCAAAAGGACAGTGGAAACATATGACCAAACATAAGAATATACATGTTGGGAGCAGGAGTAAGCGATTTCACTAAATCAGTCTACTTCACCATTAATGGAGCCCTCTACTCCCAAAAGTTTGATGAGTGGTTAAACATTTTAATACTGCAATTCATAGTTGGTAAACAAGACAGTAAGAATAGAGAAACCAAGGGCAGTAAGTAGTTAGAATCACATCAGCCATAATGTGCTTGAATAGTGAACCTCTGTGGACAGACTGAATGCCCCTAACTTTCTAAAGTAAAATTTATTTCAAGTTATGACACTTGTTTCCCAATTATTGCCATATGCCTTACGGTTCTAATTCTGTTCTGATTTAGGTTAAAATCTGGTTCCAGAATCGAAGGGCCAAGGAACGGAAGATGACCAAGAAACAGTTAGCTCAATCTGATGGCTGTCTGGCTCCCCATGGTCCGGGTCCAGGGAGTCCTGTTGAGATGCCGGGGCAGATGCTGCTTGGGGGCCACATTTCTGGAGGCCCTCCTGTGGGGAATATGGCCCAAGTAACTGTCACACTCTAACCAGTGCACAACAGCAAGGACCTCAGAGCTTGTGAGGATGACCCAGCCATATACCAGGATTATGCACAGAGAGCACTCCATTTAAGAAAAAAAAGGCGCTTTACATTTTCAGAAGATGTGAATTTTATGGATATCAGGGAATGATTTGCAATTTATAAAGTCAATGTAATGACAAGCAGATGCTTGATATACAGATCAAACTTTGTCTTCAACATTAAAAGTTATTCAAAAGATTTTTTTTCAAGAATCTCGGTAACATTCCGGGCCATATCAAGTTGTTTCTTTAAATCATAAGTTTGGATACAAAATAGTAAAACCAATATACATTCAAAAAGCTTTTCAAAGACTTTCTAAATATTCAAGAGGGGAAAAAGTTACCTCTGAACATAAAGGGACAGCAAAGAGCATTGTGTCGCCTGTTGTATTATTAAAAGTGGAGTCGTATTCTGTAAACAATGCAGAACTGTATACTGGTACTCAGCTAAAATACACATGTTGTCTGGTGTGTGTTCAGCAAATTAATCTCTGGTCCCAGTTGCTGTGCTTCATGTTTTTTTTTAATTCTAGACATGTATTAACTTACAAGAATTAATTTTCTGGCATCTTAAGGTACAAATTGTTATCTAACTTGTTAATAAAAGGGTGTTTGGGATGCATTTCATTCTGCATGTGTAGTACCAAGGAACAAAATTACATGGGTTTGGGCAATTTGGAATTTTGCTAAGTTTTAAAGTGTGGGAGTTAAATCAATTAGTTAAGCTTAAATGTAAAATAATTTCTCACTGGTATGGATTATCTAACACAGAATTTTGAGCTTCTGGTTGGAACGTCACTCGTCAGTGCATCTATAATTTGGATCTCCTGCTGGCCAATGTTAAGGACTAGAGGACTCATTGGTGTAATTCTGCACACACTAGTTCCAAATTCAAAGAGTTGAGCTGAAATATGCTTCCATCGAACAGAAGCTTCAAAGTTTGGGGTGGGGAAGGAGGACATAAATGCACCAAAATATTGCATTGGGAAAGTGAATGGATCCATCAAAATAGTATGTCCTCATGGATTACTCAGAATCTGGTTCAGAAGTCTCAATAAAACAAAACTACTGAACAACTTTTGGTAACAAATTATTTCACAAGATAAAAACAGAACTAAAATGTTGCAGCAGTGTTAGCCTCTACTGCTTTACTGTCAGAAAATAAACAACATATTACTTATAATCAGACTGATAGCAACCATCTGCAACTGCAGGTATGTTCCAATCAGACAGCTTGCTGCTTACACAGCCTGACTAGAGCTTTCATTTCTACTACCCAGCAGAGAAATTAGTGGATTTTTGATTACAGGCAACCTGTCAGCTCCCTTCTCAACAATTACATTTTTTTAAAAACAGCATAAGTGATGGTGTCTGCATTCTCAAAGCGTCTGAGATCAGTGAAAACATACTTTAAAAGTGTCCACAGAGGACCTAAGTATCTGCAACCATTTCACATGCTTTTTCAAATACAAGAACTTACTATACACAGATTTAAAGTTGTAATGGAAATGCAATCTGCTTTACCACGTTCTCCTGTCAGTAAGTTTTAATCATTTCAGGTTAAACACAACTAGCATCATAGTAAGAGGCACATCTAAAGACTGTGGTGCAAGTGTAATTACCCTTCCTTCAGGCTTAGCTCCATGCTTGGGGAATGGTATCCCTCAAGCTCTACATGACCAGTTGAGAGATTCTGTGGTCTGTTGTGGATTATGGCTTATTACTAGAACCCTGTATTTAAGTTAAAAAAATCACCAATTTGATAAAGTTCAGAGGTCACATGTCTGGCAGAAGCATAACTTAGGGCCACATACATATTTTATCACCATATGTAGAGTTTTAAAAAAAATTTCTAAATATCTTATTAAATCAGAGGGTATATATTTCTTACATCGGAATGTGCACACTGTATTCGTTATTTTGCATGCTGAGGTTTCACCGTCCCGCCCAATGCCAGCCAACAGCAAAAATTAGAATAACAAAAGATAGCTAACATTTACTTCTGTTATTATCTATCAGCTCTTCTCCATGCTGTACTGAAGGTATTATCTGTCTGAGATATGGAGTTGGATTTTCAATCACTGGTGGGTTTGGGACACAGTCTGGGAGCAATTTACAAAATGCAGAGATTAGCCCTGGGACAGTCTCCAAATTTCATAGTGCTCTCTGGGAGAGGGAATGAGGAAACCCACTCACCTCAGATTAATTTCCCATTCATCTCTTATAAGAGTTGTAACAGGCTGAGGGCTCCAATCTTTAAGAAGATTTTGGAAAAATGAAAGTTTTGTGCACATTGATGCACAATTGTCAGATTCACATTGGGGTGGACAGTATTTCTTTATATATTGAAAATTATTGGAGGGCCTGGATTATGTGCCTATTGTCTCTGTTTTGCCCCTGTGCCTCAAGCAGAAGCTCCATTTGGAACCCAAGTAAATTATCAACCTGTAAATCCTTCAACATGTGCCAATGTTAGATCATAAGAGTGGGAGACATTTCTGGACAGTCATGTAATGGAAAGTAAGTTGGGACCCCTAGCATCACTGTCCACTAATGTGGAGAAAACAACAAGACCTCCTCATTGATATGTACCACACTATCATTTTGCCTTTGTGTATCCAGCCCTCTAATGAGGAGCAATCTAACTACTTTCTTGCATGCAGTGGCAGGCAGCTGCTACCCATGAAGGCTGTACGTGTTACAGCTAGCAGTGTGCAGGCAGCTGGTGCCTCCCTGAGACATGTGCATTTACTCTGGACCAATTAAGGTATATGTATTTCCATATCTTACATTACTTGATAATGGGATTTATGATTCATTTTCTGAATTTGTCATTACCTGGCCTGGCTGAGGAATCTAGAACATGGAATCTATTCTTAGGCTGATCATTTAGGACTGAAATGAAGATCATTTATTTCATTCAGAGTATTGCGGAGTTTTGGAATTCTCTACCCCAGAGAATGTCTGTGCTCCGTCCTTGAATATATTGAAGTCTGAGATAGAGGGGAGACTTAGGAAATTCCATAGTATGGTGAGCAGGTAGGAGAATGGAGTTGAAGCAAAATATTGGCTATGTTCATCATGAACATCTTGCTATTAATTGGATTAAGGATAAGTGAATCAAAAGTGTCCTTTTCTCATAGTTGTGGTTATCTATATGTGGAGCTGCGGGAAGTCAGAGATTTAGGCTGTTTCTGAATTTAGCTTTTCTGTCATTAACCGCTTTCACATTTCCTCCATCTGTGCAACTGGTAGCCCATATAGTAGATGGCCAAATGTATATCCAACTGGCTAGTGCTTAAAACGAGGACCTAAGCAGCAACAAACTTCATGCAATGGAATCTTTGGTATATTTTGTATTTTGCTCAAAACTTTGAAGAATAAGCATAGATTCTTTGAAGAATAAACATAGCAAAAGATTTTAAAAAACAAAGAAAATAAAAGCTAGTATAAAATAACAATATCAAGTATCACTATTCACTTTTCGATAAGTTCATATTGATCAGTTGAGGTTCCTTTAAAGAGATCAGGTTAGTTTGGCAGATTTAGTCTGTCAAAAGGCCTGTGTTAAGAATCGTTATGAATCATTTAATTAAATTCTAAATTAAACATCAGAAAAGTAGATTCACTCTTGCTTAACATGTTTCTCATCAAAGAGCAGGAATGGGAATATAAAAGTTAATCATCAACCTGGAAATCAGATGAATGAATGAGTGAATTGATACTGATCATCATTAAGGAAAGTAGGATCAAATATTCTGAGTTTTAAGTAAGGTACGAAGAGTTTAAATGTAACTGAAATTGCATCTTACAAATGCTATGCTAATGCCAAAGCTAAGCTGTACCTATCAGACTCCGGTGCTTGTCGAATGGTGAGAGTAAGATAAATTATAATATTTGCAACATTCTCTGCTCAGGTGAAATGAGTGCTACTACATAAACTCAAATTGTGTATTTCATATATCTGCAGAAGTAGGGCTGCTGACTGCTAGTGAAACCTGATAGAAAAGACTTGATGGGATAATTGGCTTTCTTAAACATTCAAAATGCAAAAATATCAGTGGACTGATAGGCCTTTTCTAGAGTTGCCAAATGTTTTCATAAAAATGTCAAGCATTGCAAAAATAAAAGCTTAAACCCCATCAAACCTGTACAAAATGATTGTTGTTGTAATGACTTTCTTTTAAATTTTAATGTTTCACCTCAGTAATATTCCAAACAATAAAAAGCTGAGGATGTGAGAGACTGTCTACTCCAGGCAGTCTTTCAACTAATTGAAAATACCAGACATCCAATACAGTACAATACAAAAAAAGGCTGTCAACATTATTGGCTATGCATATAGATAAGCATCATTTGTTGTAGTGGTCACAACAGGCTGGCATTTTCCTTCGAGATAGAATTGGTCAAATAATGAAATGTTAATTTATGCATTGTTGTGAAGAAAGAATCAACCCAAAATTGGAAAATACAACCAGAAACCTAGTTATAAATATCCTAATTATGATTCCAGTAACTGGAAGTGTATCAAAAGCACAAAAATGCCAAAAACCCACAGCAGACCAGGCAACATCTGCAGAGACAACATTTCTTACAATGATCATTCAGCAAAACCCAAATATTGCTTTAGCTTTCCAGCAGCTATCACTTTTCCTCTTCATGTATATCCATACATCTGTTATTTCCATAGTGCATTGTAAATGGTGGCTATTCCAGAGCACTTTCAGCCTCCAGCACATTGCAGAGTCAAAATGCTTCCAGATCAGAAAAACAGCCTTCATTCTTCACAAACTGCTTGAGGGATTAGTTGGTTTTCAAGGCTCAACAGAGAATTGAAACAAAGGAGGAGTCACTTCACAAGCAATTGGAGTCTTACAAGCCTTTTTATCAGGTGTGAATTGGAAACATCACAAGATATCTACATCACACAGGTTACTTTACCAAGCTAGAAATGAGAAAAAGAGGTCTCTGTCTCCCTCTCTATGGAATAGCTCTTCTCATATGATTCCGAAAACCAACGATAACAGAAGTTTCCATAATGTGGCTGAAAATGATTGTGCAGTTTTCCACGCAATATAAGATAAATTAATGTCGCGCCTTTCATGTCATAAAGATTTTCGAAAATGCTTCAACTAATTAATTACTTTTGAAATGCAGCCACCATTGGCAAATACAGCAAGCAATTTACATATTGTATTGCAAGGTCCCATGAACAGCAATAAAGCAATTAACCAATTATCCTATGCACTAATTAATAAGGCAATCAAAATATCATTAAATTATTAAACACAGTGCAATATATAAAATTCAAAACATTCTGTTTGGAACAATATTAATTTGTTTGTTTGGCTAACATACCTTTATATCCTGACTGAAAACAACAAATGCTGGAGATCACAGCAGTCAGACAGCATCCATGGAGAGAGAGCAAGCTAACGCTTCAAGTCTAGATGATTCTTCATCAAAGCTGAAGTAAAATGTGGAGGGGACAGCATTTATGCTACAGTTTGGGGAGGTGGGGGTAGTGGACGGAGGCTCACTGCCTTCATTCCTGATTTTGCTGCTCCTCGGATGCTGCCTGACCTGCTGTGCTTTTCCAGCACCACTCTAATCTAGACTCTGACTTCCAGCATTTGCAGTACCCACTTCTGCCTAGTGGATGTGGAGTGCCAATTGAAAAAAATGTTGATAGTTTAAGTAATTGGAATGAGAGAATGGCAGAACAATGTTTCTTACCTTTATATCCCTTCATTTCAGTTTTATTTTTTAGGAAATTATTGCAGCCATCAGTGTCCTGAAGACATGTGTCAGTTCTATGGGATATGGTTCTATAGGTAGGAGCCGCATCTGCTCCCAGGAGGACCAGTTACTACACCTCCTCCCATCCTGCCCCCTGTAAAAACGCCATCCCATTCTCCCAATTCCTTCGACTCCGCCGCATCTGCTCCCAGGAGGACCAGTTCCAAAAACGCACAACCCAGATGGCCTCCTTCTTCAAGGACCGCAATTTCTCCCCCGACGTGGTCGACGATGCCCTCCACCGCATCTCTTCCACTTCCCGCTCCTCCGCCCTTGAACCCCGCCCCTCCAACCGCCACCAGGACAGAACCCCACTAGTCCTC
>NC_057724.1:54130258-54162930 GCF_004010195.1 Chiloscyllium plagiosum
ACAGAACTTGGGGGAACAGGTATGTGACTGTGTAACACTGGGGTACAGTACTGGTGGGGACAGGTCTCGGTCAAATCCATCGCACGCAGTACCGCCTTCCTAACCTGCAATCTTCTTCCTGACCTCTCCGCCCCCACCCCAGTCTGACCTATCACCCTCACCTTGACCTCTTTCCACCTATCGCATTTCCGACGCCCCTCCCCCAAGTCCCTCCTCCCTACCTTTTATCTTAGCCTGCTGGACAAACTTTCCTCATTCCTGAAGAAGGGCTTATGCCCGAAACGTCGATTCTCCTGTTCCCTGGATGCTGCCTGACCTGCTGCGCTTTTCCAGCAACACATTTTCAGCTATGGTTCTATAGGTGCCAAGTATCCTTCAGTATCTCTTCCAAATAGGGGTTATTCATGCATGAGCCTTGAGAACAAGCAGACAATACAAACTTCAGGCATATCGTAGCCAAATATTCACTCAGTGCTCAAAAATGTGCACTGCTAATCTGATTACTGATAGAAATCAATGCAGCTAAAAGGTCTGCTGAATGCAAAATGCAGTAATTTTCACAAGTAGCTTCTCCTCCTATGTCAAATGAAACATTAGGTGCTTTCGTTTACTCATTTGTTTTTCTTTCCCGCAGTAATATGCAAACCTTGGCAATACTTAAATTGAAAAAGCTCCACATTGAAATATTCACAAATCTCTGGATCAATAGCCAGTGGAATGTACACTGAACTCTGCTTACCCTTTTCTTCTCTTTTGATCCTTCAGCAGGAAATGGTCAGACTTTAGTAACATGTGCCTGACTCCAACTACCACCTATTATGCACAATGACAAACAATTTTCTTTTTAAAAGAAGCAGAGATAAATCTTACCACCCATTGAACTATTTTATCATGCAAGATGAATATAGCTGATTTTTGGTTCAAACACCACTCTCCTGCATGCTTACCACACCGTGGAATTCCCCGAGACTACCTTACACCTCCAACTTCAACATATTCATTGATGGAGCATGGACAACTCGTGGAGGCAGAGAATTCCAAAGATTCACAACTCTCTGAATAAAACAATGTATCCTCATCTTAGTCCAAAGTAATCAACCTTTTATCCTGAGAATGTGCCTTTATGTTCCACAGCCAGGGACAATAAGTGCTCGTATCAACCTGCCAAACCCTTTCAGAATCTTGCATGCTTCAACAAGATCGTTTCATTCTTCAGAGAACATGTATCCAATTTACTTGGCCTCTCTATCATAGGGCAACTCACTCATCCCAGTAAATTTCATTTTATTATCTCAATAAAAGTACATAATCCCTTAAATATGGAGATCAGCACAGCACACAATTGGCTGGACTTTCCCAAAGGTGGGAAAGCAGGTGTGTGGATGCATAATGTAGAGTGCTGTGCAATGGACAGCAAACCCACTAGCGGTTCATTCAGATATGCTTTGTTAATCTTTCACAAATAGTGGGGGGGAGGTAGGGGGTAGAGATAGTGGGCCACCAAGTAGCTTATGATCCAATTGAAACAATTAAACAGAGAGGGCATAGATTCTAAATTATGTGCAAATGAAGCAAGGGTGACATGAATTTTTTTTACACACAGCAAGTAGTTCAGGTATAGAATGCACTGCCTGGGAATACAGTGGGGGAAGGTTCAAATGAGGCATTCAAGAGACTAATGGATGATTATTTGCATAGAATTAAAATCGGAATTAGATTTTATTGTCACGTGTACTCAAGTGTAGGAATACGTAAGTATAGTGGAAAGTATACAGAGTCACCATTCTCCGGTGCCATCTTGATTACAAATCTAGAATTTTATAAAACAAGAAACATTTTAAAAAGAGCCAAAAGGTTAGTCGTCAGAATCTTAGTCTAAAGTCTTATCTCCATAAAGTTGTTTGGAATGCTCAGTTACCGATGTAGGCACCCGGGCCTAGCTACAGTCAGGAGTGTAGGTCAGCCTGTGAATCTCCCATCGATCACTGGGAGGAGCCGCATTCTTATTGCTACTGATTATGCTGCCATTATGTCCGATCACCAGGAGGAAATTTAACACTGCTGAATTTCTGTGAATTCCCACTTAAAGGTCCCATCCTGCCATCACTCTGATTTACCAGTGCCTGATTTATACCCCCGCAGAACTGTCCCTGTTATTACCGGCCAGTGAAAATGGGGATTCCTTCCAAATCCACAGAGGTAACTGGAGGCACCGCCCCACAATGGCATTCCCTCCTGTATTCCACCCTACCCTGTGCCTTGTCCAAAATGCAGTCCCAGACCCTCATTTTCCTACCAGACACTAGTAAGGAGCCTGAACCACATGGAGGGTCTGAGATTATCACTCAACTCCTCTCTCTGCCCTCCAATTGCAGGTAGCAATTGAGCATGAGTAAGTCACTTGTGATAGTAAGATGGTGTACAGGCCATCTAACAGTAACAGTTTGGTTGGATGGAATACAAGGGAAGAAACAAAGCAAGCTTGTCAGATAAATAAAACAGTAATCACAAGATGAAATACAAGCATGTGTCAGATATTCAGTCCCTCAAGCTTGCCCTACCATTCAACAAAATCATGGCTGATCTGCCGCAAGCCTCAATTCTTTTCTCACAGCCCGCAACTTCCCAAAACTTCAAAAGTCTATCCAGCTGGTCTTTAAATACTTCCGGTGATCTAGCCTCCATAACTTTGTGGGGTGGAAAATTCCAGATGTTCAATATCCTGCAACAGAAGAAATTTTTCCACATCTGCTTTAGATGACTGATCTTTTATTCTGTAGTTATGTCTGCAAGTTCAAGCGTCCCCAACTAGTGGAAATATCTTAATAGCTACCCTTTCAAGATCCCTCAAAATCTTGTATGTTTCACTAAGATCACCCTCATTATTCTAACCTGTTCAGCTGTTCTTCATAAGTCTATCCTTTCATCCCAGGAATCAGCTCAGTGAATTGCTTTTGACCTGAGGTCAATGCCTATAGATCCATACTTAAATATGGTGACTAAAACAGTCAAACCCTCCAAGTCCAAATCAGTCTAGTCCAGTCCATCTCAGCCTAGTCCTTCCTACTCTAGCCTTTTCTAACCTAGTCCAGACCTCCCCACTCTAGATCAGTCCAATCCAGCCCACCCTAATCCTGTATATCCCATTCAGTCCAGTCTGGCCCAGCCTAACCCAATCTACCCCAGTCCAGCCCAGCCTAACCCAGTCCGGCCCAGCCTAACCCAGTCTACCCCAGCCCAACCCAGCCTAACCTAGTCCGGCCCAGTCAAAACCAATTTAGTCTGGACAACCCCTTTCCAGCCCAGTCTCTTCCCAGTCCACCTCACTCTTGCTCACCCTATTCTAGCCTCGTCCATCTTGGTACAACCCACTCGATTCAAGTGCAGCTCTATTTTGCCTAGTGTATCCCAGTTTAGCCCTCCCCATTCTAGCCAAGTCTATACCAATGCAGCCTACCCTAGCCCAGGATATCCTAGTTCAGCCCACCTTAGACTAGTGTATCCCAATGCAGCTCAGGATATCCCACTGTAACCCATCCTAGCCCAGTCTATACCAATGTAACCCACTCCAACCCATGGTATCCCACTGAAGCCCACCCTAGCTCAGTGTATACCAATGCAGTCTTCCCTAGCCCAGGATATCCCAGTGCAGCCTTCCCTGGCCCAGGCTATCCCAGTGCAGCCTTCCCTAGCCCAGGCTATCCCAGTGCAGCCTTCCCTAGCCTAGCATATTCCAGTGCAGCTTTCCCTAGCCAAGGATACCCCAGTGCAGCTCATCTTTGCCCAGTGTATACCAATGCAGCTTTCCCTAGTTTAGGATATACCAATGCAGCCTGTTATAGCCCAGGATATGCCATTGCAGCCTGCTTTAGCCCAGTCTATAACAATGCAGCCCACCCTAGCCCACTGGTACACCAAGGCAGCCCATCTTAGCCCACTGTATACCACTGCAGCCCACCCTAGCCCAGGATATCCTCCTGCAGCCCACCATATCCCAATGTAATGTATACCCTGATGAAAGACTCTTGCCCGAAACGTTGATTCTCCTGCTCCTCGGATGTTGCCTGACCTGCTGTGCTTTTCCAGCACCACTCTAATCCAGACTCTGATCTGCAGCCCTCACTTTCTCCTACCAATACAGCCTAGCCCACGTTGGCTGCTGCTGCTCCAGGCTAATCAGCACGTGGCCGTCAAGGCGGCAGGCGGTGCTTGTGACGTCAGCGGGGCCGGGACGTGCGCAGACGCGGGGACGGCCGTGCCCCTCAGGAGCAACATGGCCGACTTCGATACGATATATGAGCTGGACGAGGAGGACGAGCGGGTGGTGATAGATGAACATTTGATCCGATATACTCCGGACCCCGTGGTGGTGCGAGGGGCTGGCCATATAACTGTGTAAGTTGGGGTCTAGGAGGAGCAGGGTTAGAGAGAAAGAGTCTCCCCGAAGCTTGTCCTCTCCGCTGGGAGTGTTGCTCGGCGGCGGCCCCGCTCCGGCTCTCGGCCGCTGCTGACAACAGGCGGCTGTAACCAAGCAAAAGGACGCTGAAGTATTCCCAGGGAGCGCGGGGCTGGCGCACTGCTGGTCCTGCAGGGCATTATTATTGGCGTGACGTTGACCCCTTGCTTGGCTCTATTCTGCGTCTGTTTCTTTTTTTTGACCCGCAAAAACTGATCTGGTTTTGTAATCGTATTTTCAAGAATTAGTTACAGTGGTTACATTTGTAACAGCCGTTTTTAATGCTGTATTTGTAGGATCAGCATTCTGTCACATGTAAGTAACAGTGCGTCGTGAGATTTATATAATCGGAACGATTTGATTGTGAACTCATTCAAACAAGTCGAATTGTTGACTGTATTTAACTAGGCTGTATTTATGTCAGAATTAATGTGATTACTTGGATCCTAAAGACAGGAAACTTGTGATACCTTAAATTCGTTTCTATTTCTATTGATTAACTATACAGTGTGAGTTTCTGCGCTCCTAAATTTGACTGTAATTTCGAATTTGATTACTCCTCCTTTTGAAATTACTTTTGTGCTTTTAGTTCACAGCTGTGTTTTGGGGGCATTCTTGAATAACCTCGACGTTTATTGACAAGAAACAAAAGACCATGTAATCCGTCAACGTAAATATGTGTTTTTAAATGCAGTTTTTAAAAGTAGGTGTTCATTTTTGAAGTGATCTATAAAAAGATGTGGCTTGTAATTTTGGATAAACAGTTACACAACATATTAATACAGAAGAGGGATTTGCATGTGAATGCCCCATTGTGGTTGTTGAAAAGTGAGTTTTATAAGTACTACTGAGAAAGGTAGCTAAATTTATGGACTAGTAAACTGGAAGCCTGGACTATTTGATTAAATGACTTCAAATCCCAATGGGATGGCTGGAAAATTTAAATTCAATTACTGAAGTTAGGTTTGCAAAAAAAGGACTAATACCAGTAATAATCACAATTGTAAGATATCATGTGTACACAAATGTACTTTATGGAAGGAATTTTGCTATCTGTACCTGGTCTGACATATACATTACTCTGGACCCACAGCAGTGTGGGAGATTCTTGCCTAACACTGGCTAAAAGGGTCATGTAAGCCGTGCAGTTGTATTGAGGAAGCTGGCTCTCAACCTCATAAATTAAATCAATTAGAGGTAAGCGATATAATGATATCCATTTTCTGAGTGAAGTGATAAGTTGTAGGAATACCTTGCTGTTTTGTGGGTGGAGGGTATATTGGGAAATTGAGTAAACTCCAGTGTATTTACATTGATTTAAAATGAATGAAGAATTTCAGACTAAGGATGTGATTTTTCACAAACAGAAACAGAAAATGTAGCTAGCAATTCAAGTCTGGAAACATCTCCCTATATCATCAGTGACAATAGTGTATACTATATACAAGATTCATTGTAGCGATCGCCAAATGCTTTTCTTCATTGCCTTTGAAAACTATGTCTGCTTCCAACTAGAAGCATAATTTCATCAGATGGAATATCGCCTTCCAAATCAGTCTTTCTGACTTAAATAAATTGTAGTTCCTGTTTGTCACTGAGTCAAAAGCCTGAGGGTTGGTACCTAATAACTGTTGCATAAACCTAGAACATTTAGACATTGGCAGTTAAAGAAGGTGGCTCATACAAACTTCTATTTGGCAATTAGGGATGCAATTCTTGAGCATTTGATTGAATATCTTTTGACATTTAACATTTCAGATTGATCTTGTCTGTCTTTTGTGTAATACTGCCAGGTCTGCTGACTATAGCCATGCAGTTTTATTTCAAATTTTCCATTATCTGCAGTATTTTCACCACTGTTTTCATTCATCTTCGGTAGAAGCAGCTTCTGTCATGTACAGGAAAAGAAACATATACACATGAGGGATTTCACCAAAGATTGGCGCAGATAAGGTATGGCCCCACGATGAGCTATAAGTTCATAAAGTATAGGAGCATAAACAGGCCTTTCCAACCATCGAGTCAGCTTGGCAGGTCCATGAGATCATGGCTGGTCTACTAATCCACAATTCCACATTCTTGCTTCTTCCCTATAATTCTTGATTCCTTACTGATGTTAAAAAAAACTAAGCATATTCAAGATTTATATAAATCACAAATTCCACCAATTCACTGCCAATAGAAGAAATTCCTCCTCTTCCTGGTCTTAAGTGTGCATTCCCTTACTCTGAGACTATGCCACTTGGTCCTGAACTCTCTTCCAATGTAGTCTAATGTCAACACCTTGTCAAACACGTTCTGAAAATCCAAATCTATTACATCCACTGTTCCTTTTTCAACCTGGTTGTTACCTCAAAGCATTTAATTAAATTTATCAGGCCACATTTGTCCTTCATTAAGGCATGCTGACTTTGCTTGATCATATTATGTATTTCTAACTGTTGTGTTGTCACGTTCTGTACAACAGACTCTTGAAATTTTTCTCAATAACAGATGTTGGGTTAACTGGCATGTAGTTCCCCTTTTTTTGTCTCCTCTTTTTCTTTTAACATAAAGGTGGTGCTTTTGCAGTTTTCTATTCCTCTGGAATTTTTCCAGAATTTGAGGAATCCTGGAGGATTGCTAACAGTCCATCCACTATCTCTGTAGCTACTTCCTTTAATATCCTAGATCCATCCTGTCAGGACCAGGAGACTGGCCTTTAGCCCCATTAATTTCCTGAGCGTGTCTTCTCCAGTGATAGTTATTACATTTATTTCCTTTCTTCTTTTTTGCCTCCCAGTTATTCACTAACATTGGAAAGCTGGTAGTGTTTTCTACTATAAAAACAGACACAATCTGTTTATTCAGTCCCTCTGCAATTTCTTGGTTCCCCATTATTATTTCCCCAGCTTCATTCTCTAATGGGCCTATGATCACTTTGGCTCCCCTCTTTCTTTTTCAGATATTTGAAGAAAAGCTGTTACTGTCCATCTTGATATTACTTAAAGCTTGCCCTCAAAATGTTTTGTATCGGTTTTTAAAACTTTCCCAATTCCCTAGTTTACCAGTAATCTTTGCCACATTGTATGTTTCAATTTGATGCTATCTTCAACTTAGTTGAGTTACCCACTTTCTAGAATCCTTCTTTCTTTCTCACTATAATATACCTTTGCTGTGAGCCATGAGTTGTTTTTTAGAAATCTGCCATTGTTTCTCAACTTTTTTTGTTGCTGTAAACTCATTTACCAGTCTATTCCAACCAACTCTATACTCTTTTCTTTATAAGTCTAACCCATATTTATGTTTGGCAGATGTTTCCAACCTAAGCTCCTCACTCTCAAACTGATTGCTAAATCTTGCCATGTTTTGGTCACTGTTTTCTAGGGAATCTCTTCCATTCTGATATGGTTTATTAAACCTGCCTCACTGCACATCACAAAATCCAAAATAGCCTAATCTCTGACTGTTTCCACAACTTTTACACTCTGAATTGTTTCTCAGGGTTCCCTCTACTAACCTGACTCTCCCAATCTACATGAAGCTTGAAATTGCTACTGATTAATGTACAGACCTTCATTATCTCCTGATTTTGTGTCCATCCATATAGCTATTGTTAGGGGATGTATAGAATATTCTTATCGCTGTCTGTCTTATGTGCCTTTTGCCCTTACCTTCACCTATATGGATTCTGTGCCTTCTGATCAAAGATCATTTCTTTCTACTCTACTTGTACTATCCCACTACCCTTTTTTTCCTAGCTCTCAAAGTCAATAACCACAAATATTTGTATTGCAGCTTTGCTCTCCTTGTAACCATGTCTCTATAATGGTTGTAAGATCATATCCATTAACCTGTATTTAACCTGTTAATTCACTTTATTCCAAATATGTGAGGAGTTGGGAGGTCATGTTGCGGCTGTACAGGACATTGGTTAGACTACTGTTGGGATATTGCATGCAATTCTGACCTCCTTCCTGTCTGAAAGATGTTGTGAAACCTGAAAGGGTTCAGAAAAGATTGACAAGGATGTTGCCAAGGTTGGAGGATTTGAGCTATAAGGAGAGGCTGAACAGGCTGGGGCTGTTTTCTCCGGATCGTCGGAGGCTGAGGGGTGACCTTTACAGAAGTTTACAAAATTGAGGGGCATGGATAGGGTAAATAGGCAAAGTCTTTTCCCTGGGGTCGGGGAGTCCAGAACTAGAGAGCACAGGTTTATGGTGAGAGGGGAAAGATATAAAAGAGACCTAAGGGGCAACTTTTTCAGAGTGGTACGGGTATAGAATGAGCTGCCAGAGGAAGTGGTGGAGGCTGGTACAATTGGAACATTTAAGAGACATTTGGATGGGTATATGAATAGGAAGAGTTTGGAGGGATATGGGCCGGGTGCTGGCAGGTGGGACTAGACTGGGTTGGGACATCTGGCCGGCATGGACGGGTTGGACCGAAGGGTCTGTTTCCCACCCACACCCATTCCCCTACATTTACCCCTTCACCTAACACTACGGGCAATTTAGCATGGCCAATTCACCGAACCTGGGAGGAAACCGGAGCACCCGGGGGAAACCCACGCAAACAGAGAATGTGCAAACTCCACACAGACAGTTGCCCGAGGTGGGAATTGATCCCAGGTCTCTGGTGCTGTGAGGCAGCAGTGCTAACCACTGTGCTACCCATACCTATGACTCTCTATGTGCATTCAAGTTAAGAGCCATTAATTTGGTCTTTCATTACACCTCCAACCCCCCCCCGCCTGACTGTATTTACTGCTGTTTAGTGTCTGTATACTCTGTCCCTCCCTGTCCCAGTCTGGGTATCATTACACCAATAACTGCTCTGTAAAGATCTTGCTTTGTAATCCTAAATCGTTGATAACAACCTGGTTACAGGACATCAGTCAGCCAGTAAAGATACAAGAAGAGCTGCTTAATCGGAATAATTTAAGTGTGATGGAGATATACTCTCATCAGTTGTTGCTCTTATGATGTAGAAATCATCGTTGTACGCTTGCCAAAGGAGAAAATAACCGTGGAAGTACCTTATGGAATAGTGCTGCTGTAGATGACAATTGGCTTAATTTGTCTATTAATGTTCACCTTTCCTCCATGTGTTACAGTGTGAATTGGAATGTTTTTTACATTAGATTCTAATGAAGGGTATGGCATCCATGGTGGACTTTAAGGGATGTGTTATAGATGTTTATGCTCTTCTTAAAAAGACTGGCTTCTTTTGCGGGAAAAATTATTTTCTGCTGGTTTAACATTCTACAGATAGTGTTTAAAATGCAAATATGCAAACTTCTCCCAAGTGTTCCTGTTCACACATGTGTTTCAATCTATGTTGAAAAATGTCCATGCCTTATACCGCTAGTATTTAGAGTCTGTATGTATACCACATGGTGTAGTACTGAGTCATTGAATGCACCACCTGATGGGAAATTGAACCACAGATCAGTAATTTCCCAAATTCAATTCTTGACTTGTCCCATTAGGTGATTACCTGTATAGATCGAGGTGCTACAAACGGCATCCGATCTCCTGTATTTTTTTTAAGAGTCAGTGCCCAAAACTGAGGAGACTCTGAATCTCCTGGTAATTTTTTTTCTCTTTTTCAGTGCAGCACCCTAAACTGGCGAGATTCTAAATCTCCTGGTTTTTTTTCCCCCCTGACCCTTACCCTGACACTACCCCCTAACTGCGGTACCGCTTATATTTTCCCCATCACCCATGTGGTGTGTGTTGAGGTGTGAGACACAGTGAAAGGCAACAGGTGTACAAATCTTTACTCAATTTCCACCACCAGGAAGAAAGGAGACACCCGGATGGGCAATGCTGTGTGATCAAAAAAGTGAAAGGAAGGGTAGGGGTTAAATCAAAATAGAGTTGGAGGGGGAGATAAAGTACTCCACTCCCTACGGTGCCCACTTCTCCCTGAACAGCTCAAGGGCCGATCTCCGTATTAGGGAAAAGGAAGATGCACCAAGCATTTCAAATTCTAATTGCTGTCTCGTGACCCTGTTGAGTATGTGTTGAGATTAGGTGAAGGTATATAAATTTTCATGTGAGATGCTTGTCTAGCTCCTTATGCCAAAGATGTTGATCTGACAGGTGAAAATGTTGGGTGTACATTTTTTTTAATATGTAGAAGCAAAGTTGACAGTATATACTGTGAGGGCAGTAAGATGGAAGACCATTCATTTATATGTATTACTTATATGATGTCTGGAAAGTGGCTGATTTAACATTGCCAATCTAACAAATTGTGAGTAATCCTTTTGGGTCATGCATTATTCTCACTCTGCTTAGGAAGTCATCCCAGGCAGTGCCTGTAGTGACTTGATAATGTACAGACAAAGTAACTATGGTACCCACAAGTTCATTGATAATTATACAGTAAGTTATAATCTGGAACGTATTGGCAGCAAGGATATTGGAAAGAGATTAAATCACAATTATCAAAATAGATTTGGAAAAGTCTTAAAGGACACCTTTGCGGTATTGGGAAAGGGAATGAGACATTTCACCAATATAAACTGTAATTCTATAAGTTTTAAGATGGGTGTAGTTCTCAGATAACGGGCGATTTGATTGTAATATTGCTGAGGAATTGAGGAACGGTATTTTTGAGAACGCTTATCTCTGTTCACAACAGCGCAGTTCCAGCACTTTGGTCTGCGCGAACGCCAATGTTGGCTCCGGTCTTCATGCCATTCTGCGCATGCGCTAATGTCAGCTGCAGTCAGCAGCTTCTGTGAGAGATACGTTTAGCAGCTTCCAGTGAAAGATACACTACTTCTAGATTATCCCTGTTTTTGATTTTAAAAAATGGAGGTGCATAGTGACAAGAATGTTAGTAAGAAGCACCCTGGTGATAAAATTGCACATGTGAACGCAAGAGCAAGGCCACACTGGAAGAGAAGCTAGATATTATAAAGCCTTTTGAGCTTAAGGAGAGAATTTATGAATTCTCTCCTTAAGCTCACTTAACAGGAATGAGAGATTCTACCTTGCACACCATGATGACCCCTCTGTCCCTCCATTAACAATATTTTTTTAAATGTACTGTTAAATTTACTTTTTGTTTCATTGAGAAATATGATTTTATACCTTCATTCAGACTGTGTTATACTTTTGTGTTAGACTTTTAAGGGGTTTTTTTTTTAGCAATAGTGAGTGATAATTTTTGTTGCTGCTCTGCCCCCATAACCCACTTTTCCCATAGGCCCCATTATTTATGTTGTGATTTTTCTATTAAATAAAGTTTGCTGGAATACAACTATGGTGTTATAGAGCTACCTGCAGTTATAGATAAGGAGAAGACTAGACCTTGAGTGAAAGTGCTAAGTTGGTGGAGGCTAACTACAACAGTGTTAGGGAAGACCTGGAGAAATTAGGTTGGGGTGGCTGTTTGAAGGTAAATCCACATTTGACATGTGGGAATTTTCTAAAGGCTAGTTGACCAGAGTTCAGGACCAGCCTCTTCCTGTGAGGCGAAAGAAAGATCAGAATGGCAAGATTCAGGAACCTTGGGTGATGAGTGATATTGAAAAATTAGTGAAAAAGAAAGCATATGTACCGTTTAGGAACCAGAAATCAAGGCCCTTGAGTATATAAAAAAAAAGCTTTGAAGTTAGGAAGGCTAGAAGGTACCATGAAATATCTTTGGAAAGTAGGATTTAAGAATAATTGCAAGGTATTTTGTACAAACTATAAGGAACAAGCGAGTAGCTAGGGAAAGGGTAGGTCCATTAGAGGACAAAGGAGGGAATTTATGCAGATAGCCAGAGGAAGTGAGTGAGATCCTTTTTTAATAAGTACTTTGCATCAGTCTTCACCAAGGGGAAGGACACGGATGATGGTAAGATTAGGGAGGACACATGTTGACATTCAAAGTTTGTGCGAAGATTTGTAGCTCGGATGCTCGTTGTTGTGGTTCTGTTCACCGAAAAAAAAACTTCCAGCTCGGCGAACAGAGCCACAACAATGTTGACATTCTGGAGCATCCTGATACTAAGAAGCAGGATGTGTTGGTTGTCTTGAAAAACATTTTAAGGTAGATAGATCCCATTAGGTCCTGGTACCTATCTCAGGATACTGAAGAAGACAAGGAAGTAAATTGCTTTTTATTATCTTTTAGCTGCAAGTGAAGACTGGAGAATAACCAGTGTTGTTCCTTTGTTTAAGAAGAGCAACAGGGATAATCCAGGAAATCATATGGTAGTGAGTCTTGCATCAGTGGTACAGAAATTTCGTGGAGCGATTCTTCAGGACAGGCTTTACTCACATTTCGAGAAGCATGGTCTTCTTAGGGATAGTCAGCATTACTTAGTGCGGAGGATGCCTTGTCTCTCACACCTGATTAATTCTCAGAAAACTCAGTGAAGATGATTGAGGTTCGGGTAGTGGATGTTGTCCACGTGGGGATAAGGTCCTCCTGGTAGACTAGTCCAGAAGATTAAGTCAGATGGGGTCCATGCTGAGTTGACATGTTCGGTAAAAGCTTGGTCATAGAAGACAGAGTGATACAAAGTGATGAGAGCCATAAATAGAGTGGATAGCCAGAGTCTTTTTCTTTTCCCATGGTGGAAATGTTGATCATGAGGGGGCATAATTTTAAGGTGATTGGAGGAAGGTCTAGGAGAGATGTCAGAAGTAGGTGCTTTTACACCGAGAATGGTGGGTGCATGGAATGCAGTGCCAGCAGTGGTTGTAGAGTCAGATGCATTAGGGATATTTAAGCGACTATTGGATACACACATGGAATGATAGTACAATGAAGGGTATGTAGGTTGATCTGATCTTACACTAGGATAAAAGGGCTGAACATTGAGGGCTGAAGGTCCTATACTGTGCTGTACTATTCTATATGAGGTGTTCCAGGGTTTGAAGGAGATAGGAAGCACTGTCAGAGCTGGACTAGGTGACACAGATGGGAGGGTTGTGGGGACTGAAGGGGGTTATGGAGTTAGGGATTTTAAAGAGAAACACTGGAAAGAGGGACAGGTATTGGCCATTTGGCCACATGAGCCTGCCACATCATTCAATATGATTGCAACTGATTATCTAATTCAGTACACTGCTCCTGCATTCACCCCATACTCTGATGTTGCATTGACTGGTGGAATGTAGTGATACAGAGGGCTGTAGAAATTTTGAGGAGGTTTTACCGAGATGGTGACAGCTATGGAGGCTGGAACAGGTGACAGATATAGGGAGGATTTTAAGAATGGGAAAACATTATACAGAAACAGATATGCAGGGATGTGACGTGGTTGGCACAGGGAGGACTATAGCAGCTCATGTTGGTTATGGAAATAATGTAGTCATGTTTGGAGGTGGTTCAAGGTGGAAAAGTTTGTCATGACTGAAGGAGATTATATGCTTAGAGAGAGTTTGCAGAGATTGAATGTGTTTTAGAGACAGGAGGAGTTCATAGTCATTATTTGGATTGTAGAGACTAAATTATGTGATAGGGAAGGTATCTCTGGATGGTGTCCAGAGACCAGGAGGATTCTAATATCTGGAGGCGGTAGCTCAGGTAGGGAGTTTTCTTTTGCTGTTGTGATAGAGGAAGGTTACATAGATAGTGAGGGTAGCAGGAGTTTGATGTAGTTACAAAGGTAGGAAGATTTTTCAGATCTGGAACGGATCCTACCTAAAAAACGCTCAAGAGAAAGAAGGGAGTAGTTTTTGGAGGTGTACTTTTCTGACTGCAGGTCTGTGACCAGTGGTGTTCCAAAAGAATCACTGCTGGGACCTCTAATATATAAGTTTGCAGATGACATGGAAATTGATAACCTCCTCATGTCCACAACTTCAGCAAAGGTTACAGACAAAGTAGACCAGTTGGAAATTTGAGCAGAGAAGTGACAGATGGAGTTTAATCCATATAAGTGAGGTGACACGTTTTTGGATGGTCAACTGTAAATGGCAAGACCTTTGGGAGCATTGATATACAGAGGGAACAGTGGGTGCAGGTCCATAGCTCCCTGAAGGTGATGGTCATACGATGGACGGACAGGTTTCCTGTGTTGTAAGATTTTATAGTTTGATGCAGATCCTCTCCGTAGAAGGACATTTTATTTATGGTTTTAAGACAAAATACTGAGCATGTGCAATAAATTCACACTGGCAATTCAGAGTAAACACAACATAAATTCATGTGTAGAAATTACAGCATGGATCTAGGTCAGCTGTTTCATCAGTGTCTGTTGATATTTCCATCCCATGTGAGCAATGATTTATCAACGATGAGCAATAAGAAATTGTCCAACGTTAGCGCTTTAAGAGAGAGGTTGTGAATCTTGAAAGGGTTCAGAAAAGATTGAGGATGTTGCCAGGGTTAGAGGATTTGAGCTATATGAAGAGGCTGAATAGGCTGGGGCTACTTTCCCTAGAGCATTGGAGGCTGAGGGGGTCACCTTTTTATAGACTTTTATAAAATCATGAGGGGCATAATTAAAGTAAAAAGCTGAAGTCTTTTCCCAGGGTAGGGGAATCCAAAGGGCATAGGTTTAAGGTGAGAAGGAAGAGATTCAAAAGGTGCCTAAGTGCAACATTTTCCTGTAGTGGGTGGTGGTATATGGAATGAGCTGCCAGAGGAAGTTCTGGTGGCTGGTAGTTTTATAACCTATTTAAAAGCTATCTGGATGGGTCTATGAATAAGAAAAGTTTAAAGGAATACGGGCCACATGCTGGCAAATGAGACTAGATTGATTGATTGATTTTAGGATATCTGGTCGGCATGGATGAGTTGGATTCAGGGTCTGTTATCCATGCTGTACAGCTCTGACTGTATGACTCTCAATGACCATTACAGCAGAAGAGCATGAGAGTTTAAGGTTTTTAGAATTATGAAGATCTTAATATTGTGAAGAAGGACAAGTATTTCCTTTGGTTTGGTGGTGAATAATTATGGTCAATCCATTTAAAATTTATTGCTGATAATAAGGGGAGTAGTTAGAATGTTTCATGCAAAGAGTTGTCAAAGCAGCAAACGCTTTATCAAAGGCACTGGTTGAGGGATGCAACAAAAGAAAGGTGAATGAATTGTTAACCCTAGCAAAGGATGACCAAGCTGTAGGGAATGCACAGAGCAATGGGATTATTCTTTGAATGCTCCAATAAAGAGCACGTACAGATGTGATTTGGGTGAATTAATCTGTTATCGTGCTTTTACAAGAAACATTTACCCAATGAGCGAACAAGATTTTCCCAATTTATAAATTTTATTGAAAAGATAGCTGAAGCATCCTTAGTGGATGAATACACAAACCTGCAAATGCATGAAAATACTGATTGGAGAGGAAACTGCTTAATTCAAAAACAAAATTGGAAAGAAGCAATTATAGAGCCAATTTAAAAGTAATACATGGAGGGGATAGTACACACTTGATTAACACTTTGTGCACAATTGAAAATAGTATCTTGCTGTAGAGGATGAATGAATCACTGTAATCTGTCCTGACATTTTAGCTGTACTGCTTTGATTTTTGTCTGGCAAAATGCCTTTCCACACTCAAAGCATTAATTTGTCTGATTTCCCAACAGCTTCTGATTCAGTCTGCTGTGTTTCCAGCACTTTTTGATTCAAATGCTGAGCATCCTGAGATGTGCGGAAGGGAAATTAGTTGAGTTTTGCTGTAATGCTCTCCGATTCGGGATACTGATTGAAGAGCGATATTGATATAATCATGGAAGTAATGTCATAGAATCATAGAATCCCAGTAGTGTGGAAACAGGCCATTTGGCTCAAGTGCAGCCCAACTGTCTGAAGAGCATCCTACTCAGACCCAACGCCTTACCCTGTCCCTGTAACCCTGCATTTCCCATGGATAATCCGTCTAACCTATGTATTCCTGGTCATTAGGTAATTTTGGCATGGCCAATCCACCTAACCTGCATTGTAGGAGGAAACAACTGGAGCACCTGGGGGAAATCCATGCAGACACTGGGAGAATGTGGAGTTTGCGTAGTTGCCCAAGGGCGGAATCAAACCTAGGTCCCTGGTGCTATGAGACAGCAGTGCTAACCGTTGAGCCATGCTGCCACCCTCATTTGATGAAAGAGAATATGGCCTGAGGATAAAATAAAATGGAGAATTTTTTGTGATAATGCATGTAAATTGAATTTTGTTTCCAGAGGTCATAAAAACATAATCCTCTGATTTGACAAGCTTTTATCATGTAATTACTTGTGCTACAGTATCAACCTTCCATGAGCTGCACAATCAATTTGTACTTGCCAGAATTGCTATTGATGGTGTCCATGTGGAGATCAATGTGGGTGTCTTTGACTCCTTCAATTAGTTACAACATTAAATTGCTAGTTGATAAGGTAGTTAGATGGTTAGATTGAATGTTGCTTTCCCATCGAGAAACAGCCTATTGGATAGACAAAGTAACTTGTTTGGCATGTATAGTTTCTAATAACTTTGATGATTTATACTTGGTTTTGTGTTACTATTGGCAAGAAAAATGTTCTGCAATACATTGTAATCTGTGAAATCTAGTAGGCAGATTCTAATTCTTACATTTTTCTTCATTGGGTAGCAGAAAATTGGAAAGTACAATTCTGCTTTCAGAACTATAAGTCAGCTAGTGCCTATTTTTCAGAATCTAACAGGGCACCATTGAAATAATGCTTAAAGCAGAAGGAGGAGCAAGTATCACTGCATTTCAATGCTTTCAGATCTGTAAGATACCTACCAGTAGCTTCAATTGGCAGCAGTATTATATCTTTGCTGCAAGTTAATCTTAAAATGGCACAGAGTAAATGTTAATACTAGGTCATCACTAAAACCTTTTGAAGCTCACATCAATTTCCTTTTCCAGTGCCAGTTAGCAGTGTTTATTTTAACTAATAGTGGTTGGGCAACAAATAAATTTTAAGTTTTTGTGGTACAGTATGTAGTTTCTCTAAATTTGCTGCATGTATTTTGTAACAGTGCATGTGGCTCTTTGTTTTAAGTGTCCAAACCTTCATTTGGAAAACACATTTTTCTGAACTATTTAAGGACGACAAGTACTTGTATATTTTCACATCTTTCTTCTCCTCCCCCACCCCCGATCCCTCCCTCCCATCAATTGTATGTGTGAAAACAATACATTGTAAGTGATTTTAAGTAATATGATATGTGCAGTACTATTATTGGCAATGTGGTGATAAAGTGAATGCGTACGCCTCTCATCAGAAGTCTATAGCTGGCAGGAGTTTAAACATTTCAGCGACTGATGGCGATTGTAACAATGGCAGGAGTAATCGTTTGTGATGATGGAAGGAATATGGAGCTAGAAGCTGAGACAAGGGTCGCACAGAATATGGAGAATTCCAAAGTTGAGACCAGTTGGTTTCATTTTGGACAGTGATCGTGGTAACGGTTTGAGTTGGTGATTAGGGAATGAAGGTTTTTGGGAAGACTGACTTTAATCTTGCCAATTTATAATTGAAGGAAATGTCCAGTCTTTCATGGCCAGATGTTAGATAAGCATTGTGATCAATTGGAGTCAGTAGAGAGAGAGCTAGGTGGCATCAGTGAAATTCAGGATCTGTTTTCCAATGATGTAGTTTGAGGTGCAACAGGGAAAGAAATGTTAGGAGTAGCAAGCGTACCTCCATCAAGGAGCGGCGCTCCAAAAGCTCACCAGTGTGTTTCCAATTAAACCTGTTGGACTATAACCTGGTGTTGTGATTTTTAACTCCATCAAACAAGTTGGCTTTTAGCTATTCATTAGGTAACTGACCAGTGAAATATGGAAGCTTTACTAAGCTTGGCTTGTTTTAATTCCATTCCTTAAAAAGGGAAACAAATACATTGCACACCCTGGCTTTCTGCAAGCTTTTGAAAGCTTGAGAATGTAATTGCAAGGATAGATGACAATTTTGATAATTGCTTATCTTTAATAGGTTATTTTTAAAACTATGTACTTTTTTTTTGTGTTCAAATCTAGTGAAACTTTGGATTATAAAATTTTATTTCTATTTACCAGTACTACCTGTAACTTGATATGTTACTGAACTTTCTATTTATAGTAAACAGTGAGTTATGATCCTTACAAATATTTTGTATTTGTGTGCACTCCATTCTGAGATGGAAAGAATTTTATTTAAGTGAGTCAGGAAATACTTTCATCTCTCTCATTTTTCTGTGTAATATGAAATCTTCCTGCAGAATCAAACACATTTGTCAGCTTTGATTTCTTGTACTTGAAACGTCTTGGAATTGTTTTGACATACTTTCATAGAATTGCCATTTTGTTGACATTGCAGTAAACCAAGTATTCTCAGTCTGGAGCAGCTAATGCTCCTTTTTAGCGAAACGTTCTAAATTAAAATGCTGGCTTGAAATTATTATCCCTGAAAATGTTGTTGTATTTAAATTGACCAAGGTGCTATTTAGTATGTTCGCTTGCTTCTTGGTGTTCAACCTGCCATTTTGAAACCAGTGCCATTATTTGGTGTCACGCTAAATTGGTCAGGATGAAGGAGCAGCGCTTCGAAAGCTTGTGATTTTTAAATAAACCTGTTGGACTATAACCCGGTGACGTGTGACTTCTGACTTTGTCCACCCCAGTCTAACACCAGCACCTCCACATGATGGGCTAATGGTGTTTATGTTGGAATGAACCTGAACAGCATCTTTGGATCTTCCGTGGTAAATCTTCAATCATTTTGGCAATTCCTAGGTTTTGAGGAAAAATTCTATTCAACAATTAAAATGTGGCTTTGGCTTTTGTTTTTTAAAAAAAATGTATAATTGTGAACCCTTGAATGGTACTTGCGCAGTAACTTTTGCCATAAAATCACTCTCTTCTTGAATAACAAGCATTTACAGATTTTTGTTTTGTTGTTTCTTGTTAAGGTTTGGCCTCAGCAACAAATTTGATCCAGAATTTCCCTCTGTGCTTACAGGGAAGGTGAGTAGTTATTGAAAACTGATTTTTGCTTTCCCTGTTTTTGATGTCCTGCTTGATCTATTTTCCTTTGCTTTCATTGGGCCTATCCTGTTGAACAGCTTAAATTAACACCTGAGGCTTTTCAGAAAATACTTCAGAAAGTTCAGGTGACAGCATGAAGTATATTACGTCGTGGCTAATTATTTACTGACCCAGTACGTATTATTAAGAACGTCTAAGGGGTAAATTTGTACATCTTATTTGGTAACAACTACTGAACTAAGATCATGGAGATTTGTTGGCCTTTAGTCCCTTCATGTGTAGTAGCCCCTTAGTTACTCTCTTTCAAATATGAAATTTGTCTTCTGCTATTGTTCAATGCCTCTGCCATATCTTCATTCTTCATTATAATTGCATTTGCCTCTGCTTCTAAGAGACCAACAGTTACTTCAGCTTCTAAAACATAGAACGTAGAAAAGTTCAGCATAGTACAAGCCCTTTGGTCTTTGATGTTGTACTGGCCTTTTATCCTAATCTAAGATCAAACTAACTTGCATACCCTTCATTGTACTATCTTCCATGTGCATATCCATGAGTCACTTAAATGTCCCTAATGTATCTGACTCTACTGACTCTGCTGGCAGTGCATTCCACGCACCCACCACTCTGTCTAAAGAACATACCTCTGATGTCTCCCCTAAACCTTTCACCAAACACCTTTAAAATTAAGCCCCCTCATGATAGCCATTTATGCCCTGGGCTAAAGTCTCTGGCTATCCATTCTAACTATGCCTCTCATCATCTTTTACGCCTCTATCAAGTTACCTCTCATCCTCCTTCACTCCAATGAGAAAAGCTCTAGGTCCTTCAACCTTACTTTGTAAAACATGCCCTCAGTCCAGGCAGCATCCTGGTAAATCTTCTCTGCACCCTCTCTCTTAAAGCTTCCACATCCTTCCTATAATAAGGCAACCAGAACTGAACGCAATATTCCAACTGTGGTCTAACCAGGGCTTTATAGAGCTGCAGCATAACCTCCCTTCTTTTTAAGTGTATTTGCAAAAATTCTTACAATGACTTTCATTTTCCTGATTTATATGCTCTTGTGCTAATTTTACCCTTTTATTTTATTCAACATTTTGGTTGCTCTTAGCTTCATCCTAAAACTCCTAATCCTCAACCTGCTGCTATTCATAGTAATGTTTTGTAAGCTTATTTTAATTTAATAGTTGTGGTCTCACATAGCACAGAAACAGACCCTTCAGTCCAACTAGTTCATGCTGACCATAATCCCAACCTAAATTAGTCCCATCTGTCTGTACTTGGCCCATATCTGCCCAAACATTTCTTATTCGTGTTCTTACCCAAATGTGAGGTTGTAAAGTTGTTCACTGAGATGGTAGATTTGTTCTCAGACATTCCGTCACCATGCCAGGTAACATCATTGGTTGATGTATGGCAGGGTGGCTAGAGTCTTTGGGCATATTGTGTCGTCTTGTCTAGGTCTGTTGCGCAGGAATCCATGGACTGTGCTTATCTAATACCCATTGTTCCTGCATATGTCCTGATGCAGCTCTGTTACCAGAAACTCAACTACAGGAGCAATCATCCCAACACCCACAGAGCTGCAAGAGGACATTTTTTTTAAAACTAGCCGCAACACTGCAGCAGCCAGGAGCTACAGGAAGTCGAGAAAAAACACCTATACATTGTATTCAGGAACAATGAGTACCTGATGAGCACAGTCTGCTGATTCCTGCCCAACAGACCTAGACAAGAAGACACAATACGCCCAGAGACATTAGCCACTCTGCCATACATCAAATAAATCTCTGAGATGACGACCAGACTACTCCGGCCCCATGGCATTAAGGTAGCCCACAATCCTACCATCACACTGCAACAGGTCCTGATGAATTTAAAGGGCCCCATACCAACAATGCGCAAAATGAACATCTATAGAAAATACCCTGTAAAGACTGCAACAAACATTATGTTGGACAAATGGGCAGGAAACTAGCCACCACGACACATGAGCATCAACTAGCCACCAAAAGACCTGACCAAATGTCACTAATATCCATACACACAGACGAAGAGGGATACCAGTTCGACTGGGACAATGCATCCAATCCTTGGACAGGCTAAACAAAGACATGCATAGGAATTCCGAGAGATCTGGCATTCAGACCGAAACTCCATTAACACAGATTTGGACCCCATTTATCAACCCCTCAAACATACCCAGAAATGATATCACCTACCATAATAAATAGATACAGATAAATGGCAGAAGTGGGTACTGCAGATGCTGGAGATTAGAGTAGTGCTGGAAAAGCTGGAAAATTTATCTCCACCCCCTGAGGCTCCCAGCCTCATCCCTGATGAAAGGCTTTTGCCCAAAACGTCCGTTTTCCTGCTCCTCGGATGCTGCCTGACCTGTGCTTTTCCAGCACCACACTAATCTTGACAATACAGATAAATAGCAAGTGGGGCAGAAAACTGACACCACCAGAGGCTCACTGATGATGATACTGAGCATAGTGACAAAACCTCTGAGAACAAATCTACCAACTTCAGTGCATTTGCATTCATCCTTAACGAAGGAAACCAAAACTGCACACAATATTTGAGATGTGGTTTTGCCAACACCTTGGATAATTGAAGCATAATATCAATCCCAAAGAATAGTCATATCTGACTCAAAACATTACTTTTGTTTCTCTCTCCACAGATGATGGTGCCAGAGCTGCATTTCTCCAGCCTTTTCTGTTTTTAATTGTTTTTATGTAATAAATACTTGTAATAATTAGCATCTCATTAGCCTTCTGGATTGAATGCTGGATCTGCATACTAATATTTTGAGATTTGTGCACTAGAGCACCTAAATCCCTCTGCACCTCAGAAGTCAACAGTTGCTCTCAAATAAGTAATGCTGTCCTCATTTATTCTTCCTGACTAGGTGAACAATTTCATGTTTTCCAGCATTCTAGTCTATCTGCCAATTTTAACCCACCCTCGCAACCTTTCTTTGATTTGTTGTATCATCTTCACAACATACTTTCCTGTCTAACTTGGTGTCATCTGCACCTCCTAGCTGCTACACTTTTGCTCAGTCATCTCAGTCACTGATTTAAATTATAAAAGATTCCAGTCATCACATTCTGCCAATCAGGCAAAGATCCAATTATGTACACTGTTTTCTGCGAAACAACCAGTTTTCTATCCTTGTAATATGTTATCGTCTACATTAGTGCTTTTATTTTTCTCAATTTTTTGGTGTAGCGCTTTTATGTATGAGTAACAGGGTTATATTTGCTACTTTCCAGTCTGTCACCTTTCCTGAGTCTAGAGTACTTTGGTAGAGTAATATAAACATGTAGTTCATTACCAGCTCCTTAGCTACCTTCCTTCAGACACTAGGAAAAAGTCTGCCTGGACACAGTTTTCAGCTTTCAGATTCTTCAGTTTGCTCAGTGCCACTTCCCTGGTGATTGGAACTTAGTGAAATCACACTGTCGCTTCCATTTCCAAATTTAGAGCTACTACTGGAATGTATCCTGTGTAGAAAAAAACAAGCAAAATGTTTGTTTGTTTTGTTTTTTCTCAATTATCTACTAATAACTTGCCATTCTTGCTCTAGAATCATGAATCTATACAGTACCAAAGAGGCTCTGCAGCCCATCTGCACCAACAAAAACAACTACTGTAAATCTACACTATTCCCACTTGGCCCGTGATTGTTATGACATTTCAAATGTCCATCCAAGAAATATTTAGCAGGTTTTGAGGTCTCCTACCTCTACCACCCTCCTAGGTAATACATTCTATATCCCCACCACCCTATGGATTAAAAGTTTTCCTCAGATCCCTTCTAAGCATCCTGCTTTTCTTTTTAAAATTATGTCCCCTTGTCACTGACCCTGCAACTAAGGAGAACAGCTGCTTCTTATCCATCCTATCCATGTTAAAAATCACACAACACCAGGTTATAGTCCAACAGGTTTAATTGGAAGCACGCTACCTGTTGGACTATAACCTAGTGTTGTGTGATTTTTAACTTTGTACACCCCAGTCCAACACCAGCATCTCCAAATCACCCTATCCATGGTCCTCTTAATCTTGTACACCTCAATCAGGTATATTGGGACCCCGGGTATGGAGCAATCATAAAAGGCTTTCGTGGCACACGTGCTTCTAGAACAATTTAATAAAATTGTTCATTACAGTTAGTATTTGAAATTAATGATATGATCTGAAGTAGTACTTTTTGAAGAGTGTATCTTTTATCAGGATAGATGGGAAGTGAAAGAGAGCGGAAGCTGGTTTTGAGACGAAAATGTCTGAGGTGTTAGTTTGAATTTGTTAAGAGTATCATAATATTGGTATTTAAAAAAAATTAAAATATTTAAATGAAGCTGTAATCCAGTTTGTTCCAGTATAAAGTTGCCATGGTTTAAAAATAAAATGTAGTTGTCACAAGATAAATAGCAACAATATGCTAGTTAATTTAATTTCAGATTCTGACTACAAGATGCATGACTAGTAAGCCTCCAAGATGTTTTATTTTGGTAACAAATGTTTATCTAAAAATTTGAGTGGGTTACGCTGTTTCAGGCACTAAAAGTGCAACAACACAGGACTTCACAAGCGAAGTTGTAATTTTTCAAATTAAAGTGCACTTGTTTTGCAGATTATGATCTAATATTTTAATTCTGCAAGAAAGGACGTCCCAAAGAAACTGGGAGACTTATGCATTCTCATTTTGCAAGATCTGTTAATGTGTATTTCGTAACTTCGATGATTAGGCACACTTTACTAATACCTGATACCTGCTGTGCTTGTTCATTTTGTTTAATCATGTTCCTTTTATTGCCTTTTCCATTGCATTGGTTTTATGGCTTTGCTGTTAACAAATCCTTGCAGAATTCTATTCTTGACTTGTGTATCTTCTCTTCCCCTGCATCTGCCTCCACCCCCTCACAAATAAGCAGGATTAAGAGTGTAGTGTAGTCACTTGTGGTGTCGTATGTAGCTCCAGGGGACATGCTGGATGAGTAAATCCTACTTTATCCAGGAAGAAAGGAAGCTTCCTACTCTAAATCTGCAACAAAGAAAGAGCCTGTGGAGAGGTGGTTGTGCATTGCAGAGAAGTGTAAGCAATAAACAAGTGAGTTGCATTGTGACTGTACCTGACAGTTGATAGATTAGAGGGCTTTCTTATTATGATTGAAGAGGTATGGTTAGCCTGCTGGGCTTTGCTAGTCTTTTCACTATTTGTGAAGTGTTTTTGCATCCTGTCGTAAAATGTTACAACCATGTTTTATTGGTAGGACCAATATAAAGCTAAGAGGAAGTAAGAGTCATTTGCAGTGTGGGAAGCATGCCTTACTGACCAGTAGCTGGATGCCGATTTGCATTTTTCTTATTACAATGCCTTGGTTATGGTTTGTAACAGAAATATATTGCCAGTGGTAATGATTCAAATGTTTCTTACGACATTTGATTACTTTTGAAAATATACTACTTTGCGGATCCTCCATGTTACAATGTTTTATACAAGTCATACAGAAAATAAGGAATGTATTTGAATATGGGGTTTCAATTAAGGCCACAAACTGCTGTCTGCCAGTATTAAAATGATGAGGATTGAATAACTTTGAGGACTATGTATGCATAGAGCATGCAAGTCCAGCTGAAATAACACTCATTGAACTTGATCTTAAGTGCATTGTGTAATTGTTACTTGGCCCATAATCTGAAATTGCTTTCTTGACTAAAAAGTACTTAATTGAAAATTGCTCAATTAGTCTTTGATTAGAAATTTTAAGCCAACTAGTAAAGGTTTGTAATTTTCTCCCTTTTTTTAAAGACAAATTGCAAGTAATTGTACAAGTAATACAATTTATTTTCAGTTGCTCTGTGGCACACCGTTTATTTCATTGTTAGCATTTTGAGTTTGGTAACATTTTTAAATCCCGTAATCCATTTTGTAATCTTCCCCCTCCAATGCGTCTGTAGCTGTTGATAGATTTGACTTTTTTTTTATAATTTTCAAAGTCTACAAAAATCACTGATAACATTAATAATTGCCGTTTTCTATATTTGTTAATATTGTGTCTTTGCAGTTGATGCATTGGAACTTTATTTGGCTTCCTTAGTCTTTGGAAGACTCTAAAAAATGTTGTTACTTAACTATAAAACTGCCTGCTGTTGTAAAGAAAGGTGATATGGACCAAAAAAAATGCTTTCCCAAATCCCAATATTGTAAATATCAAACAATTGACGAGTATTGTAGAAATTAATCCACTTGAGTCCAATAACCCAAATGTAGGAAAGAGAAATCACGTTGAAAATTGTCATGTGCTCTTTATTTCCTTTTTTGTTTGAAGTGTAAAAGGAAAGTGAACTAAATTTAAGGATCTTAAATAAAATATTTTTATACTGTTTTGCTTTGATTTCACATTATTGTTAAAGAGCAACTTCAAAATTAATTGAAATTTTTATAACATGAACATAACAAATTCCTGGTTTTGTTTGCAGATCAAATGATTCCAATAATAATAACTGTTTTTATTCATTCTTTAAGTTAACTTGACTTAACATTTATTTATAGCAATAAACAAATTTCATGTGCCTTTTCTCTTCCTTTTTTATTTTGTTTGTTTTTGCTCTAGGTGGCTCCAGAGGAGTACAAGATGAGTATTGGTCGGGTAAATGGATGTTTAAAGAAAAATCTTCCCATCAATGTGAAGTGGCTTCTGTGTGGTTGTCTATGTTGCTGTTGCACCTTGGGCTGCAGTTTGTGGCCTGTCATCTGTCTCAACAAAAGAGTAAGAATTTAATTTCAATCTTCCACAGATTACACCATTTATACACAAGTGGCTGTAATGGTAGCTATAGCAAATGTTTAGAAATCGAGCTAGTGCTGAAACTAATTCTTCTTAAATCATCTCGCCAAGATTCACAAAAACTCGTTCTCGCTAATTCATTTAGTTTCTTACTGCTATGTAAGTACCAAAGCAAGTGGTCATATTTTTGGGCATATTGATCAAGCAACCAGTATTCATGAGTGATATTGGTAAATATCAACAGATAATTTGCGTCCGAAATAGCACAGCTGAGCCTGTTTCTAACCATGTGCATATTTTGGTAGTAGTTTCTTTTAACAGTAAAACGGTTTTCCTCGCAAGTTTTGAGAGGATTTGTAGCTCTGGTTGAGGTTCTGGATGTAGGTTTGCTTGCTGAGCTGGAAGGGTCATTTCCAGACGTTTCATCACCCTGTTAGGTAACATCTTCAGTGGGCCTCAGGCGAAGCACTGCTGATAAGTCCTGCTTTCTATTTGTATGTCTGGGTTTCTTTGGGTTGGTGATGTCATTTCCTGTGGTGAATTCACTTCTTGCTCTTTCTCTCGGGGGGTGGTAAATGGGGTCTAACTCGATGTCTTTGTTGATAGATTTCCGGTTGGAATGCCATGCTTCTAGGAATTCTCGTGCGTGTCTTTGTTTGGCTTGTCCTAGGATGGGTGTGTTGTCCCAGTCGAGGAAATGATATCACCAAAGGAAATGACACCACCGAACCAAAGAAACCCAAACATATAAATAGAAAGTAGGACTTATCAGCAGTGCTTCGCCTGAGTCCTGCTGAAGATGTTTCCTAGGAAGGTGATGAAATGTCTGGAAATGAACCTTCCAGCTCAGTGAGCAAACCTACATCCAGAACTGTTTTCTTGTCCTTTACTCAGTGGCTGAAACCAGCTAAAGCACATTAAATATTACTCACTCAATGCACTTATGGCTATAATTAGAAAAATCTTAACATAAGATTGCAAAATGAGGCTTAGCCAGTGCATTCCAAAGCACTCGATAAGAACATTTTACATTAAAAATATGACCTGTCTCTGCAAAGGAGACATCAAACTATATAACCACAACCTTGGTCAAATAGGTAGGTTGATGTCAAGAATCTTTTAAAGGATGAGTGAAAAGTAGTCACAGATGTTTAGGGAGGGAGTTACCAAGGCAAAGCAACTGACACCAGAGCCACCAGTAATGGAGCCCTTAAAGTCAAATGTGCAATTTGCCAATACACGTCGTTCTGTTATAACGCATGTTTCGTCAACGCAAATCCCCTGTAACACGACTGACAAACTGGGGGCACTGTTTCAAAAGCAATTACTTTTTAAAAATGTGTGTTGGCTGTAACGATTACATCGCCAGCGCTTTAAGCGCTGTTTCTAAAGCAAAATCTTTCTATTACACTGGGTTGCACAAGAATGCAACCATCGCGTTATAGAAGAACTGACTGTATTGCAGAAGTGAAGAGATTTCAAAAGCTTGTGAAACTGGAGAAAGTTACTAATTAAGTGGTATTATCATCGAGGATTTAAAAATTAAGGGCTCAACCAGGAGCCAGTGTCGTTTGTCATATGAAATGATGGGTGAGTGGTCCTTTTATACAAATTGAGATAGAGGCAGCACAAGTTTAGATGTGCACAAATTATATTAGGTATCAGAAAGAAAATTTGAGAGCACTGAAATAGGCAATTTTAGAGCAAATGAAGGCATGAATGAGGCTTTCAACAAGAGATTAGATGGTTAAAAATGTGTTGCTGGAAAAGTGCAGCAGGTCAGGCAGCAAAGGAGAGGGAGAATCGACATTTCGGGCATAAGCCTTTCTTCAGGAATGAGGAGGGTGTGCCAAGCCGGCTAAGATAAAAAGTAGGGAGGGCGGACTTGGGGGAGGGGTGTTGGGAATGCGATAGGTGGAAGAAGGTGAAGGTGAGGGTGATAGGCCGGAGAGGGGGTGGGGGCGGAGAGGTCGGGAAGAAGATTGCAGGTCAAGAAGGCGGTGCTGAGTCTGAGGGCTGGGACTGAGAAAAGGTGGGGGGGAGGGAAAATGAGGAAGCTGGAGAAATCCGCATTCATCCCTTGTGGCTGGAGGGTTCCTAGGCGGAAGATGAGTCGCTCTTCCTCTAGGTGTCATGTTGCCATGGTCTGGCGATGGAGGAGGCCAAGGACTTGCATGTCCTTGGCGGAGTGGGAGGGGGAAGTTAGTGTTCAGCCACAGGGCGGTTGGGTTGGTTGGTGTGGGTGTCCCAGAGGTGTTCTCTGAAACGTCCTATACATTGGGGAGACAGGCCGCCTACTTGCGGAACGTTTCAGAGGACACCTCTGGGACGCCCGCACCGACCAACCCAACCGCCCCGTGGTTGAACACTTTAACCAGTGTTAAAGAGGAAGAGGAGGAAGAGCGACTCATCTTCCACCTAGGAACCCTCCAGCCACAGGGGATGAATGCAGATTTCTCCAGCTTCCTCATTTCCCCTCCCCCCACCTTTTCTCAGTCCCAGCCCTCAGACTCAGCACCGCCTTCTTGACCTGCAATCTTCTTCCCGACCTCTCCGCCCCCTCTCCCTCTCCGGCCTATCGCCCTCACCTTCACCTTCTTCCACCTATCGCATTCCCAACGCTCCTCCCTACATTTTTATCTTAGCCTGCTTGGCACACCCTCTTCATTCCTGAAGAAGGGCTTATGCCCGAAACATCGATTCTCCTTCTCCTTTACTGCCTGAACTGCTGCGCTTTTCCAGCAACACATTTTTAAGCACTGATCTCCAGCATCTGCAGTCCTCACTTTCTCCTAAGAGATGGGACAGGATTGAAGCCAGGCAATATTACAAAGGAGGAAATAGACCAACTTGGTGATGGAGTATATATTTGGTTAGAAATGCATTACCAGATCAAACAGAGCATCCATAACTCAGCTCTTATTCCTGAAGAAGGGCTTATGCCCGAAACGTCGATTCTCCTGCTCCTTGGATGCTGCCTGACCTGCTATGCTTTTCCAGCACCATACACTCGACTACTGATCTCCAACATCTGTAGTCCTCACTTTCTCCACTGCATCCATAACTGTTACTTGTTTGGTTTGCATTCAGATAGTTGATGTGGAGAGGGATGAAGCTGATGGGTGGGAAAAGACACTTGTGATGACAAGTTGTAATAAATTTAATGTGTCCTTGTAGACAGTTTAGAGGGGTACGGGGGCCTCCATGTCAATGATTTAGCCGGAAAATGAAATCTGCTTTGCATAATTTAACTCAGTGGACTCCAGTCTCATTAATACACTTGGTTCTGATATAACCAAATAGTTCCATTCTCGTTATTTAAAAAAAAAGCTCATTAGCTGTGCTATTTAAAGTAATGGGGCCACAATCATGTTGTAACCAATACAGGTTAGGAACGTTCGCATTCTACAAATCACTGTCTAAATTCTTCAATTGTGTTAAAGCCAATTTGCATTGAAGAAACACTCATTCTCGTAGAACCAACTGTATTTAGTTCAGAAAACTTGCAGTCATCCAATACTGGATGTAAAACGAGACCAATTCGGGCATTTGGAGAGCTCCAGAAAATTTGAGATGCAATAAATTTCAACATGCGTGTGAAAGCTGAGGCCATAGAGTCTGCTCCTGCTCCTTTTTCTTATGATCCTACGTCAAAATTTTCAAAATAAAGTTTAGATCATCCCCAGTAGCTAACTATTTTTAATCTTTTAGTGAAATTCAGGATTTTAATGCAAAGTTTGAGATTAAAATAGAAGTCTTGACCCCATAAATGCAGGAAGTCCACCCGCTCAGCAATGAATTTTACTGAAGGCGGTCTCTTAATTGGCCACCACCAGGCTTACCATTCAATTAAGGATGATAGGCAATTCCTTATTCTGCTGGCATCCTCATCAGAAGTGAGCACCGTTGAGAAAGATCAGAGCCTGAGAGTTCTTCAGCATGGAGACAACCTTGAGTAAGGTTTTTTTAATGAAAACTAGTGGGGGAGAGACAACAGAGCCTCTGTTTGCAATATTGCTCTGGACTGCTGCAGGAAACCTGGCAGCCTTACCAAATGGCGGGCAAGTGCGGTTTGTGTTTTGCCACTAACAAAATGCCCCTGGATCTATACAGGTAATCCTAATTGACTCCTGAAATATTTGCATTCGTTGCATGTCTCCATGGAATGGGTAACCACTTTAGGTCCCAGTCCAATATTGATACTAATGGTAGCCAAAGAAAACTCCTAGATCACCAGAACCATTTGTAAAATATGTCGCTCCAATAAGGAAGAATTTTGGAGAATAGAAAGAGACCACTTGATCTGTAATGCCAGCTTGAGCTTCTGACAGCTGTAGATTTAGTCCTATTTCCTCACATGTTTGGGTTATGCGCACAGAGTGGGCTCCCTGCAATCCAGCATAAATGTCGTGGACAATCTGGATTGCCCTGTTTTTCTTTTTTTGTTGTTTTGCAAGTGACAGTTCTTTAGTAGGAGGTAAAATTACTGTTTGTCTCGAGGCTGTTGACCAGTTGGAAACTGGCAGTTCTTGAAGGAATCATATCCATGCTGGTACTGATTATCAATCGTGGCGATGAATGTTCAGTGATTCATTTGGGCACATCCAGGATTTCTCTGAAACCGGGCTGTCAGGTCCAGTAAGATCAGTGTGGGCATGTTGGACAGGGTTGGGGTAGAGAGATAGATGTGGTGAGGCAGAACTATAGCAAAGGAACTCTGGTTGGCACTGAGCCCTGGCAAGAAGCAGCTTCCCCCTGTCAACTAACCAACAATCTGCAGAGTTAACCCTACCAGGCTGCACATTGTTGATCTTAACAGCTAGCAGGGCTCATTGAGATGAGGTCCATGGTTGGTTATTCTCGTGTCTAATTTAAAGCTTCAACTGGGCTACTGGCCAATGATTATAATGCCACCCGTGGCATCCAGTCATAAAGTTACAGTCCAGTCATCTGCCTGTTGAAGTCTCATAGGATTCAGTTTCTAAGTTTGTTTTCATTTTTGCTTTCAAATATTTGTTATTGTCCCTTGCTTAGAGATATTACTAAGACTGCTTTTACTTTCTGTTAGCGTCATATCTTGCATATCTTTCTATCAAACAGTTTCCTAGTAATTCCATTCTCTTGATGATCTTAAATTTGTCTTTCAGTTACTAGCTTGTCCAATAGAAATATATCTTTCTCTTTATCATAAGATTGCAGCTTTTATATCTTCTATAACTATTTCTGTCTTGCTCTAGCTTTACTTAGCTACTTGGTAAATCATTTCTGCTCCCTATCCAGTGCCTTCCTGAATGAATGAATGGCCCAAACCTCAACAGCACTATAAGGCAAAGGAGCAGAATTAGGCCATTTGGCCCATCAAGTCTGCTCTGCCATTTTAATCATGTCTGATCTACTTGTCAACCACATTCTCTTGCCTGGTCCCCATAACCATTGATCCACCTGCTAATCAAGAATCCATCTACCTCTCTGAAATACACTCAATAAGTTGGCCTCTGTCGGCCTTTGTGTCAATGAGTTCCACAGATTCATTACGCTCTGAAGAAATATTTCCTCCTCCGTCTGAAATATCATCCCTTCACACTGAGGCCATGCCCTGATTCCACACTCTACTGCTAGTGGGAACCTCTTCTCCATGTCCACTCTATCCAGGTCTCCATATTCTAAGTTTCAATCAGATCTCTGTCATCCTTCTAAACTCCATTGAATACAAACCCAAAGTGCTCAACAGTTCCTTGTGTGACAAATGCTTTATTTCCAGGATAATTCTTGTGAACCTTCTCTGGACGTCTTTCATGGCCAACACATCCTCCTTATGATGCAGGGCCCAACGTTACTTGCAATATTCCAAATGCAGTCTGACCAGAGCCTTCTGCAACCTCAGCAGTACTTCCCTGCTCTTGTTTTCTAGTGCTCTTGAAATGAATGCTAAACGTGCATTTGTTTTTCTAACTGCCAATTGTACTTGCATCTTAACCTTAAGAGAATCCTGATCTAGAACTCCCAAGTCCCTTAAGGTTTCTGAAACCTTTCTCCATTTAGAGAAAGAGAGGAGCTGAGCAAAAGAGAGAGGGAGGAGAGAGGGATGGGGTCGAGAGAGGGAACGAGAGAGGGACAAGACAAGGAGGGAGATGGATGCAATAGAGAGAGAGCGAGATGGGGGGAACGAGAGAGAGAGGGAAGAGAAAGGAAGATGAGGTGACAGTGAATCGAGAGAGAGTGAGCAAGTGGGGGATGGGTCCTGAGAGAGAGACATACACATGTAGATGGTTGGGAGAGAGCGAGAGTGGGGGAGTGAGAAAGAATGTGGAGGAAGAGTAAAGGAGCAGGGAGATAGAGAGAGGGGAGAGAGAAAGAGAGGAGGGCTAGAGAAAGAGAGAGGGGCGAGAGAGAGGTAAAGGGGCGAGAGAGAGAAAGCGGCGAGAGAGAGAAAAAGTGAGAAAGGGAGAGAGAGAGGGGGCGGGAAAGAGAAAGAGGGGCGAGAGAGAGAGGT